>NC_069392.1:3094426-3399926 GCF_027475565.1 Acinonyx jubatus | reverse complement strand
TGTCGAAACTGACGGATACAATTGGTGTCACCCAGAAGTCATAAGTAATAGGTAATTAGGGGGCGCCTGGGTGGCTCAGTCGGTTAAGCGTCCGACTTCAGCTCAGGTCACGATCTCGCGGTCCGTGAGTTTGAGCCCCGTGTCGGGCTCTGGGCTGATGGGTCAGAGCCTGGAGCCTGCTTCCGATTCTGTGTCTCCCTCTCTCTCTGCCCCTCCCCCGTTCATGCTCTGTCTCTCTCTGTCTCAAAAATAAATAAACGTTTAAAAACAATTATTAGTAATAGGTAATTAGATTACTGAGGCATATTTTCAAGGGCATAAACACATCCCTTTTCTTCACCTTTTGTAAACACGTTTTATCGTTTTCTCTGATAAAGAGACTGGGATGACCAAGCCTCCGTAGGCATTCAGAAGCGGCATTTGCGAAAATCGCGTGTGTGAGAGGTGGCGTGCGTGCGGAACTTTGCAACAGCCTTCTGGAAGCACCGGGTGTACATCTGTTTGAGGAGAAAACGTCGGCACGCGTGAAACAGTTGTGGGAAATTCAGCTGCCGATTTCAGAAGCCTTGCGTTGCTGGTTTCCACTCAAAGGTCCTGTAGCTTTGAAGGGTCAGCGGTGGAGAAGGGGGAGTCTGGCCAGTCGAGGCAGCAAGGGCTCCCGGGGCAGGACAGGATGGTTGGGAGAAAAGGCACTTGGGAAGCATGGGGGCAAGAACCAGGGTAGCGAGGCTCAGGCTCCCACCGGTACCAAGGAGACTAACGGCCAGCGGGTTCGGGGTGGCCAGAGACAGACACGGGGTGCGGCCTCTTCACCCGCTTCTGACCAGCCCTTCCCCGGGGGCTCTGCCCGTGATGCGTCGGTCCCAAGAGTGAGGATTTCACTTTGGGGAGAAAGGGACTTACCTTTTCACTTACTTGCACACGCTACCCATCTTGGCACTGACTCCCTTTCCCCCCAGGTTGCCCAAGCCCTCCCAGTAGACCTGAATCCTGAAGTTACTACCAACCCTGAAAACTGAATCTATTCTCTAAAACTCAAAGTTGGCTCTGCACCTGAGATGATGCTGTGGCTCCGTGTTGCGGTTTCATGGCTTCCCCGCCCCCCCCATTATTATTATTCATAATTAAATTATCTGGAATGAGGAAACCACAGCTGTTACACAGTGGGCATCAGATGACATTTAAACATCATTACCTGAGGCTCTAATGGAAGAACTGGCTGGTGATTAAAAGCAGGAACCCCCCACAGTCATCTAAAGAGTTGGCTTTTACAAATTACCTGTTTTAGGAAGGCCCCTCCCCCCACCGCGCCCCCCCACCCCCCCCCCCCCCCACCCCATCACCAACCTGTTAGCTTTTCAAAGAAAGTGTAATGCCAGAATCCTCTGCATCTGGGGTTTGGGAGTACTATGCTGATTTCTGGAAGTTGTTTCTCGTGTGATCCTGGAGTTTTGGTGCTGGCCACCGTAGACCGTGCCTCGAACGGACTGTAGCAGGCGATGTTTACCTTTATGATGCGACGCCTATTTTGGAAATCATCTCAAGGAGCCAGTAATTTATTTTAGGCATTCATTATCAATTCAGGCATTCATTATCTTGTGTGACGTGCAGTTAGCGGGGTCTGTCTGAGTCTGTACCCACCCCAGTAACGCGTTGGATGCCAGAGGGGGTAGGTGCCACGTTCCACCCAGAAATGCAAAGTTTTTGCCCCAAGAAAAACTTGCGTCCGTTGGCTTTGATTTAAAGTGTTTGCAAGTAAAGGTTGCCGCTCAGAACGCACCTCTTTGCCCCGTGAAGAAATTCTGGCGTGCAGTTCGGTGGTTTACGCTTTTTGCGTTCGCGAGACTCGGATGATCGCAGGAGGGGTGAAACGCACGCGACGGCACGATCTCCGGAGCAGTTACTCTCCTGGGTTCCGAAGGCTTCACGGAGGGCACAGAAAACGAAGTGGCCTTCGGCAACTTCCAGAGAAGCTCTGTTTCCCCATCTGCCCAGCGGATCATGGCTACATTTGGGGAGGAGGGGAAGAATGAGTTGGTGGGGGGTGCTCTGGTCTGGATGTGTCCCCCCGAAATCCATGTTGAGGCCCTACCCTCCGAGGTGATGTGGAGGAGGGGGGCCTTTGGGAGGGTGGGGCTTTCATGAACGGGGTTGGTGCCCTTGTGCAGGAGACCCCAGGGAGCCCTCTCATCCCTTCCAACCTGGGAGGACTCAGGGAGAGATCGGTAGGCCGTCTACAACCTGGACCTGACCGTGCAGGCACCCTGACCTTGGACTTGCAGCCTCCAGACGGTGAGGGATGCACGTCTGCTGTTTCTAAGCCCCCACCCCCTGTCCACCGTATATTGTGACAGCAGCCTGAACAGGAAGTTGCTGCAGGAACTGGTTGTCGGTCTGTCTTCCCTGGTACCTCCCCCTGCCCAGAGTGGGTCACCTGGTGGTGATGATGGGTGTTCCAGCCCTGGCTGTGGTAGGCACTGGGGCCAGGGGCTCGGCCCTGGGGCTTAGAAGCTGCTTGCACGCCCTGAATCATTATTACAGGGACAAAGGGAAGGAGCCACTCGAGGAATGACCTCCTCCTTCCTGGCATCCTGCACATTCAGTCTTTGGCTAGAATTCTGTTGACCACAGTTGGGTCGTGCACCCACCGCTGGGTATGTGGCACTTTCCGGGGACCTTACCAGCTTTAAGGACTTCCTTTTTCACTTAGATTGGACAGTCTGGGAGGAGTGATACCCGTCCCCAACGCCCCTCAAAATCAGGATGCTATCCGGGAGAAAGGGCATGGAGTGGTCAAAATGTGCAAATATTCACCCCCACCAAGGGCCAAAATGTGTCTTAGAAATCTAGGAATGTTTGAGGAAAGATGTTCAAAATCATCCACTTGCTCATAAAACTATGAGCCCCAGCTCTCAGAATTTGAAAAAAAAAAAATAGCGAAGCTATCAAGGGCCCGTATTTTAACGTACGTTATTACATTTCGCAATTGTTTTGCAGGATAAATTTCTATCAGGTGACATGAAAATGAGGCCAGATATTTCCATAATCTCCTGTGACCCAAATGTATTATGAATTCCTTCATCCAGTTTTAATATAACTCTAAATTATTCCTCGACGTCTATTAATAATTAAGGAAAGCAAAAACTGTATTATCTCTTAATGGCATTTTGACTTTTTCGTTTCGTTTTGGAATAAATGTTCCCGGTGCATCTGTTGTGATGCCGGGATCGTCGAAAACCCCAGATTTCCCTGTTCCGTGACTTTGGTGCCCCGGTGCCTGAGTCCAGCTGCCGCCTGTGAGAATCCCCAGCAGTCCCGGGATCCCTGTGGATTGCCCTCCTTACAAGGGCCACCGGCTCACTCTTCTTGGGGGAACTGCCCTCCCCTTCCATCCCCAGACATGGTCATATGACCGAGGCCCAGCCCGTGAGACCTGTGCATTTCTTGGGAGTTTGTGACTGGCTCAGAGGCTGGCACATTTTCCAAGTGGGGCCACTCAGAGGCGGTGAGTGGCTGTCCTGGACTTCGGCTGCAGCAATTAGACTTCGGATTTTTTTAAATTTTATTTATTTATTTATTTTTACCTGTGTTGTACCCCCTGGAGCTGCTGGTGGCCATCCTGCCTAAGAATGAAGCCCACCCACATAGACGCAGCCCAGAGGCTCTCAGAACATCATCCGAGCTCTTCGATCCAATATCTTTTGGACCCAGGCGTCCCCCTAGCCTCAATCGTAGGAGCCCGTAACATACCCTCTTGGGATATTAAAACCGCAGTGAGTTTGTTTGCATTTTTGTGCCTCTGCGTCTGGTCCGAGACGCCGCCCCGTTTCCTCTTAGGTGTGGGGATCCGATTCTGGAAGTCCGTTCCCTTTCTCCCGTTCTGGAAACACAGCGCTTAGGACAGCAGGCGGTACCGAAGGAGGCGATCAAAGCGAACACAAGGACCAGTGTGTAGAAGGGACTCGAATTGTGTGGGCCATGTGATCGGGGCTCGAGCCAGGTTGTGGATTGAATGGAAGAGCTGCAAGAAGCAGAGGGCCGCCGTCTCGCCGGCGGGTGGAGGATGGACGGGGAGGGGTGGGTGGGAGAACCCTGTACCTGCCACGCACCCCCCTCCGGTGCCACGGACCTCTCGAGAGCGCCCGCTGAGCACCGTGTTCCAGCGGGAGGGGTGCTCCCCTGGGGCTCTCCGACGACTCCAAGGGAGACGCTACAAAAACCTGCCGTCTCCTCTTCCTGGGCTAAAGGTCTTACGCCGTGTGAACTAATTAGCTCTTAGGTTCAATTGCCTTGTCTCCCTTGGTCCCCATAGAAGGAAATGGCAGTTTTCCAAGGTGTTGGGAAGCATCCCCGTCCCCGCAGCTGCGGTGACACAGATAGCTGTCATCTCCAGGCTGGGGTGAGGCCAGCCTTGTGGAATGCTCTGTGTGTCTGTGATGACACGAGACCCGGGAGACACTTGAAGGGCCGTCAGCGTCCTCACTCAGACGAGGAGAGAGTTCTTTCAGTCACGTCCCACAAGGCCACAGCCCCGCTCCCCCGAGAACTGGCAGGCAGGGGTGTGTGGGGAGGAGGCGGGTTCAGAGCCAAGCTGCGTCCTCGGGTTTGCGAGCCGGGCCCAGGAACGAGAAGCCGGAGCAGAGAAGGACCCATGTCTTGCCTTTTCTCTCTTTACCTCGCGACATTCGGCAAACTACCCGTCCCTGCGAGCGTCAGGGCCTTCTTTGCAAACTCGCCACGCGTCGCACCCAGCAAGTACCGACACGTGCATTTTCTGGCCATCTCGAGGGGACATCCTCACCACGTACAACGAACTTGTCTCAAGTGTGTGCTTCGCCAGCACAAGGCGCATTCACACTGGCGTGCAGCCGTCCCCTCTCCGGAGCGTCAGACGTCGTCACCACCCCGGGGGGATGCGGGGCCCCCCTGGGGCTCGCTCCCCACAACCCCCAATCTACCCCCGTCCCTGTGCGTTTGCCTCTTCTGGGTGTTTCATATAAAAACAATCATACAATCTGCGACCTTGATGAATGGTTTCCTTCACGGGACATCGTGTTTGCGAGGTTCCGTTATACCATTGGAAAACGCCACCGTGGCGGTCGAGCTACGACCAAACACCGATGGGCTCGATCAGACTTGCCCAGACGGGGGTTCCTCGCCCGCATCACTTTGAGAATGGTTCTGTTGTGCGCTTTCTCCCCGTGGGAGGCTCGTGGGGCCCCCTCTTCGGTGTGGCCCCTGCAGGTGATGTCGCACCTGGACGCGCCCTCGCCTCCCCAAGGCCACCTGCTCAGCGCCCCCATCCAGCAGGTTCTGGCATCCTCAGCCCTCCCCAGCAGCTGCAGCATACATCCACAGGCTACAGTTGCCTGTTTTCCGGGGGTGAGTCAGACTCGGGAGGGGAATCGAACCCCTGGGCTCATGCTAAGCTCACCTCAGACTGCGTGCATCCTGATTCTGAGTGGCCGGTGACAGGCGTCCAGCTTCAAACGGCACTGGGGGGATCCACGGGACCTGGCTGGCTCACCACTTACAAAGCCCAGCGGTGGAGGCCGTCCCAGGAGCAGTGGGCTTCCGGGTACCAGAGCGTAGCTTCCAGACTCTTCCCTCCTTCTCCTGGTCCTGCTTTCTTCTGTGCGGCCTCCCCAGTGACATGGGCAGTGTCACCCCAAACCCGTGCTTCCTGGAAGCTCGTCGTGTGACCTTATGTGGAGAGAGGATCTTTGCAGAGGTGATCAGTTAAGGTGAGGTCCTACTGGAGTAGGGTGAGCCCTGCCTCTGACGACTGATGTCTTCGGGAGGGAAACCAGAGGGAGATTTGGATGCAGGGACACACAGGAGGGCCGCCGTGTGACCATGGGGGCAGGGACTGCAGTGATGTGGCCGTGAGCCCAAGACACCAGGGATCCCAGGAGCCAGCAGGAGCGGGGAGCCAGGTGTAGACCATACCATTCCCAGGGCGTTCCGGTGGGGCAAGCCCCGCCCACACCTTGATTTCGGGCTCATGGCCCCCAGGACAGTGAGGCATGGTCGTGGTCATTTGTCACGGCAGCCGTGGGGCAGCAGTGGCCTTCCTTCACTGGCTGGTTCTCACCGAGTGGAATCCGTGATGCCTCCCGGCGTCTACCTGCACACTTGGGCTGGGGGCGGGAAGGGGGAGGGAGGGGTGCCTTTTCCCCTGCTGTTGAATCCGCCCTCGGAACGGTTGCCCAGGCCACGCGTCCAGCCTCCTGCCCAGCCCCCCGCTGGCTCACTGGCCGCACGGGAGGGAGAGGATCCCCCGTGACCGTGGGCGGAGGGCCGGGCCCTCACTGTCACTTCCCCTCGAGGCCTGTGCCCGCAAGGAGGGTGTCCCCTGTTCTGCTCCGAGCCAGGCAGATAGGCTCAGCACTCGGGCACATCCCGTGGTCCCTAACCTTGATGTTTTCAGTCCACTGTCTCACTCCTGGGTTTGCTATCACATCGTTTCCCCCTCTGAGCAGAGAGAGGATAGAGACACCCAGCGACCAGCGGAGGGTCACTCGGTGACATTAGATCCAGAATCGGCCTCCGCACCGGGCTCTCCGTCGCCGCACCGGGGCCCCCGCACACGGTCTCCCAGAGGCAGACTGCAGACCCAGGAAAAGTGGGGGACTCTTTCCCCGGAGGCCGGAATTGCCCCGTATCACGACAGGCTTTTCTCTGTCTTTATTAGCAGGGAACCAAACCCATTTCTAACAGCAGGATTGTGGGTCACCTGGAGCCTGCAGACACAGAGGTTTCTTTTCTATGAGGCCCTGGAGGACCAAGGGTTTCTTTTTACTATGATTAACAGATCAATTAGGACGCAGCCCCGGGGACCGCAGAGGGGGCCGGCAGCGCGGAGTAGATTAAGTGGTCGGACTGGGGTCCTTCGGGGAGGGTGGTCACAGCCTTTGGATATTTGTATCATACAAGGTGATTTCCTGCCACAGGCACCATGGGCAGAATTACAGAGAAAACACAGCATATGAACAAGTGAGTTATAACAGGAGGGTATGGTGATGGCTGAGCATATGGGGATTAATTTACTTTATTATATTTCTTCTCCCTGGAGAATCTTCAAGTTCCCACAAAGAAGAAAGACCTGCCTCCCCCCTTGTTTGAGGCTAGATATTCTCTTTATACTGCAGTTGTCTGAGAAGTTGATTAAACCCATCACTCACAGCCGGAGAAGAAAGGGGTGGGAAACCCCAGAAATGGCCAGGGTCCCTGGGAGACACTTGAACTTGGAATCTATTTAATAACTGTTGGCACAGAAAGCAAACAAGAGTCTCCCAGAGATCAAAGGACTTTTATCTCGCTCGGTGGAGAAATCTGTTACTTCAATCACTTATTGTTTGAGCCAGAAATATCGCTGGAGTGGGAAAAGAGGAGGAAATACATTGTCCATTTCACTCTTTCCTACAAATCCGAGTGTTTACTTTTTAGGTGATTTCTGCGTTCTATAAGGAAAAGAAATTTAATTGGGGACGGCATGCCTCGATAGCCGACTCTCAGACCCTCTGTTCGGGCTGTTCAAAGTTAGAGTTTAGAATGCGTCATTGGCGTTGAAGCTCCCCTGTTAATCCCTCAGTGTTTAATTGAGAACCTACTGTGTGCCGCCCGCCATTGGGAAAACCCAGTGGTGGAGTGGGTTGAATAGCGTTCCCCCAAATTCCACATCCACCCAGAACTTCGAAAGCAGACTTTCCGCAGGCGCAATTAGTTAAGGTAAAATGAGGTCCTACCGGATTGGGGGGAGCCCTAAAGCCAGAGACGGGGTCCTTATAAGAGGACACGGAGACACAAACACAGAAAAGGAGGTACGTGAAGACACAGGCAGAGGGCTGGAGTGTTGAGTCTGCATGCCCAGAGTCGCCGAGGACTGCCAGGGACACCAGACGGGAACATTCTCCCCCGGAGCTGTCTGAGGCCGTGCGGTCCTGTCGACACCTTGATCCTGGACATCTGGCCTCCAGATCTGTGCAAGAATAAATTCCTGTTGTCTCCAGCCTCCCACTTTGTTACAGCGGCCACAGGACAGCACTTCAGCAGCTGCACAGCGAGGTCCCCCTCCTTCGGGGAACGGGGGTGGGCTGTAAGAAGAAAAAGAGAGGCCCAGGCCGGGGAGAGGGGTGTGTTTGTCGCGGGAGATTCAGGATTGGCCTTATTCCTCCCTTTGTCACTGATTCAGTGACCGTGTGCCCACGATCAGGACAGCTCTGGGCGGGTGGGGTCCCAGGTGGCCTGACCCATCCTGGATGCTCTGGTAAAGCCGCTGGGTGCAGACCTCTCTTCCTCCCTTCCTTCCTTGGATTCCTTGGCTTCCTCTCCCAGTGGTAAAACAGACCCAACAGACTTGTTTGGGGGGGTTTCGGTTGACTCTGGAGACACGCTTTGCCATTCTAGGGAAGGGAGTATGTGGGCATCAACCCTCTATAGACAGGACCTGAGCTAGGGGTGCCTGGGCGGCACAGTGGGTTAAGTGTCTGACTCCTGATTTTGGCTCAGGTCATGATCTCACGGTTCATGGGTTTGAGCCCCGTGTCCGGCTCTGCACTGACCGCACAAAGCCTGCTTGGGATTCTGTCTCCTTCTCTCTCTGCCCCTCCCCTACTTGCTTTTTGTATCTTTCTCAAAAATAAATAAAAATAAAACTTAAAAAACAAAACAAAACAGGTAAGGACCTGAGCTAAAGTGAACTGTGAAATCTCCGAAGGAAGCCGGGCTGTGCATTTGGAAACACAGCATGAGAAAGCGGTTGGGGGGGGGGGGCACACTTTGTGGCCTCTGGTGTTACAGGCTTCGAAAGACCAGGATGCAAGTTAAAAATTAGACTTTCTGGGGCACCTGGATGGCTCAGTCGGTTGAGCTTCCGACTTCGGCTCGGGTCATGATCTCACAGCCCGTTGAGTTCGAGCCCCGCGTCGGGCTCTGTGCTGACAGCTCAGAGCCTGGAGCCTGCTTCATATTTTGTGTCTCCCCCTCTCTCTGCCCCTCCCCTACTCATGCCTCCGTCCCTCTCTCTCTCTCAAAAGTAAACGTTAAAAAAAATTTTTTTTAATTAGAATTTCCCGTGAGCCTCTGGGGTGGGGGGGCAGAAAGCAACCGTCTTATTTTTTTATTGTTGTTGTTTTATTTTGGACATTTCAGTGTTACATCATTCTTGGTTTCATTTTTTTTTTTATTTTTACTATTCTTTTTTGCCTACAGGTGCAGACCTGGCTTAATCATGACTCTCACTCCATAACACACTTCCTTTTTTGTACCGTGTGTCACTCACTTATATTTATAGAGTTATTCGACGAAGTATGGTTAAATAACGGGATAAGTGCTTGCAAACTCATCACCCGAAACCAAATCTGGGACCTTGATATGTATCCCCATTTAACCTGAATTTTTCGAATAGCTATGCCCACCAGCGTTTTAAAAACGCAGCTGTATACATACTCTGAGGGCTTGAATTTTTCTGTTTGCTCCATAACCACCAAATCTGCTTCACACATATCTGTAATTCTCAGGGAGGAGTTTTCCACGTTCAAAAGTATTTCTCCACTGGCTTCTGGGTGGACTCTTCTCTACGGACGAAATGTACTTTTATACGTACACATTTTTTCCTAAGCAAAACTTGCTCATTTTTCTTCAGGTTTTTTTTTAATGTTTTTTATTTATTTTTGAGAGAGAGAAACAGAGCGCGAGCAGGGGAGGGGCAGAGAGAGAGGGAGACACAGAATCGGAAGCAGGCTCCGGGCTCCGAGCTGTCAGCACACAGCCCGACGCGGGGCTCGAACCTACAAGTTGTGAGATCATGACCTGAGCTGAAATCGGATGCTTAATCACTGAGCCACCCAGGCGCCCCTAATGTTTATTTATTTTTGAGAGAGACAGAGACAGAGCTTGAGTGGGGGGGGGGGGGGGGCAGAGACAGGGAGACACACAATCCGAAGCAGGCTCCAGGCCCCGAGCTGTGAGCACAGAGCCCGATGCACGGCTCGAACCCACAAACCGCGAGATCATGACCTGAGCCGACGTCAGACACTTAACTGACTGAGCCCCCCAGGCGCCCCAAAACTTTTTCATTTCTTAACTGGTTTCTTTAAGGAACAAAGTCAGAAGTTAGGACAGACAGTCAACTCAACCACTAAAAAGTTTATCTTTTCAAGCCGGAAATGCATATTACGTGTTCTGAGGTTCGAGATCATGGCGCTGGATGTTCAAGTGCCAGCAGATAAAACACAAGAGCGTTAAAAATAGACAAGCCCACTTCTATCCAGAAACCAACCAACAAATACAAGATGACTCAGCCCAAAAGAAAGTTTGACCTGCTGTCTGTGTATTTTCTGTTCCCTTTTACATAATTCCCTCTGGGGTTTCTAGAAACACAGTGCTCTGTAGGAGAATGGGGGTTATAACTCAGGGAGAATTGCAGAGATTTTAGGAGCGAGCAAATTCTGGCTATTCTAGGGCCTCAGATACACTATCAGAAATGCCCTGTAGACAGCGTGGAATGTTTGTGAGGTCATGAATGCAGGAGGTATGCCGTTGGGGACGCGCTTAGACACCAGAGTGGGGCTTGACCTTGAGGACACGGTGAACAAAACAGACGTGGCCCCAGCCCTGCAGCTTGCCGAGGATGAATCAAAAATGGAAGTTGGAAAGGGATATCGAGCTTGACTTGTATTTGAAGGTGCATTTTCGCAGTCATGAGAAACAAATTCCAAGTTTCTCACTCACCGAGTCCCGGGGAACAGGTGCTTGAAAAGTTAGGTCTTGCATTTTCCTGCGATTGTAAATGCGACCAACACGTTGGCCAAGTGCCCGTTCGAAATTCTTTTATGTACTTAAACGCTAAGTAAAAACACACACTCCCCTAGAGGAATATTTGACTTGCCAAAGGGTTTTGTATCGGAACAAGGGTCGTTATGAGTTCTTGTGTTGTGTGACATCGGTCCAACCTCAAGAGTTAATTACATTCTTAATTACAGCTTCGTGTTGAATTAGGGAACTATCATCCATAGCATAATTGAAACCCTGCTGAGATCACGTCTGTTGCCAGCTAATTGCATGCCATTTTTTAACCAAACTTTAACTAAAAACCCGTATTTCATTTGCCTGTGCCTTAATTAATTGACAGGAGAAACTTAGGGTGGGGGGTTGTCAATAGATTGAATATTTTCAAACGATCACTGAGATCGGCGTTACGTTCTAGCACAGCAGCCTTCAAATATTCAGCTGGGAAGGCACTCGGGCGAAATTTAGGAAAGAAACCTGCGTAGAAGTAATTTGTTGCCCCGCGAGAGGCAAGGTTGCCAGAAGAGAAGAGGTAACTAGGAATCAGAAGTTGTGGGTTCTGAGCCGCGCCTCGATTGCCAAAGCATGTCGCCTTTCCTCTAGGGCTGAAGGGTCTCCACCTCAAGAGCGAGAGTTGGGTAGGCCTTATAAAAATCCCTTTGGACTCAGACATCCTACCTTGGTAACTTGGGGTAAAATGCCCAAGTTAGGAAAGGCAGATCCAATGCCAGTCATAAGACAAAGTGGTTAGGATCCTGAATCACTGTTCTTTAGAGAGTAGGGTTCCTGGTTGGTCAGCAACAGAAACTCCATGTTAACCTGACAGAGAAGAAATTCCAGAAAAGATGCTAAGATGACCAGGTTAGCAAAAGCCAGACCCAAGGGCCCTGCTACGGGTCTAGTTAACAGAAACCCAACAACCCTACCAGATGGAACCTGGGAATGGAATCATGGTCTCCCCATGTGTGTTCTTTCCCTGCCTTTATTCTGCGCAAGCTTCGGAATCCGACTGGAGGGACTGTTAGGTCAAGCACAGCTCACACGGTGTGTCTCAGCGTTGGGGGGGGGGGGGGAATGGGACATTTGCATGACAGTCTTGTCCGATCTCACACAAGGTGGGAGAGGCATTTCCCATGATCAGAAATGATGGTATAGGGGCGCCTGGGTGGCTCAGTCGGTTAAGCATCAGACTTCAGCTCAGGTCATGATCTTGAGGTTCATGAGTTCGAGCCCCCCTTTGGGCTCTGTGCTGACAGCTCAGAGCCTGGAGCCTGCTTCGGATTCTGTATCAGCCTCTCTCTCTCTCTGTGTTTCAAAAATAAAGAAACATTTAAAAAATAAAACAAAACAAAAGAAATGACGGTGCGGTAATCAAAAGCAGAGACACTGAATCTGGACAGCCCAAACCAACAAGCCTTCCTGTCCTTCCCCACCTTGGACCTTTGCAAACATGTAAATGACACATGTGGCATCTGTCTGAGGAAAATCCCTACTGTCCGTAAGATCTGGGACATTTGTTGGGGCGCCTTGGTGGCTCGGTCGGTTGAGCGTCCGAATTTGTCTCAGGTCATGATCTCGCAGTCCGTGAGTTCAAGCCCTGTGTTGGGATCTGGGCTCAGAACCTGGAGCCTGTTTCAGATTCTGTGTCTCCCGCTCTCTCTGACCCTCCCCCGTTCATGTTTTGTCTCTCTGTCTCAAAAATAAATAAATGTTAAAAAAATTAAAAAAAAAAAAGATCTGGGACATTTGCAAGAGATAAAAACGTTAGCATCAGTGTTTGGAAAGGAACTGTCAGCATAAAGATTGTGGATCTCAGGGACATTAAAAAAGAAAAAAAAAAAACAACTTCTTTAATTATCTTGCCCAATAGTCTCATAAGACTCAACATGAAGTCCCAAAAATTATTGTGAAAAACACTTCTGGTTTTGCTCTTGTGAGCTGTTTTCTCTAAGTGCATTTTTCTCAGGTGAATCACCCTTGTCATAAAGTCAACTCATGTGATTTCACTCGTCAAGAGCAGTGAAATGTCACAGGGAGGGTCTACGTGTAACTTCTCTTTTCTTGCTTTTGGTTTTCCATGCTGAGTGTATATAGATGTTCGTTGGAGGATTGCGCAAAAAGTTTTGTTTCCGTTGCTTTGAGAGTGTGACTTTTTCCTGAATTATTTGTGTGTCTGTAGTTTCAGATCTGTATTATGGTGCTGACTCTCATTTGTCTTTTGAGGCCCGTTGGCCGTAGACATGTCCAGAAGGTAAAGATGTCATGAAGGATAAGAATCAAGTTTCTTAAGTGGCGCCTGGGTGGTTTGGTCGCTTAAGTGTCCAACTCTTGATTTCAGCTCAGGTCATAATCCTAGGGGGGTGGGATTGAGCCCCACGTCTGGCTCCTCACCAAGCATGGAGCCTGCTTAGGATTCTCCCTCTCTCTCTCTCTCTCTCTCTCTCTCTGCCCTGCTTGCACTCTCTGTCTCAAAGAAATTAAATAAATACAAAATTTAAAGAGAGATGATAAGGATTTTTAAAATAAGTTCCTGAGAGATTGGACACTTTGCAGTCTCTGTTCCCTGGACTGTTGTTGACGGAAAGCCCTTGCACGTAGTAGCATGTCAAGTGCAGTTCTTTCGTTTGCCTATGTTAGAAGCCAGCTTAGTGTAATTTAAACAAAAGAAAATGCTTCCGAAGCCTACCAGGGACTCATAACAGCTGGTGTGGAAACCAGGACAGATCAAAGGGAACCTCAGCCATGATTTTCAGTAGGTGAGCGCATTATCCCGAAAACCAGACCAACAACTCCAACTGTTTCTTTGGCCCTTATGTTGTGGTGTATAATTTAAAATTCTGAGACAACATGTCCTTCAGTGGGAGGACGGTTACACAAACAGTGGCCCGTCCATTCAACGGAATACTATACGGCCACGAAGGGGTGGGGGGCAGGCTATGGATGAAAGCTGCCATTTGGGTGAATTGTCAAGGAAATCTATTCTCGAAAGGCTTCCCATTGCATTATTCCATCTAGATCACGTCTTTGGAAAGGTCAGTTTTGGAAATGGTGAATGCAGTAGTGGGCACCAGGGACTGGGGATCGCTATGCAAGGACAGCAGGAGGTGTCCTGGCACTGAACTCTGTCCCTTGACTGTGGTGGTGGATGAGGGAACGGGTACCTGTGATAACGGCCCAGGACTAAAGGCAGATGGGCATAAATGACCGAGCTGGGGAAGTCTGAACAGGAACAGTGAGTTGCCTCAGTGTCAGGATCCTGGTCATGTGGTTGTGTTCTTCTGCAAGATGGAGCCGTTGGGAGAAACTGGGTAGAGCTCCCCCCCCCATCTCTCTACATTACCTCTTAATAAGTCCATAATTATCTCAATAAAAGCTTCGGTCCAGGAGAGGCATCCTAGGAGAGGGTGCACTTTGGTGGTGAGAGATCCATCCACCTTCCTAGACAGAAGCCAGCACCTTGACTCATTTCATGTGGCAAATACGTCTCACAATGACTCTTCCAGAAACTTGCCACACCCCATTTGGAGGTGGGATTTCCCTTCCCCTTGAACCTGGGCAGGTTTGTGATTTCTATGGCAGCTCGAACATGCTGGTGATGCTATGTGACATGAAGACCAGGTCGTAGCAGGCGATGTGGCTTCTGCCTACCCCCCCGCCCCGTCTCTCTTGGGTCGCTTGCCCTTAGGACCCACCATGTTGTGCAGAAACTTAATCCGCATGGAGAGGCCACGTGTCCTGGCTGGTGGTCCCACTGACCGCCGGGTCAGCTGCCAGACGTGTGAGCAAGTGTGAAGGTGATTCTCACCGCCAACATCTGAGCCACCTCAACTGACGTCACGCAGAGCCGAGGCAAGGGGTCCGCGGCTGTGCCCTGCCCAAATGACAGATGTGTGAGCAACGTACGAGTTGACGTTTTAAGGCGGAAGTTTGGAGGACGGTTTGTGACAGCCATGAGTAACCAGACCACCATCTTTGCGAACAGTGCACACGGTGGCAAAGTGGACATTGCCTGTTAGGGTGATGCTAAAAACAACATATGACTACTCCACGGGACAGGGACCTGTGTCACCTTTTCACCCACTGCACCGATCACTTAGGAGAGCTCGCTTCTGGACCCTGGGGGCGGGGCGGGGGGGGGGGATTGGCTGCAATGGCCCCAGGGGCCAGAAGACATCAGACCAGGAAGTCGCCCAAGAATATCCTTTTGAGTCATCTAGGGGGTGCTATTTTATTTAATATTTTGGGCATCAATTATATGTGAGCACTGAATAATCTCCAGCTGAAAAACCCCTGTTTTCTTGAAGGTTTCCTGACTTGTTTACAGATTGATGGTTTCACCCTGCTGCTGCGTCCATATTGAAGGAGAGACATCCATGAAAATGATAAACAGGAAGAAACTCAGGGAAGGTTAACTATGCAATATTTATTATGCTAAATAAAGCAGAACTCATCCATTCATTCAGCATATATTTTCAAGTGCATACACTGCCTGGGACAGTAGATACGCCCCCATGAGCCAGTTGGCCGGGGTCCCTGGGTGGGGTCCCTGCCCCTGTGCGTTCTCTGTCCTGGTGAGAGAGACTGCACAGCGCAGACAGGCTAATCTCTGTCTCTGTCTTTTGGCGAAGCGTTGAGAGCATCGGGGAAGAAAACTTGTGGAAAAAAATGCAGACTTCAAACACTGACTCCCGGAGAGAGATTTCCATGAGGCGCGGGCTCCGTGCGGGCGAAATGAAATAAGGACCGAGAGGAATTCCAGCAGTGGAGACTGGCTAAGTTTCCCGAGCCTGGGCTGATCGGGAGCGTGTTAGACAAAGCGTTAGGTCCATCAGCTGAAGATCGGCCCCGAGCCATGGTCCACAGAACGGAGAGGCCACCAGCCTAAAAGGCGAGATTGTCAGGCGGGACGAAGCAGGAATTTTAGCCGCAGAATATTCACAAGTTGCAGACCAAGAGGAAAGTGGTGATGTGCATCTTCTCTCCGCAGCCTTGCTCATTGAGGGACCGGCTGTCCTTTATTGTTAATATAAAAATCAATATAGCGAGAGGCGAGTCTTTGCTGTGATAATATTGGCTCCTTTCACCAGGCGTGTGGAATTAGATTACTGATAGGCGGGCCTCTGTGCCTCCCCAGGCTCCAGATAGAATCTGCTGGCTTTGCCAATAAGCACGGTGACAGAGCCAGGATCAGGGACCAGCGGGTGGCCAATCGCAGTGGAGAAAATGCAATTCCCTTGGAAGACGCCATCCTGGAGGGAGCCGGGAAGGCGGCTCGCCGAAGTACGTGTGTGCACGCGGCTGCTCGGGGGCCGGAGCCCGCCACAGGAAGCTTGGGTACCCACGGGGAAGTCGGGGGTGGGGGGGAGGTGAGAGGCAGAGAGAGAGAGCGGAAGAAAGAAAGGGAAGGAAAAAGGATGGGAAGGCAGGGGGGGACGTCCAGAAGGAAGCAACACCTGCCAGCAGTGGTCTTGGAACAGCCGCCCTGAGGACCTTGGTGGAAATGTGGCACTTCGGATAAAGGGGTGCATCACGGACGTGTCTGTCCACACGTGCTCTGTGCCCGGGGGAGCTCCTTTCTCAACACACGTTGTCTGGCTCCAGGAGCCTCTGGGGGCCCTTCTCCAGCCGAGCCGAGCACGGTCCTCGAAGCCTCTGCCCGGAGATCGTAAGGCCTGGCGCAGACTGGGAACCCGAGGCAGGTGTTAGACCGAGGTTGCGATCAACTGTTTTTCCCGTCGTGGTTTTTCACATGGCGAAGCTAAAAGGGTGTGGAGGAGTGAGACAAAAACCATGGGTTGTCCCCACTCAATGACACCGACCGTCCATCATTTCACATGTTTCCTGCCCAGTTTCTGGATCGAGGGCTTACCTGCTTGCCCTCTCTCCACATATACGGGCTCATGCGTATAAATGTGTCGTTGGTTTGTTTGCAAAGTTAGAACCAGATGGCATTTCCAGGTTCTCCTACAGATTTCCTTTCGCCGTCTCCTGTCATTTTGTGAGCATTTCCTTACGTCTTTGAGAAGACGTTCATGATGATGTCTTCTACTTGATCCCATTAACGGACATTGGAATTATTTCCAGGTTGTTTTTTTTGTTTTGTTTTTTTTTTTTTTTGCTGTTATCATGCCCCATAAACGGTGTTGGGTGTAAGTCACCGATGTCTTGTTTAAGTCAAGTCTGATAAATCCCTAAATGTAAATCCCTTACACCAAATTCCCAGCAGCAGAGGGGACGACGGAGTTGGAGTCGAGGGAAGGGGCCGTCTGGGCTGCTGCGGTCTCCACGCAAGACAGGCATGGCTGTTGGCGCCCAGGACAGGCTGGGTCCGTGGCAGCCAAGGGCCCCTTTCTCTCGTTTCCACTGGTTGCCTTAATGGTACCTGCTGTTCCTGCTGTGCGTGTGACATAGAGAAATACAAGGACAGAAACTAGTAACAGCCCATAAATTCAATGCCCACATAATCCTTTTGGGAATTTTAAGTAACATCACCCCCCCCCCCCAGTATCTGTATCTGGTCCAAAAGTGGCACTGCAGCAGAAGGGTAGACAGGGGAATTGACCCCTGCTGAGCCCATTCATAACCTTCCCCAGTGGTACCATTAATAGCATGTTGTGATCCTTCCAGAAAATAAAAGTACACGTGTGTGCGCGTGTGTGAATTGTAGACCTATATGAACATACATAGAAAAGAACATCTATATGTATGTAGTCTTTTTAAGTGGCACTTAGAATAGGCAGTTCGTATGTCCTCTTTGTCAGGGTTTCACCGATAGGCCCCAGAGGTGTTTTCCTTTGGACGTGTATTTCCCTGCCTGGTTTTACCATCACGGGCCACACAAATTGTGGCTGTTTCCAGTTAGGGGCCATTACTCACAGGGACTGGATGTCCCCCCAGTGCAATCCTGTTGGTCCCCATTGGGTGGCCTGGAATGGTCCGGGCGCGTTTTACCCCCAGCAACCTGACCGCCAGGCTGCCCTCCCTGTAAGAAAAGCATCCTGGTGGGATCGGGCCATCCCCACTGTGGCTGTTGGGCCACTAAAGTTTTTCTCTGTTTCCCAGTCCTTACTCCCGGCTTCTTGGCCCCACGTGGGCAGGACAGATGTGGTCCCTACTTGCACACGAATAGAGTCTGTGCTGGGTGACATTCCTGGGGCCCAGGGCAGTAACTAGGACACTGCCACTCAGTATGGGGATGAGTGGAAGAATGAATGAATGAATGAATGAATGAATGTCTTTTCGAAGATAAATGTCATTTCGATCAGTGAGGTGGAAAGATATCCCCTGTGGCATTGTGTTATGTTTTTGATTCATGTAAGGTTATACCTCATTGCTAACCAAATTCCAAGGAAAGCATTAGGGCTGAAATCCTTCTGGGTTCTGTATCTCTGCTCACCCCCCACTGCCTCTCCCAACTGAACGTCCTGCCTCCTTAGACCCTCCCTTGTCGGATTCCCTGGAAGGGAGAGGGTTGTTTGGCCTAACCTGGGAGGGCTGCACTTTTCAAGTCCGCAGACCTGCTAGAAACAATTATGAAGATGAATTCTTCCCTGCCTTTGGCTGATGTCACATGTCTTCCAAAGGCAGAGTCACAAGTCATTGCCGACCTGAAGGGGACCTTGGTTTTCCGTCCTCCCGAACTCAAATGCTCCTCAGAAGCCCAGGCATCTCCAGGATCTGGAATCAAAGCCGTAGCTGGGGGGAGACAGCTCCTGCCGTGATGTGTCCACAGCCTGGGAGAGAGACAGAATATTGGGGTGGGATCTCTGTCAGTCCCCGTGTGACCCTACCTACTCCCAGGACTGAGAGGGTGGAAGGCAGGGGGCTGGGAAGCATGGAGACTCCCGGGGCCTGCGGCTCCAAAATCTCATTACGTCACAATATAGTTTTTTTTTGTTTTTCTTTCTCAACAGCACAAACAACGCTCGGGAATTAATTGTATTTTTTATAAAGCAGAGCCTCGTTTTTCTATCTTGATTGATTTATTTTTACTTTGAATTTGCTCAATCTGGGAAACTGAAGATTGATTACCCTTGTGGTAGGGAGAAAAATGTTAAAAAAAAAAATGGAGATGTTAGTGATTTTCTTTTTCCCTTTTGGTTGTCTTTCTTTCCAAAACCTGTTGGCTGTGTCACAAATGACATCATAAGGCAGGTAGGGTCGGTGGCTTGTCATCCCTTTGGCTGACTCCTTCCTGTGTGGCCAGACGCTCCTGGGCAGGCAGTTCTGGGTATGTGTTCTCCAGGGCGGGAGACAGGTGCGCATGAACAAGTAGATGGACAGGGAGGTGTCAGGTGCGATAACAAGGAAACAAGGAGGGGGGGGACAGACGGAGCAATTGGGTGACCGTGCTGTCAAAATTATTATTATTATTATTTTAATGTTTATTTATATTGAGAGAGAGAGAGAGAGAGAGAAAGCAAACAGAGGAGGGGCAGAGAGAGAGAAGAAGAAAGAGAATCCCAAGCAGGCTTCATGCTGTCAGCACAGAACCCAACACGGGGCTCGAACTCATGAGCTGTGAGATCGTGACCTGAGCCGAGATCGAGTCGGACGCTTAACCGACTGAGCCCCCCAGGTGCCCCTCAACATTATTTTTAAGCTGAAATGTTGGAAAATAACCAGCTCGTCGAAGCGCTAATGTCCTGTGATTGCTGAGAGCGACGCTGACTTTCAGATGAGCTGATGGAAAAGAACAGTCAAGTGGGCAGTATTGGTCCGGAATGGATGAGGCCAGACTGGGACTTGGGGTGACCTGGGAGAGGGGGGTGGAGACTCAGAGCAGTGCTGTGGTGACTTAAGCCAAATGCAGAATAGCCAGAGTCTTTCAGGGGCCTGTGACCCAAATCTCTCCTCCACAGGCAGGAAGCCCAGATCTGGGGACATGTTGACATCTGTCCCTTGCTATCCTTTCCGCATTTCTTCCCTCTTCCCTCCCTGCTGGTTTCCATGGGAACCCCCAGTCGCTGATGTCTCGAGTCAGACACTTGTGCCTTGGGCCCTGGGATCTCGAGACGGAGCGGGTGGCCGTGCTTCACGAGAGGGACCTGGGGTTCTCATCCCCTGGCCAAGGGCAGCGCTTCGGTCGCCCATGCATTTGGAAGGCGTCTCTCTTTGTGTCGTGGATGTAATTCAGCGTTCTGCCCTTAAAGAACCCAACACGGCTGGACCCTGGGATTATTGGGGGGATGAAAACTCTATTCTTAGCATCGTTAGATTGTTTTTTTTTTTCCTTTCTGCTTGAAAAAAAATTTTTTTTAGTACCCTGACCTCAGTACTATATCAGGGAGTCGGTGGGGAAGGCAGAGACGAATCCTTGGAGGACCGCGGGCCACTAAGCCTTCTGGCCATTTGTAAACCGCCCAGAGCATGGGGCCCGGGGGGGGGGGGGGCAAGAAGATTAAGTTTTATTGGGTTGTGAAAATACCGGTTCTGAGAGAAGTTGAACAAAGTTGTGTTTTCCCCGCCTGGGGTCTATAGAGGAGCGGGGCCCTGCTGTTCTTTTCTTCTTTGTGTTTAGAGACAGGGAGATGGTTTGAATTATCATCCTGCAGATGGATGCCCCTTGATGTTTAGATGGTATGCAGGGGTCTGGTGGCCCCGGGGGCTCTGGGCTTCTGCGGCCCCCCGCTGCTCCTGTAATGGTGAGACAGCCACGCCGGTGGGGGACGGGGGGGCCCCCAGCTGGACCCCATGGAGAAGGCATGTGGACACATTAAGCTGGTCCCCAGATGTCTGGGCTGCTAAACCTTAATAAGGAAAACACCCCTCAAATATAGAGAGCCAGGTGTCATAGTTAAGATCGCCGTCCTTACAGGTGCCGCGGTTTGATTTATCATGGGATGGAAGCTGCTGGATGCAGGGCTGACAAGGTTCCTGACAGCCTCCCGGCTCAGGTGTGCGTGTGCCTGTGTTTCTTCACTGCCCACGTGGTGCAGGGCCCTCTGTCTGCCTGCAGGCGAGGGGCCTCTCATGTCCCCGTTGTGTCTGGGCATCACGGAAGGGGACCGAGGGGGTGAGCCGGTTGGAGGTGGAAACAGGGACCTCGTTCTGGCCGGCATTGCGCTCCAGCCCTAAGGAAGGCGACGATTCATCTGAGTTCATCTCTTCTGGAAAGCAAGCAGTCCACGGGCGCCTCCCCGGGTGTGCAAACGCATGTGCACGTGAGCACACACGTGCATAACGTAGCAGGTCGGGGGATGGCCCAGCCAATGCCTCCGGGGAGCTTCCCAGAACCATCCACTCTGCAGCCCCACTACACTTCCGTCGCGAGTGGACATCACTTGAGAATCTGCCGGTCCTTCCTCTCTGCCACCAGAACTAAGCTTGAGCGGCGCCTGGGGGGCTCCGTCGGTTGAGCGTCCAACTTCGGCTCAGGTCATGATCTCGCGGTTTGTGGGTTCGAGCCCCGCGTCGGGCTCTGTGCTGACAGCTCGGAGCCTGGAGCTGCTTCGGGTTCCGTGTCTCCCTCTCTCTCTGCCCCTCCCCAGCTCATGCTCTGTCTCTCTCTCTCTCTGTCTCTAAGATAAAACATTAAAAAAATTTTCAAAACAGGGCACCTGGGTGGCTCAGTTAGGCACTCGACTTCGGCTCAGGTCATGATCTAGCGGTTTGTGAGTTCAAACCCCGCGTCAGGCTCTGTGGTGACAGCTCAGAGCCTGGAGCCTGTTTCGGGTTCCGTGTCTCCCTCTCTCTCTGCCCCTCCCCAGCTCATGCTCCGTCTCTCTCTCTCTCTCTCTCTCTCTGTCAAAAATAAATAAACTTAAAAAAATTTTTTTAAATAAATAAAGTAAATAAAAAAAAAAGGGAGCTGTTAGTAACATCAGAGTTCCATACGCATGACTGTTAATCCTAGTTATAAAAATTAAAACAAAAAAATGCCCGTTAAGAAAGATAGACTCGTACAGAGAACGAGGTCACGGACGTCCGTCGCGGGGCCACAGATGCTGACGTTGTATCGTGTTCGCTTCGGATGCCCTTTTTTTTTAATGACACAAAATGAATCCGACGTCACTGACAACGTGGGACTCCTGACCACACCTTCCCCAGAACGTGCTCCCCTGTCCGTCCTCCCATCTCTATCCCTGTCTGTCTGTCCGGAGGCAGCTGTGCCGTCAACCTGCTGTCCGTTTTCCGGTCCCTAACTGTGAAGCCTTCATCACTGCAGGCATATTCGAAAGTGACGTTGTTGGGGATCCGGGCGAATAGGGTGTCCCCGTCTCTCTTTCCCCGTTGGCTTTGTGACCCCAACGTGATGGCTTCAGGCGCCAGCCCCGGAGACGCTGTGGGTCGAGGCCCTCGAGTCTGCCCTCGAGTGTCCGTGCAGGGCCTCGGGCTTGCGGCCGGCCCCTGGCCGACGGGAGTGCAGGATGGGCCCGGCATGTCGCGGTCGCGCCCACGGGTGCCCCGCGGGGCCTGTGCACGTGGGGACCAGCCCCTCCCGGAGGGGGTCTCGGCTGTTTCCTGAATGTGTCCACGACCTCCCCGCCCCGCGCAGGCCTCCTGCTTCTCGAAAGGCAGAGCCGAGTGTTTTGCTCCAGGAAGGCTGTCCTCTTCGCTCCTCTGCTGTCCTTTTTCTGTTGCTGGAAGAAACGTTTCTTCACCAGCCCTGGGCCTGTCATCTGGAAATATTCCTATGAGGAGCCACGTCGGTTTGCTGTCGTGTGTTTCACGATTGTTAACAGCTCTGCCCCGAACAAGTCTTTTCTCTCTCGTTCTCCGCGGCGAGCTGCAGTGGTTTCTTGGAAGTGATAGACCATATAATTCTCACCTGTCAAGGTTCTAAGCCCGAACCCTCCGGCACTGCCTCTGATTTTCCTGAGGGATTAAAAATAGGAGGCCACGACCCGGGCAGCAGCTGCCGGGTGCACCTGGCGGTAGGACAGCACGGGGACAGGCTGGGCGTCCCGCACCGTGGGGCACGCTGGCCCTGGAGTGTCCACCGCGTGTCCCAGGGCCCCCCGTCTCCGTCCTCTGCAGGAGGGGGATCGGGCGTTTCCCAGTCGTCTCTGAGATGGTCTCTGTTCTTCCAAGAGCTGCGGTTGTCTGAGCCTCTGTGAGGCGTGCCAAGTGGCCTGGGATCTTGGAAATCAGCCCTGCAGCCTCTAGACAGCACAGAATCCGCTGCAGACATCGTGGGTCTCCGAGGCTGGCGTTAGAAAACACGCTGAGATGCCTGTACAGCGTTAGGCTTTGAAACGTTAGGTGTAGAGGGCTCCTGATTATCTGGGGGGGGGGGGGACCAGCGAGGTGAAGGAAACTGCTCTCCTCTTGTCTCTGCTTTTCATGCCCCCTCCCTGTCACCCCAACGCAGCAAAAATCAGAAAGTTCTGGATTTCAGGAAAGCCTGGCAGGAGTGATAAAGACCATCTTGTGTCAGTGCACGGTCAGCTGTGCGACCTGAAAAGGGGCAGCGGTTGTAAAAATACCGACGTGGCCACTGCCCGGGCCCCCACGTCAGTGTCAGGCCAGCCTCTCCCGGGGCCACCATGTCCCCCCATGTCCCCAGATTGCAGGTGTGGAGACCCCTCAGGGCCCAGGGCCTGCTCCAGCTCTGGGGCTGGTGCTTGAGCCCCCAGTGTTAGTAGGTTCTGCCCGTGGTGCCTAATGGGCTCCCAGAGACGCCTGGCCCTCTGCAGACGCGTGAATCTGTACCTCCAGGGCCATTAGCCTTCTTAGCTTCTTGATGTTAAGCACTACTCATTTATTGACCTTCTTCTCCTTTTTCTGCACACTTCTACGGCCAGAGATTTCCTTCCAGGCCGCTCTGGCTGAGCCCTCGCCAAGCCCTCGCACGTAGCTCCCCACAGTCAGGGTCGGGGGTTTCCATTTTGATTATTGTTTCTTTAACTCAAGGGTTATTTGGATGTATCGTGGTTGCTGAAGTCAAAGGGCTGGACCAGGACTTTCTGGAAGAGCATCTTCTTTTTTATGAGCATCCTCTTTCCAGGGGCGCCTGGGTGGCTCCGTCGGCTCAGCGTCCGACTTCGGCTCGGGTCACGATCTCACGGTTCGTGGGTTCGAGCGCCGCGTCGGGCTCTGTGCGGACAGCTCGGAGCCTGGAGCCCGCTTCGGATTCTGTGTCTCCCTTTCTCTCTCAGCCCCTCCCCTGCTCGTGCTCTGTCTTTCTCAAAACAACGGAACAAAACAAAACATCAAAAAAGTAAAAATAAATCCAATAAAAAGAGAGGTCAGCGACTAAGATTGGCAATCACGGATATATTTTGACTCTCTATCAGTGTATCCAGTGAGGTCGAGAAAGATAAGCAACACCAACATCGGCTCGAACACTTGCTACAGTGAGCAGCACTCCCGCCTAGCGAACCTCACGCGGTTATCGTAGCCTATGATGAAGGGCCAATAGTTCTTCTCTTTTTAAAAAGTGGAGATTTGAAGCAAAACCAGTAAAAGACCTGGTTCTGATAAAGCCAGATTTAACCTGTCAGTGCTCACTGCAGCCCCACTGGGGGTAGATCCTTGTATCACCCCATTCCACAGAGGGGGATAAGGAGGCACAGAGAGGGTGAATTACTTGCCCAAGGACACCCAGCGAGTAACAGGGGCCGGGGAACGATCTGGTTGCTTAGCTGCAGCTCTGAACCCCTTTCCTGGACGTGCAGGGACAAACCCAGATCTCGCTCACCCCCCAGCCCTGCGGGCTTTCTGTCACTCCAAAGTGCCTCTCCCGGAATTACTCTATGGAAAACACAAGAGTGTAGATGCTCTCCTAGATCTGATCCTTAATTATCCACAGTGCTTCATCCCCTCTCATTAAATTAGATCAATGGGGGGAAAAAGTGTTATTTTGCGACTGTAGTATTGGAGTTTAAGTGATCAGGGTAATTTTCCATTATAATTTTGTGTCTGAGGTAAATAGAACCAGCTTCACTGTGAAAACACTTGTCTAATATCGGGCAATAAATGTTTAAGTGATTTCGGTTTAATTACCACTCATACTATCGCACTGGATAAAATAGAATTGTCTTTGAGTTTGTTCATTAGATGGATGGGAAGAAGCTGAATTTATAAAAATACATGTGTGCCTTTATTACTGCATTTAAATATGGGCACATGTAAACAGATACTTACTTATTTATATACATGGTCATTACAGGGCTTTGTGAGAAGTGGAATTTCCCCCGCTCAGTCTGTGGTTCTGGGGGTGGGGGTGGGTTTGCCGACACGACACCCATTTCATAACTGAGTGTCTCCGGTTAACTAATTATATGATGAAGACGTCCCAGCTGCGACTCTATATTTAAAACCGAATTACTATTTGCAGCAAGACCATTCTTTTGAAAGGTCGGTAAGTCCTTCCTTTTGTTTTGCTCTACAATTTAACTATCGCACAGGCATCATTTTTCCCCAATAGGCAGCCACTTCTCCAGAGGGTCCACTACTGTTTTTACTATGCTAATGGGAGAAACAGGCCAACCGTGATGAGAAGCCATCTTGGTGAGCCATCTGTCTGTCCCTGGGCTGTGGTGGCATTTTCTGTCTCGAGCAGTGGGGGACAGACGCTGGGGGAAGGGCCATTTATGATACAGAAGTCCCCGTGACGCAGCTTTCGGAAGCCCGTGTCCCCGCCCAGTTGCCATCGAGTCCAGAGGTGCTTCCTGGAGGAGGTGGCACAGAGCAAGCTCGCGTCTCCTCCGGGCACTTGGGGAGCAGTTGGCCCGAGACTCCACTGCTTCTAAGTTGGCGGTGTCCATTTCGTCTGCGCTGCGGCCGTTTCCACGTTGGCGTGACAGACGTGGGCCTGCGGCCGTGGAGATGGCCACACCGTCCGTCAGCCTTTGAAGATGGCGCTTTGAGAGAGCTGCAGCTGTGCAGGGACAGAGCTTCGAGCTTCGAGAAGAGACCTTGCTTCCTCTTCCTCCCGCGCCTGTTTTCGTGGTCTCCGACCTCGTTGGCACGTTCTTTCGTCACTGCTGCTGTGTCTGCAACACTTGGCCCGAAGGTTGTAGCGTCTGGTTTATGATGTTCGGTGGGGAATGACAGGGTAACGATCATTGAGGTCACTGCGCGGGGGCCCGGCTCCCCGATTCTGCTTGCCCGTTGTTCCCAGATGCCCACGCTGCGTCCCCTGCTCAGCCTCGCCGGGAGCTGTAGCTGACGCGAAGTCAGGACGAGGCTTCGGGAAAGAGTGTGGGTTTCTCCAAGATGGGATTTCCCTCACATTTCCGTCTTTTCCTGGCTCCTCGGGCTGCCATGCCCTTCTTGGGGACTTCTTGCAGCCACCCACCCTCGCTGGGACAGGACGAAGAACTGAGAACCCTATCCATCACCCGGCTCGCGGAATCCGAATTAGCCTCTGCGCTGAGCAGTTCTGGAAGCCCGATTTCTGCTACAAACAGAAAGGAGGTTTCTGGCTTGGACGATCTCTGCACTGTTCCCTCCAGCCTTTTCCAATCACACCAGCCCCTTTGCTGTTTCTTTTCTTGGGGAGAGTTCGCCGCACCCCGTCTCGTATTTCAAGAGCTCTCTGTCGGACTTTTTATCTTCATGTTTGGATGATTTCCTGTCTGCTTAATTCTTTCCTTGTGGAGCTCTTGAAATGGATGCATTAATTTGAAGGTAGATTTTTTTTTTATCCCAGTTCACGAGCATGTAAGACCCTGATGCTGTCGTAACTCTGAAGACCGTGGCACCCCAGGGGTGATCAGCTGTGCGGTTCCCAAAATAACCAGGACATCAAGAGCCTACGTATTCCAGCTTCGCCTCCCTTTTCTCTGCTTTAAACTCTTAGCGCTCTGGTGCAGGCTTTATGCACGGCCGTTTTTGCCTTCGATTTTTACCTGCTACCTGAAAAGCTCTCGAAGCGATGTGACCAGTGCGTTCAAGGACCAGACATAATGTTTTCTCTTTCATGCGTAGACCAGCGTCCCAAGCAGTTGGTTAGGTTTGTACATAACGTCTTTTTTTTTTAATGTTTTAAAATTCATTTTATTATTTAAAAAAAATTTTAATGTTTTTATTTATTTTTGAGACAGAGAGAGACAGAGCATGAGCAGGGGAGGGGCAGAGAGAGAGGGAGACACAGAATCCGAAGCAGGCTCCAGGCTCCCAGTGGTCAGCACAGAGCCCGACACGGGGTTGGAACTCACGGACCATGAGATCATGGCCTGAGCTGAAGTCGGCCGCTCAATAGACTGAGCCACCCAGGCGCCCCCATTTTTTTTTTTTATTTCTTAATGTTTATTTCCTTCAGAGAGAGAGGGAGAGAGTGGGGGAGGTGCAGAGAGAGGGGAAGACAGAGGATCCCAAGCAGGCTCTGAGCTCTCAGCACAGAGCCTGATGCGGGGCTCGAACTCACAAACCACGGGGTCGTGACCCGAGCTGAAGTCGGACACTTAACGGACTGAGCCCCCCAGGTGGCCGGTTTGCACAGAGCATCTTTGAGATGAGAGTGAGGAGGACGCAGCTCTTGCACGGGGAATCGTTGGAGTAACAGCACCGTGTGAGCTCGGCCTAACGGAGGTACAGCTCTCGAGTCGCCACGCACAGCGCACAGACGTCTCCAACAGCTTCTGCGCAAGAGGCGAGTCATCGTTCACTAGCTCTGTTCCGGTTCGTCGTTGCAAATCTAATGGTAACGTGGTCTCTTATTAAAACCCGTTCGTCTGTTTATCTTCGGAAGGAACGACCTCACAGGACTCGGGTTTGTGAGCATTGAAGCAACCGTCTGCTCTTTTTCCAGCTCCTTCTGCCGATATTTAGGGCTTCTTGCCCTTGTGCTTAGGGAGCCCCACGGGCATTCTGGCTTTTCCGGCCCTGTTCACCCCACTTTCATGTTTGCCCATGAACAAAACGAATGACGAGGCTAATTAGAATTGCCCGAGGAGGGTAAGAGCAAAAAATACAGGGACTTCTCCTCCTAGGTGATGCTCTGAGAAATCCAGTCCGGTGTTCGTGAAGGAGAACTTTCGGACGCTCGGCCTTTTTGTGCGCTTTGCCGAATTCTGGTCTGGATCACGTTCTGGATGGTGGCTGTTGGTTTCCCAGTCTGCCTCTCCAGGTCCATGAGGGGTTCTTAGGGTGAGCTAGCAGTGGGCTGAAGTACCCAAGGGAGCATTTCTTGGGTAGCGTTGTGGAGAGGAAAGGGAAAGAGAAAGCTGTTTCGAGAGGACGTTCGGGGTGGCAGCCCTGACTCCGCTGAGGTCCACTGTGACCCCAGAGTTCACGTCAGGCCCTTGTGTGGAAGGAAACAAAGGGGTGTCTTCAGAAGCCTGTGGATGGTGGAGTTGCAGGTTGGCTCTTGATACGACGGGAGTGTGGTAAAGCTGAAGCCATCAGCAATGGGGACCCTCACTGCTTGTCTCCCCCAAGGGTCCCAGGCTCTCACCCCCAGGTCTGGGAGGCATTATTGCTTCACAGCATCTAGGTGAGGTTGTGTACCTCTTTTCTCTTGTTAATTTTTAGGGTTTTTTTTTTTGAGATTTTATAATATGGTGTTTTATTTTGTTTATTTTTTATTTTAAATATCATTCATTGTCAAGTTGGCTAACATACAGCATGTGAAGCGTGCCCTTGGTTTTGGGAGTAGATTCCCGTGATTCATTGCTTGCATACATCACCCAGTGCTCCTCCCCAATGGTGCCCTCCTCGGTGCCCATCCCCCATTTTCCCCTCTCCCCCACCCCCTCATCAGTTTGTTCTCAGTATCCAAGAGTCTCTTATGGTTTGCCTCCCTCCCTCTCTGTTTGTAACTTTTTTTCCCCTCCCCTCCCCCATGGTCTTCTGTTAAGTTTCTCAAGTTTCACATATGAGTGAAAACATATGCTATCTGTCCTCTGACTGACTTATTTCCCTTAGCTAATACCCTCCAGTTCCATCCACGTTGCTACAAAAGGCCATATTTCATTCTTTCTCATTGCCAAGTAGTATTCCATTGTGTATAAAAACCACATCTTCTTTATCCATTCATCAGTTGATGGAATACAAATCAAAACCACACTGGGGCGCCTGGGGGGCTCGGTCGGTTGAGCATCTAACTTCGGCTCAGGTCATGATCTCTCAGTTTGTGAGTTCGAGCCCCGCGTCGGGCTCTGTGCTGACAGCTCGGAGCCTGGAGCCTGCTTTGGATTCTGTGTCTCCCTCTCTCTCTGCCCTTCCCCTGCTTGTGCTCTGTCTCTCTCTCAAAAATAAATAAAGTTAAAAAAATTTTTTAAAAAAGCAAATCAAAACCACACCGGGGTGCCTGGGGGGCTCGGTCGGTTGAGCATCTAACTTCGGCTCAGGTCATGATCTCTCAGTTTGTGAGTTCGAGCCCCGCGTCGGGCTCTGTGCTGACAGCTTGGAGCCTGGAAGCTGCTTTGGGTTCTGTGTCTCCCTCTCTCTCTGACCCTCTCATCACACTCTGTCTCTCTCTCAAAAATAAATAACGTTAAAAAAAATTTAAAAAAAAAGCAAATCAAAACCACACTGAGACACCACCTCACACCGGTCAGAGTGGCTAAGATGAACAACTCAGGAAACAACAGATGCTGGTGAGACAGGGACCCTCCTGCACCGTTGGTGGGAGTGCAGACTGGTGTCCTTGTGCACTTCACGTGTGACGGTCATATCCCCCCCTGCCCCCCACTCTCCAAAGATGCAGCGTTTCCATTTTGTCCCACGTACACACAAAGGAAGCCATCGCCAGTCTGCAAGAATGACATGTGTAGATGTCCGCATGGCTTCTGCCTTCACGTGGCAGGTGTCTGTTCTGTGTCGCCGTCCCGGAAGTCCTCTTGATGAAAATCACAGCCTGCAGCTTCTGCACACCCATCGGGAGGGCTGGAGTCCAGAACACCGACAACGCCCCATGCAGGCGAGGACGTGGGGCATCCGGGAGCGCTTGCTCTTGGCTGGTGGGAGCAGAAAATGGTGCCCACCTTTGGGAAGACAGTTTGGCGGTTTCTTGCAAAGCAAAACGTAGGCTTATCGAGTTTTGCCATCGCGCTCCTTTTTATCTATCCGAAGGAGTTGAAGAGGCGGGTCCACACAAACTCGCACACGGGTGTTTAGAGCAGCGTTATTCATAATTGTCAAAACTTGGGAGCCACCAAGATCCCCTCCAGCGGGTGAATGGATGAAGAAACTGGGTTTCCGTCCAGACAACGGAATATTATTCAGTGATAAAACGAAACGGGCTGTCAAGCCTTGGAAAACACGGAGGAGCCTTAGGTGCACATTGCTAAGTGAAGCCAGCCACTCTGCCAAGGCTACAGACTCTGTGATTCCAACTATAGGACGTTCTGGAAAAGGCACAGCTCCAGAGACCATAAAGACGTCAGCGGCTGCCAGGGGCTGGGAGGGAGGGAGGGACGAACGTGTGGAGCACAGAGGACCTTGAGAGCAGAGGGCTCTTCTGTAGGGACACCGCAATGGTGGTTGCATGACATCATGCATGTGACAAAGCCTACGGACAAAGCCACATCGTGCATGAGACAAAGCCACACACGCGCGTGTGGAAGGGGGAGAGGAGACCCACGACACTGCTCTGTCCTTTCCACCCGGTGTTTCCGTAAACCTAAAAATGCACCTGGTGGACGTCTGGTAAATATCGCTCGGTGGATGGACAGGAGGAAGGGCTGGGGTTGGGACGGAAACTCTGCGAAGCCCGCGGACGCTGTGTGCCCCTTGGATCCCGCTCTGACTTGCCTTCTTGAGATTATAGATATGGTTTTTTTTCCTTTTTTCTTTTTTTCTGCCCAGAAGATGAAATCCATCCCAAGGTCTTAAGATTTATTAACTGTTGCCTGAGCCCTTTCATGTGATGTCAGGGGAGGAGGTGAGCCGAGTCTGCCTTCGCTTAGAAGGGCCCCGCACAAAGGGCTTCGGGTAATTCCCTCGATTTTCTAAAGATGTTGGTTGGCTTAAGTGATTAGCGAGAGATCCTGAAGGAGGACTTAACTTAAGCATTTCAAGATCTTCTGCGGCTCTCTGAGTGCCCCTCCTGGGTTGTCTAGATTTGCACATCTGGACGGCAAATTTAAAAAGGGTTTCCAGCCTCTCCTGCTCTCTGCTTATTTTTCCCCCCCCCCCCCCGAGCCCCGTTTGAGTGTGTGGCTGGGGGAGGCTCCCACTTCAAAGCCCGGAGGTCAGCCTCCCCCCGCGGGCATGTGGCCAGTGGGTGAGCCAGAGACTTTCCAGTTTCTTCCAGGACTATCAGCTCTCAGAGGCAGAGGGGATCAAGTTACAAAGGGTTCTCTTTTAAGTTCCCGGCCAGGGCCAGCCGGTCACCCAGGGGGTGGGGGGGTCTGCCCCTGGACGTCTAATCTTGCCTTCGCTGGGTCATCCAGCGGAGCCCGGAAGGTCACAGCCACGAGGGGTCTCCTGATTTCATCTCACGTGCTGCCAGACAATCTGGTTGAGAGCAGCTCGTGTTCCCATGACGAGCCTGCCCTTCCTGCTTGGGTTCAACTGAGAGGTTCCTTTCCTCCCCCATCCAGGCTGAAGAGGATGACAGGGAAAGTGACCACGTGCAGGGGCGGGGGGTCTGGGGGGGGTTCTCCAGCCTCGGGGACCTCGGTCTCGGTGGTGTTCACTGCCTTCCCCTAACGATGGGGCTGCAGGAAGGGGCTCTGAATTCACCCCACGGGCCCCACTGTGGGCCTCGCCCCTCCTCAGTTGTAAACAAGGAAACTGAGGCAGCGTGCCGTGTTCTCTGGGCCTCCGAGGAGGCCATACCTCACGACGCGGACCCCACGCCAGGGAAGAAGGAAGTTGTCAAGTCTTTCCCCCATCGAGAGCGGCTGCTGGGTGACCCTGGAGGGTTGCCCGTGACCTCCATGGGTCCAGGGTCTTGGCAGAACTGTGTGTGAGCAGGGAGCCCCGCGAGGATCGTTCCAAGCCACTTTCTCTACCCGTGTCTACCTTACAGACGCAGTCAGGGATGCGAGTCTTTGCGCAGACAGTTGAGGAGCAAAGAGAAGATTGGATTCGTCCTCTCCAGCTCCCATGTACCTTTCCACACCCATGCAGGGCACCGGTACCTTCTCAAAATGCCGCCCATGCTGTTCCTTCCCGCTTTTTCCTGGAAAGAGACCCTTCTGGAACGTAGGAAGCCTGGTGAAGAGTGAAGTTCGCGTACAGGGAGTGTTCGGTTTTCTCTCATCTGCCCTGTCTTTAAAAAACATCGTCTTAACTCTGTCAGGTCGTGAAAGTTTTCTGCCTAATTCTGTTCAACAACTTAAAACCCCAAATGGTGGGGCGCCTGGGGGCCCAGTCAGTTAAGCGTCCGACTTCGGCTCAGGTCATGATCTCATGGTTCATGAGTTCAAGCCCCGCATTGGGCTCTGTGCTGACAGCTCAGAGCCTGGAGCCTGCTTTGGATTTTCTGTCTCCCTCCCTCCCTGCCCCTCCCTCACTCATGCTCTGTCTCTCTCTGTCTCAAAAATAAATAAACGTTAAAAAAAATTAAAAAAAAAAAGAGAGCTGTTAGGAATCAGTAAGTAGCATTAGTAGGGACAGAGGGCTAGGGCAAGAGTAAATGAAGCCAGGACCTAGTGTATGAGATGAACGTGTGAATCCATTCATCTGTGACTTTGGCCCTTGCATTCCTCCCCACCCTAGTCTAGGGGGTCCTGGGAGGACCCCCTAGAGTGGACAGTACGTCCCGATCTCAGCACCCCCATCCTCTTTCCCTGGGTTTCTGCTGGCGAAGCTCTGACCAGCCTCTGTGTTGCATTTCATTTGTTCCCAGGGGACAGGGCGCAAGGAGGGTAGGATGGAAAGGCAGCCTGACCCCCTTGGTTCTCTGTCCTGGTTTGACGGAGAAGCCTCGGTAAATATTTTCATTCGGAGTCATAACGGAAGATAGAAGTAGCCTGTGGGCGTGAAAGAGAAGTTCCTGTGATTATCACCCAGTTACTCCCTCAGGTGTTTTATTTCACTCCTCAAGGACTTCAGCATATTTTAGCTCGACGTCACCCACGCATTTGGACTCAGGCAAACACGTGTGGTTTAGGAAAAAAAGACTACGTCATTCACCCTCCACCCTGAGCTCAGTGGAGCTAACTAATGTATACAGCAGGCTATAAACGGATGTAGAGTGTGCACACCTTTTAGGAAATTTCTTCAAAAGGACTTGGAGCGGGCTTCTTCCCTTTTCTTTTTGCTGCTGGCTGGAATGTAGACATGATGGCTAGAACTGTGCAGCCATCTTGGGCCATGAGGCAGATGTCGCAGAGATCATAGGAATTTGCGGGTCTCACACAGTGGTCTCATCAGTCCAGCCCTGGACTTCTTCACTTCTTCGGGCTTTAAATGAGAAAGAAATGAAATTTCTATCTACTTTATAAACCACTGGTACTCCGAGTTATCCTCACCAGTGTTTATATATTTATTATATTCCATCTCTCTCGAATCGTGACTCCATGGTGCACCCCATTCTCCTTGTTGAAAGGCCACCAGACCACACTTCTTTGAGGTTATTTGGTGAGAACACAGAAGGGGCCCCGAGCCTCTTGTTTATAGTGCAAAGTAAGCAGGGTCCCTGTGCTGACCCGTGGGGACTTAGCAGATGGGAGCCACAGGGACAAGGGGACACTTAGGGTGACAGACGACGACAGGTGCCGGCCGGAGAAAGTTCAGGGCAGTCGTTTGTGTGGCAGACTCCGGGATTTGAGAGGGAGCTACTTTCTTAACCTCTTTAGATAAAAGGTAACTATCCTGTTGCCGGTAACTTCTTCAAAAGCTTGGCGGGCTCTTGGACCTCCTGGAGTCCTGTTCTGTTCTGTTCTATGGTCCTGTTCTGTTCTGTTCTGTTTTGGGGTCCTGTTCTGTGGTCCAGGAAGGGGGTGAATTATTCCACTCATTTTTAAAATATATTTTATTTACTAAGAGGTTTCCTAGCAGCCCAAGTGAAAAGGGCAATGTGATTAGACACCCGGTTCTCCCTGTTCAAAGGAGAAAGGCTCCACGACGCGGTGGCCGTGAGGCTTCCAGGACCCGGGCTTGGAGCAGGGAGTTTCTTATAGAACTGAGCCTCCGGCGGTCTGCTCCCCTGACCGGTGGTGTGGGCTCCAGGACAGAAGCCCAGGGGGCAGCCCAGAAAACGTCCTGTCAGTTAAGATTCTCCCTCTGCTCACTTGCTCCTCCCCTCCAGGCTGTCCCCGGTGTGTGTGCTTCCTGTGAACTGTGTCACTTACTGCAAGGGTGCAGCCTGCCTTCCTGTGGGGTGTGCACTGGGCGTCCCGCCTCTGCAGGGACCTGGGAGCTGGGCTGAGTGGCTGTGCAGCACCCCGTGCTTGCGCGTCCCCTCCCCAGCCTCGGGGGCCTGCCTGGGAATGAAGTGAGGCTCCAGGAGAGGCGTGCCAGGGACAGCGAGGACAGCTGAGCGGGGAGCGAACCCCGGGCTGAGTTCTCACAGCCCCTTGCTGGACTCAACTCTTCCTTGGGTCCCTCGGGTTTCCAGTTCTTTGGATTCATGGGTAACAAAGAAGGAGGAGGAAGGAGGGAGGGAGAGGGAGAAGGGAGGGGGGGAGCCAGCCGAGAGGAGGGAAAGTGGAGGGTCCCGGGCCGCAGGGGTCCCCTCCGGGAACAGTGTGTCGGCAGGGCAAGCACACAGGGATGCACACCTGGGGAGTGTCCCTGTGGCCGCAGGGAGGGCGCAGCCTGCAGTGAGGCGTGGCCCACAGACTCGCATCGTACCAGAGGCTAAGTCCTGGTGGCCCTGGGGGACAACTGTGTGGCGTGACCGGCAGGTCTCTCCCCCGGACGGTTGCAGGAACCTCCGAACAGGTCTTGTGCTTTGTTTGTTTAAAGGTTTTCTGCTTCTGCGCTTCCTCCCCCTCCACACGTGACCCGGGTGGCCGTCCTGTGTCCCAGGTCAGCTCATGCCACCCACCGTGGGCCTTGTGGTCACTCGGAAGGCACGGTCTACACCTCCTGCCACGCAGACTCTTCCTCTTGTCCCCTTCCTTCCTCTACCCTGGTCTCCTGGATGCTCCGGGCAATCTCCTACCTCAGGACCTTTGCACGTGTTCTCCCCATTGCCCATAGAACTCTGCACGCCCTATTGTGGCTCTTTCTGAGCTGTTAACTCCCATCTGCTCAGGGAGGCTTCCCAGGGCACCCTATTTAAACCTGGCTCCCCAGTCTCCTTTCGCCTTTCTGCCTTGTCTCCAGCTCATCTGCCAGTATTTCATTTACGTTATTTTGCTCGGTGTTTCTTCCCCACCCCCACGTGCTTTGTTTTGTTCTCTGCTATATCCTCGGCCCCCAGAACAGTGCCAGGCATCCAGTAGGCACCCAACAGGTGCATGCTGGGAGAATGGAGAAGTGAATGAATGAATGATAGTGGAAGCCTAACCCCCCCCCCCCCCCCCGCCCCACCGCCTTGAAAATCCTTACGGGGGTTGCAAACTACAAGTTTTTTCTCTACTCTTGGAATGGACGGCTTTCTCGCAGATGGAGCTCCTGAGGAAATAGCCTGTATTCCACGTCGAATGAAGTTGAACAAAAACATGTGTCTTTAAAGACTAGAATGCCCAAGCAGCAGGGGGAGGCTGACGTTGAAAGGAGCCGCAGATCTGAGACCCAGCGAGTGAATAAAAATCCAGATCGGGGGCGCCTGGGTGGCTCAGTCGTTTGGGCGTCCGACTTCGGCTCAGGTCACGATCTCGCGGTTCGTGGGTTCGAGCCCCGCATGGGGCTCTGGGCTGACGGCTCGCAGCCTGGAACCTGCTTCGGATTCCGTGTCTCCCTCCCTCCCTGCCCTCCCCCGCTCATGCTCTGTCTCAAAAATCAATAATTTTAGTCCAGATCATCTACCTAGGCCCTCCACCGGCCGCCTAGTCACGTGCAGAGTGGTGGCTGCGTGAGCGACACCCTGACCTGCTCTCTTTCCCAGACAGTAAGTAGCATGTCCGCGAGCAGCACTGAGTGACGCCACTGTATACACGCGCCCGGAAGCGTGACCGGTTAAGTCAGTTGCCCTCTTGTTAGTGACTCTCTGAGGGACTCTGGTGCCTCCAACAGGATGCTTCCTGCTTCCGTGGGAAGATCGGGCTGCCGCCGACCGTCCCTAACTTCCGGAGCGCTGAGTAGCCAGCCTCCAGTTCGGTTGTAGTGACGCGTGTGCCAATGTTACAGCCTTCTGCCCGCACTGGGGCCCCCACGCCACGTCCGGCCTCGTGACGAGTCTTGTCGGCTCTGCGTTGGCCTTTCTTGGGGCTGCTTTCCTCTTCCCACTGGAAATGGGCTCGTTTCCACCTAAGTTGGAGACGGGCCCTCCAGCTTGAATAGGAGGATGAGAAGGCACGTTGAGCTGGGGGGCACAGCGCCGACCGGTCGCCGCCCCCCCGCCCCCGAGGACCCGTGTCCCGGCCGTGGCTGGCGCGATCCCCGCTTGTGTCTCCACGGATGCACCAGCTGCCTGTGGGGGCGGCCCCCCTCCTGGGACGGCCCCCCACTACACGTGTGTTCTGTGTTTCCCTCCCGTCGGATCGCTGGAGCAAGAGACCCAGAAGGTGCCAAGGTGGTGCCCCACTTCCCGGGGCGCGGCCGCTTTAGGCCCGTGCTGCTGTTTACTGCTTCTGCTCTCCCCCCACACCCCTCCCCGGGCCCTCCCTTCCCCCCCACAGCTCTGCAGGACTGCAGGGCCCAGGGGAGGGCACGCAGGGACAGCCCCGCTCGGGGACCGCCCTGCGCTGGGCGTGCCCACTCTCGCGTCAGCCCCGCTGCTGCTTCTCGGGGTCTCGCTGGGGCTGGCGTGGGGCGACCCTTGCAGGCGAGTGGGGCTCCCGGAGCCCCAGCAGCCAGGCCTGCGCCCCAGGGCAGGGCGGGCAGGCTCCCCTCCAGGCACGGGCGGCCTGGAGAACTCACAGAGGAGCGACCCCAGGTCCCCACCCCCCAGAGAAAGCAGGTTTACAAAACCTGTCGTGTAAAGGACCAAGCAGGTAGCAAGTCCCCAGCGTGCTTCTTGGAAACGTTAACGTTCACCCCTAGCCACGGTGTCATCCTGCCTCTTGCTTCTTTTGCGGAGCCTCTGAGACCTTCTGCTCGTCTCCTGAGGCGTGAGAAACCACGCCACCCTTCCGAACGTATCTTTCCCCCGACGCGGTTCTAAAAAGCAAATCACCAAGATCCGTGCTTCTGTTTGGGATTTCTGAGGCTGTTTTCAGCTTGCGGCCCCCTCCCTGCCAAGACACATCTCCAGCACCCCGTGCTTTTCCTCGGGCGGCCGTGTGAGGATTGCTCGCCACACCGACACCCCTCGACAGGACCCTGAGTGGCGTGAACTTCGAGAGAGCGGCTGATTAGTCTTTCCAGCAAGATAAAGCTGGGTTGAAGCAAGCTGATGAGAGCACAGGTTTGTAGCAGAGAAGGCAAAAAATACCAGCTTAGAGCCTGAGAGCCCTGGTGACGGAGGACGTTTTAACTTTTCAGTAATTTCTGTTAAGCTGCGAGGAGAATGGTCATCACGGCCTCGAGTGTGGCCGTCACGCCTGTACTCGCTTGACAGGTGTTTGTGGAGCCCTGCTCGGGGCGAACCTTTGCTCGGTCCCAGGAACACCACGGACGCCGTGCCTGCTCTTGGTGACCTGTGACTTTGAGAGAAGAGTCAGATAGGAAATGGGTCCATCTGCAACAGCCATTTTATTTTACTTTTTAATTTGTTTTATTATTATTCTTTTTAACGTGTGGCAACTTTATTTTATTGGACTTCGCTGCAGAGTGGTCTAATTTTATCTTGATCGTTCAATGGTTAAAAAACCGTGTGCGTTACAACTAGAAACACCTAATTATATGCCAACAAAGAAAAGTCTTAATAAAATACACTGTTCCCTACATGTACCCACCCTGGCATTATGTTATAGGTACCTCAAAATCTTTAGATTTGATCACTTTGCACCAAAGACGATTAAAATGTTTATTTTTTGTAACAGCCATTTTGTTTTTTTCTAAATTTTTTTTTTTTAGTGTTTATTTATTTTTGAGACCGAGAGAGACAGAGCATGAACAGGGGAGGGCCAGAGACAGAGGGAGACCCAGAATCAGAAGCAGGCTCCAGGCTCTGAGCTGTCAGCACAGAGCCTGACACGGGGCTCGAACTCACGGACTGTGAGGTCATGACCTGCGCCGAAGTCGGACGCTCAACCGACCGAGCCCCCCAGGCACCCCTGTAACAGCCACACCATGTGTGTGTGTAAATGTGCACGCACAGGCACACACATGCCCCAGACCAGGGCAGTGTAACCGAGCTTCAGGTGACGTGGGACTGTGCTGTGTCCACTCGGTGTGGCCGCTGGACATTTGAAATCTGGCGACACTGAGGAACTGCATCCTTCACGTGCCTTGGTTGTCCTCAATTTGGAAGCCTGCTGATCACGGCCATGTGCGCGAGGGACCCGCCTGTCTCCCTCGCTCGCTCCGCGTGCTTGGTGAAGTCAGCCCCAGTGCTGACTCCGTGTCACAGGCCCTAACCATGAAGAAGGGGAATAATCCACTGGGCCACAGCAATCGGCAAAGAGACAGCTCAGTGGGAGGCCCTCTTCCGGGCCTGAGAATCTTTAGCAAGGCGTGGGAGCCGCTGAGTTCAGGGGTGACACCCCACGGGACGCTCGGCCAGCGTCGGCCTTCTGCCCTCCAGAGCTACTCTTTTGTCTCTGCTCTTTCCCTGCTCACGTCTGGCACATTCCTGTCCCGTCTCCAGGTGCGCCCCAGTCCTGAGGGTGCCCCGTGAGTCCTTTGTCTACATACGTGAGCCAGAGTGGTTTCCCATCGCTCGTGAGGCCGGACTCCACCTCCTAGTGTTTCCTGGATGACCTCTCTCACCACTCACTTGTTCAGCATGCATAGAATGAGCTCCTACTGTGTGTGAGGCCTGATTCAGGGTGCCAGGGACCCAGAGGTAAGACAGAGTCTCTACAGTCTGGAGAATCAGGGCAGAGAAGACGTCATGCACCTGACTTTGACCCTCTTGGCTCCCCCGCGACCTACATCACCTCCGTGGGCCTGAGTTTCCTCATCCATCCGCCCAAAGGGTTGGCCGAGGAGGGCCAGGGAGATTCGTCTGGCCGAAAACCTGGTCACTGCGAAGCAGAGGAAGGGCCGGGGTGACTGGACTTCCATGCCGTCCGTCAGGAAGGAAGGCGAGACGCAAGGACGGCTGTGTGCGTTGCCCACACGTTGGCCGGAAGATCCCAGGCCGCCTGTGTGGGGAATCGCCCACGAGCAGGCACCAGGGAAATCTGCGGGTGCCCGCCTGGCCCCTGCCGCCACGTCGCCCTCAGCCAGGCCAGACCTGGTGAAGCCAAGCCTTTCCCTGGACACAGCAGACGCCTGCTCTGGTGGCCTCGCAGCCGGTGGTAATTGGGAACAGAAGGTGCGTGGTGACGGCTGTGCCTGGTGGCAGCATCTTGAACCGCTGTCGGGGCCTCAGGCTTCGCCAGAAACTGAAACACATGTCTCCCAGGGCTCCTTCCTTCCGTTGTTGTGTTCCCCGTGCCCGTGGCGGCAGAGGGGGGCCGTGTGCTTCCGATTCCCGAGGACCCAGCTCTGCAGATTACACGCCGACAGGGGCGCTGGTCACGCGGCCACCAGTGGCTTTGGCTCCCGTGTCCTCCGCGCGGGTTCCTTTAGGAAGGGGACGCCACCTGCCTTCCCGCTAGAAGACAAATGCGAATCACGGGGAGGCTGGGAACGCCAAGACTGTGCAGCCTCAGCAGGTTGAAAAGGTGGGGAACCCACTGATGAGCGGAGCAGGTAGGGAGGGTGGGAGTCTGTCCCAATTTCTCCGGGGAGGGGACCCTCGCTCTCAAGGCCATGGGCCTGTCCCCCCCCCCCATGCTGTCCCCTGCACCCGCACTCGCTCTCCCCTGTGACACGGCCCCCGAGGGGAGCGGCCAGCCCCGGGGCCTCCCCCAAAGGCCGACTCGAAAGAGGGAAGATGACACGGAGCCGTGGCGGGGGGCGGTCCTCATCTCGCAGGAGCCCTTTCAGCTTGTCATGTGGCGCCCACGTGGCCACACGACCTGGTCGGATGGCCCAGTGCGGGACGGTTAGAAGGCGACGTTCTCCGCAGGAGAGTTTCGCTCATGACGACGCGTGACGGGGCTCGGTGAGTGTCCCCACCTGTCACCAGGGGACGGAGCCTTCTCCTGACCCCGCTCTCTCTCGTGTGGGGGTATCGGACACATCCACCTTTTCCTGCAGAGCAGTGAGTTTGCAAAAGATGCAGGGTTTCCTGAGCTCCTTGGCAATGATTGTTTGGATGAGGTTTTCCAAGCGGGTGCAAAAGGAGTGCGAAGGAGGCCAGGGAGGTAGGGGTGGGGGGGGGGGGGGGAGCTCCGCCGGCTCAGAGAGAATGAAAAGGGGAAGATTTTAAGTGTCAAGAGAGGGGCCTTAGGAGATCGATGGACCAGTCTAAGCCTTCGCAAAACAAACAAACAAGCAACCCCAAAACGTCCTTCTTTACGACAGAGCTGTAAAAAGTCAGATACAAAAACGTGTCTACAGCACTGTCGCCCAGTTTTGTAGGAAGACGTCAGGTCGCTGTTGTTTGTTTTCGCGGAAAATCACATCGGTGTTATTTATTCTGTGTTCTAAAAAGTGAGCGTGTGGTTTTAATTAAAACCTACACCGTGTTAAAAAGGCAGATCCAATGTAATTCTTTTTCGTGACGTTCGCTTTTCACAAGGGAGCCCTCTCATCCCTCCCTGCTTCAACTGTTTACAACAGGGTTGGAGAACTGGCAAACTCTTCCATTAAAACGAGCCCCTTGAAGGCTTCCGTGGTGAGACAGGGACCTAAGATGACAGCAGGCGGGCTTTCTAAGCGGGGGAGTGGGGGGAGGGGCGGTCCGCGTGGGGTCTCACCTGTGTGTCCCTGCCTCGGGTCTGCGGATCAGGTGGACAAGTGTCGGGGTCCCTCGGCTCCATGGGATGAGCCCAGCGCCCACGCACAGGGCTGCTAACACCACTGAGGTTCCTTCCCTTCAGCTGTATCCCACAGGGCGCGGGCTTGTGACCTCCGAGATGTGACCTTCGCAATGGCGAAGACACAGAAGCAACCGGAGTGACCATCACCAGAGGAGTGGCTAAAGAGGATGTGACGCGTAGGCACAACGGGACGATATTCGGCCACGAGAAAGGACATCCTGCCCTTTGCAACAAGGATGGACCCAGAGGGCGTTATGCTGAGTGACGGAAGATGGACAGAGAAAGGCAGATACCGGATGCACTCGCTTATCTGTGGACTCTGAAAGCATCGAGCTCCTAGAAGCAGAGAGTAGAGGGGTTGTGAGCGGGGGCTGGGGCTGGAGGACGGAGGGAGGCGTTGGCCCAAGGGCCCAGGCTACCAGCAATCACATGGATAACTTGGGAGCGTTCAGCGTGGCGGCTGTAGTTAACCACGCTGTATCGTGCGCTTGGAAGAGGATCTCAAAAGTCCTTATCCCCCCACGTTTTTTAGAAGGCAACTATGTGAGGCACCGCGGGTGTTCAGTAACCTGAATGTGGTTACCCTTTGACATCTGTGGGTCCCAAATTGCCATCTTGTATGCCTTAAACTTATACAATGTGATACGTCCGTTACACGTCCATCAAGCTGGAGAACGGGATTAAGGAGAGAGCAGCGTTCGAGGGTTTGAACATCTGGCCAGCTTTATGTGAGAAGCGTAACATTTTTACTGCGACGTGATGAGTGACTTCACTAATTTAAAGTCGTCTGTATCATCCTTACTTTTTTTTTTTTTTTTTGGCCAACCAAACAGACATTTCTCCATCCCTTTTCCTTGGAATCCAAATCCTAGAAATTTCTGAAGCCTAGAATCTTCTATCCACTGCCTGATTTTAGCATTGGATTTTGGAGCACAGTGTTAGCAGGGAGCGTGATTTCCATTGAGCTCTAAAGCCACATAAAATGCAAATCTCCAAGGATGGCTTCTCTCCCCGCCCCCCCCCCCCCTTCCTTGGTTGCACCGGAATAGTGTCTGAGCTTGGTTTTTACAAGGGGCCTTTAAAAGCCCCTGGGCCCCCTGGGAAGCCCCAGCCCCCTTTGTCCAGATGGGACCGAGGCGGCCGGGGCGGCCCTGGAGATTGTGCTCCGGGGAGCCCTCCCTGGGAAGGCTGTGATTTATACGCGAAGGCTTGTCACGGGGTGAAAGGAAGGGCCACTTTTTCATTTTGATCAAATGTTGGGTTTGAAAGCCACCCACTGCTGTGGACTCAGCTGGCTCCGAGGGCCAAGATGAAACACATTGCCCGCTTTGTTGCCGAGATGGTGTTTGGGAAGGCGCTGTGAACGCGTTTCCCTTTGCCCCGAGCACAGAGACAAGATGTGGGGCGAGGAGGGTGAGGCCGCGGGCCGTGAGGCTCCCAGGGCTCTGTTCCTCGTCTCCGTACCCTTCTCCCAGCCCTGCGAACCCCGGATCTGCCCTCCGGCATTGTGTTTGCCAGTCGTGCGACCTCCCAGCGTGCCAGCCTGGAAGGAGGGGCTGGTTGGTGCGTTTTCCCCCGACGTGGACAAGTGCACAACACAAACTTCCTTACTTCCCTTAGTGGATCCTGTGGGATGGGGGTTAAAAAAAAAGGCCCCAGTGTGTCAGCAGAGCAGACTCTTAATGACATTCCAGCTTCCCAGCTGGACAGGGCTCCTCGTACCCCGGGATCACAGAGCTCTTTGACGGTGTTCTGGATCTCTGGCGGCTGTCTGACGTCTTGGTGAACAGGACACAGAAGTAGCCCTTGTCTCCCTCCTGTTGGCGAAGTTCAGGCTGGTGTGATGGAAACGTGTGCCAGCCTCCGGCAGACAGCGGGAGAAAGTGGGAGCGTCCTGCGGGTGCCCCGACGTGGTCTCAGAATCCTCATCCGTGAAATGTGCAACTGCACTAGAGGGGCTGTAGGATGCTTTCCAGCTTGTTGCATTTATCTGGCGTGCATTTATTAAGCACCTACTGCATTGCTGGGTGCCGGGTTACAGAATAGGAGTGCCAAGCTGGGATATGAAAGACACGGTCCCGCATGACATCCCTGTAGACAGCCAGAAAACAAGCGAGTAGATACACGATCAAGGTGAACTCAGAGAAGCATGCACAGTGGAAAAGAAACCAAAGGGGTGGCCTGAAGGAACCTGGGAAGGGGTGTGGATTTAAACCTCCCTCGACAGTGGCATCGGAGAGGGGCTTTCTGCAGAGGTGACGTTTGAGCTGACACTAGAACGGAATGATGGAACCAGCCGTGGGAAGAGCATTCCAGACTGAAAATGGAATGTGCAAAGGCCCGGGGGCATGAGGTAAATAAATCGCTAGGCTGCACAGAAAAGCCACCAGTGTGACTGGGGTTTAGAAGGTAAATGGGGTGGAGCCCCCCAAGACCGGTCACTGAGGGTGGTGAGTAAGCACGCTGGCCTGTGGCAGGAACAGAGGACTCCAAAGCAGCATCCGTTCCCGGAACCAGCCCTTCAGTAGAGTTTGCAGCAGACGTTATTATGTATACGAGCTCCTGGGACTGCTCATGACGCACCATGGCCGTCTGTAGGGGGTGAGCCCCCCATGCTGCTGGGGGGTTTCGGCAGCCTCCTCTGGGTAGTAGTCTTTACCGGGGTCGAGGGGGACCTGTCTAGCACGGTCCAGATGCTCAGCCGGCTCTGCTCCCACCCTGGATGGTGCCGTTCTCCGGGGAGCCATGCCAGACCTTGGAGTCAGGCCTGCGCCATCCGCCTCCCGTGGGTCGCCGGCCCTGTCGATGCAGCCTGTCTGATTCCCCTTGAACCCTTTCTTTTTCTAATTCGACTGCTCTGTTTTAGCGCCTCAGTATTCCTGCCTGGACATTTCTCTGCATCCCCTTTAAATTTATCTAATGTCTATTCATTTTTGAGAGACACAGAGAGAGACAGAGCGTGAGCAGGGGAGGGGCAGAGAGAGAGAGGGAGACACAGAATCGGAAGCAGGCTCCAGGCTCTAAGCTGTCAGCACAGAGCCCGATGCGGTGCTCGAACTCACGAACTGTGAGATCATGACCTGAGCCGAAGTCGGATGCTCAACCGACTGAGCCCCCAGGCGCCTCATTGAAATAGTCCTTTTTGCCTTCGCAAACCACATCCCCCTCAGTCTCCTGGGTTTTAATTTGGGGTTTTTGCCCAGACACGGATCTGAATTCTCCCCTTCTAACTGCTCATCCTGGCCGTGGCTTTGGACTGCCCAGAATATAAAATCAGGATCTCAGGGACAAGGACTGAGATCCGTGTGCCCTGCGCCTTCCCCGCTACAGCTGGCCAGCGGGCCACCCTCGCGGTGTCTTCAGGTGCCCCTCACTCTGTCCTGTCCAGTGCAGTCACATGCCCCGTGGAACCCTGGCAGCCAGCTGCAAATCGTGATGTGCTCTGAATGTGTATATACACTGCATTCTGAAGGCTTAATGTGAACAAAGAATATTAAAATCTCGTGGATAATTGATGTGGTGATTGCGTGTTGAGACCATAAGGATTGGGGTACGTCGGTTTACGTAAAGCGCTCTTCAAGTTAATTTTACTGGTTTCTGTGTACCTTTTACTGCGGGTGCTAGGAAATCTGCTGTGTTTTGGCCCGTGTTTGAGGCTTGCATCGCGTTTGTATGAGACAGCATTGATCTAGCAATCCCACAGCACTCCCGTTGGACTTGAGACGGGAAGGAGACAATTTTATGTAGGACGTTCCCAGAGCTTTTGCTTTGAAACATGACAACTTTATGTGACTTAGAAAAAGCTGCTTCCTTTGTGCATAATAAAATGGAGAAAATACCTCCTTTTCCAAGAAGACCCAGCTCCCAGCCAGGGGCACGGCTTGTGAAACGGAGCATGGAGCAGACTTCAACCTCCACCAGTGCCCTCTTGGCCAGGAGCTTTTGTGCAGTTCACAACCTGCACAGCTGTCCATAGCAGCCAGGACTGATCTGTCTCCTGCGCTGTGCAGTATAGGCAGAGCCGATGCTGTTTGGTTTGGGTGCCGGGGAGCCTTACTGGAAGCAAGGTCGCCTCGTGGTTAATCCTGGTGTCTCAGGTTAGACGTACCTGAATTCCGGTCCAGCCCTGATAACAAAGTACCAGACATCTAATCCTGGACAGGTTATTTACTTAAACTCTGAGTTTCCATTTCTCCACTTGTGAAATAGCAGTGACATTAACGGGGCCTTGTGGGTTTGATGAAAGGGTTCATGACTCTCCCGTGTGCCCAGTCCTGACACACAGCAGTCACTGCATAGCTGTTTGCTGCTCTTGGGATGGTGAGTGTCCCAGTTGTAGCTCAGCGAGGTGAGCACGGGGGGGCATGAGGTGGGAACGGCTGTGCTTGATGAAGAAATTTCTCTCTGGCTCTGGAGGACCCTCAGTCCCCTGGTTGGATTACTTTCTGTGCCCACAAAATGATCCTATGAAATACAGACCACGTTTTCCACTCCCCACATTTGGGTGACCGCTTAATTAGCTCAACCAAAGCAGATGCCGTCAGCCCATTCTATAGATCGGGGAAACCTGGACTCGGGGTGTCCTTCCCCAGAGTCTGCGTGTCCAGGTAGAAGAAGGACATGCCAAGGGCAGGAAGACGGGCTTTGGGGACTGACTTTCCCCTGAGGCGGGGCGAACGCTCCAGGGGTGTGGTTTGCTAATTCCCTGAGGCTCCATGGGGGCCTTTCCGTGTCCCGAGGGGGGCACCTGAGCAGGTGGTTGGTATTTGTTGACTTTATGTCTTAGCCTCCTAATAAATTTAGAAAGCCGCGTAATTCTAATGACAGTAACAAGATGGCCATGAGGTGACAGGGGGGTCACGGTCACTCTGGTTTTTTGAGCCCTCTTTTCCGGATGCTGTTTTCAGCATCTTACACAGATGATCTCAGGGACACTCAAACCAGCCCCCAGGAGGAGGCTCTGATGCTGTGCCCCTTTCACAGCTGAGCAGACCGAGGCACAGCCTACGGTGACCGGCTGGGCTGTGCCTGGGCGCTCGGCCCTCCGTGTGCGGGAACCTCACATCCTCACGCTCGGCGGCCGCGCCAACTCTTGGAGCCTCAGTCTTGCCATCTGGACTGCTCTTCCCATTGATGGACGACTTCGAGCTTGTCACCTGCGGGGATGGTGATCCTGGGGGCCACGGTGTCTGTCCACGAGTCTAGGGCTCGGGACGGACGAGTCCCTTGCCGAGTGGGGCTTTGCACCCCGTGCTTAGGTGGGGCGGACTGGGGCACGTCGGTCCTTTTGTGCCGCATCATGGTCCTAACTTGTTCCTCTTGTAGAGACCCTGTCCCTGGTCCCGAGTTAGTATACGCATCCCGAGGCAGCTGCGCGCCTGTTCCCAGCGTTTTCCCGGCTACCAGCCCACCCCACACCAGGTCCAGGGTTGGGCTCCCTGCCCTGTGGCTCCTGCTTCTTTATTTTTTTAATTTTTAATACTTTTTTACCGTTTGTTTATCTTTGAGAGAGACAGAGCGTGAGGGGGGGAGGGGCAGGGAGAGAGGGAGACACAGAATCCGAAGCAGGGTCCAGACTCCTAGCTGTCAGCACAGAGCCCGAGGCGGGGCTCGAACCCACGAACCGTGAGACCATGACCTGAGTCGAGGTCGGATGCTGAACCGCCTGAGCCGCCTGGGCGCCCCAAGCTTCCACTTCTTAAAACCCTTTCCCTTCTTCCCTGATTGTCACCCACCCTCTGCTGTCTCCTCTGACGCCTTTGGGGCCCAGGCTTAGAGCAGCAGGTACCCTGGTCAGCAAGTCTCCGGCCGGAGCTACAGCCCAGGAGCGTGGGAGGACCCACACCGCCCTGCGTCAGTCCTATGACCTGTGCGTGATGCTCACCCAGTGTCCCAGTTCTGACACAGTCTCCTCTGGCGGCTGTAAGTGGCGGGGCGGGGGCGGGGGGGCATTTCAGGCGAGCTAAACGTGCCTCAAATGAACACGGACGGGCGTGTCGGGGAGAATTCTTGTAGTGGATGGCGAGCATCCCAGCCAGGACCAGCCTTTGCCCAGTGTGGTTCACATGGAGCATCTCCCCTCGTAAAAAGTTTTTAAAGGCTTTAAGTGTAGTTCCGGTGTGGTTAGCACACAGTGCGGTGCCAGTTTCAGATGGGTGAATGTGGGGCGCGAACCCGCGGAGTATGACTCGTCCGTCAAAAGGAATGGGATCGTGCCTGCCACTTGTGACAGTGTGGATGGAACTAGACGGTGTTGTGCTAGGGGACACAAGTCAGAGAAAGACAAGTGCCGTGGGGTTTCACCCAGCTGTGGAACGTAAGAAACCCAGCAAGCGAAGAAAGGAAAAGAGAGAGACAGAGAGTGGAGCCAGATGAAGCATCTTCGGTGAAGGGACTGTTGGCTGAGCTGTGGACAGGGTGAAGGGGACAGATGAGGTATTCCAAGGTACCCAGGGATACACAGCAGAGGGGAGTGTCTCCAGAGCCAGTGGTGTTGAGAGCTGTGGAGACGGAGGTATGGACCAGGAGGACAGTGACCACCTCCCAGGAGGGTCACGGGAAGGCATCCTGGTCCCTGCTCCTCCCACACCGTCTCCTCCCTCGCCCTGAGCCAGCATGCAAGGACCTGGGTCACACATCTGTGGGGCAGCTCTCTCTGTGGCCCAGAGACAGGTAGAGGATGAATGGAGGGGGGTCGGAAGGCTCCTGAAAGTTAACTGTTCCAGGGGCACCTGGGAGGCTCCGTCATTTGAGCGTCTGACTTCGACTCAGATCATGATCTCACAGTCCGTGGGTTCAAGCCCCGCATCGGGCTCTGTGCTGGCAGCTCAGAGCCTGGAGCCTGTTTCACATTCTGTGTCTCCCTCTCTCCCTGCTCCTCCCCTGCGCATGGTCTGTCTCTCTCGGTTTTTATCAAAAATAAATAAATATTTAAAAAAATTGAAAGTGGGGTGCCTGGGTGGCTCAGTCGGTTGAGCATCCGACTTCGGCTCAGGTCACGATCTCGCAGTCTGTGAGTTCGAGCCCCGCATCGGGCTCTGTGCTGACAGCTCGGAGCCTGGAGCCTGTTTCAGATTCTGTGTCTCCCTCTCTCTGTCCCTCCCCCACTCATGCTCTGTCTCTCTCTGTCTCAAAAATAAATAAACGTTAAAAAAAAATTATAAAAAAAAATGAAAGTAACTGTTCTGTGTATCTTAGAGCTGAGCCTCTCCCGCTCAACAACACAACAGCAACAGCCAACACGCAGGAGTCGTCCGCGCCCTGGGCATCGCTCTTAGGGCCGTCTGGGGACCAAGTCGTTCACTCCCACAGCTCTTTGAGACGGGGATCATTTCGTCCTCGTGCGACTAGAAGGGGTGAAGCTGGCGTTGCCATCTGTGTGTTTCGGTTCTAGAAAAGTCTGCAGTCTCCACGGGCATGCTCACGAGCCTCGGGGGACATTCACACGATGGGACTGCGGCCCTGGCTGAGCAGAAAGTGGGTCAGTATGCAGAGACTGCTGCGGTTAGCAGCCGCCAGATTTTCCTTGGGGACGTGTCCCTCCCTAGCTCTCTGTCAGTGGGACTCAGGGGCCACCGACCTTGTCTGGGCTCCTGGCGAGCCATGTGACCCAGCCTGTCCAATCCGAGCACTCCTCTCCGTGGCCAACCGGCCCGGCCCGGAGATGGGGTTGCGCACATATTAGACCAGTCAGAGCCAGCGGGACTCGCCCCGGGGTCTTGTCTTTGCGTTGGGAGTGATGACGTGACAGGATGTGAGCGTGCACCTGCTGTCATCGTGTTTCTTTTCCAGCTGAACAACCTGAACAACGTGTCACTTACGTACTCTAAAATTCGCTTCTCTGAGTATACAGTTCAGCGATTTTCAGTAACTTCACTAACATGCGACCGTCACCGTGACTCCAATCTTTAAGACATTTCTATCACGCAGAAAGACCTCTTGTCCCCCTTTGGAGCTAAGCCCCAATCCCACCCCAGCCCGCTTTGTCTCTGCGGATCGCTGACTGCCACCTCGGCATGCTGCAGGGAGGTCTTGTCTGAGACGGGAGGGGGGTGGAGGAAAGCGGGGTGAGCCACGGAGAGCCCCCAAGTCCTGTGACATTGTCTGAGCCCCTGGATCTAGCTGGACATTGCTGCATCTTTGCTCCTGAGGTTTGCGTTTATGAGAGACTGTACAAAACTCTTACCTGTAAAAGTGTGTGGGTGTGCGTGTGCGTGCGTGTACTCACATGCAGGTGCCTGAATGCATCTGTGAACAAGTAATCTGTCTCGTGGAACTCGAAGTTTCCTGACTTCCACATCCCCAAATTACAAATTGTATTCCAGAGGGAAAGTGAGAGAGACTTTGAGACGGAAAGAATAAGAGAGAAGCTAAATCAGTATCACGTTTGCTGCTCCTTTGCACACACACAAAATTTTTGAGTGCCTACTTATTAGTTTCTTATAATCCGTCTTTTACGAAAAGGAAAAAAAAAAACAAGGCTTACAAAGACGCTGACAAGACGGGAAGGATAAGTGAATGAAAATAACGACAGAGCAAAGAGGAGGCGGGGGCAGGGGAAGAGGTGGAAAGTCGAAGCTCGGTCAACAAAACGCGCTGGTGAAGGCTTATGAACAATTACTGAAGGCTGATGACAGTGGAACTGGGCTTTCTCGGAACCAAAACTGAGGGAGAACCATGCTTTGTTTTTAATACGCGAGGGTGGTAAGTTTGCAAAACCAATCGGTTGCTGGATTTCTCTCTTGAGCCATTCTGTAGTGCAATGAGCTAAGACAACTGTCGGGGCCATTTGACCCTGTCCGTGGGGGACACAGGGTTGGATGCCCATTGAAAGAGCAGGTGCTTTGTGTTATGTGCTAAGTACCGTGTGCTCAGCTCTAAGGGTGTTAGGATCCTCAGGAAGGCTTTCGGCCTCAGTACTATGGTGAGCCGCAAAGGTTTGCCATCATTTTTAATAACAAGGACTCTGGCAGGGGCGGCGGGGGGGGGGGGGCTTCCAGGTGTGGTTCGGCGACTCAGGTTTCCTCAGCAACCCAAGGTCTTTCCATCTTTCTGCTTGGTTTTTCTCAGATTTTTAGCTTCTTTCTTCAGGATCAAAAAGTGACTTGTGTCCCCTTAGGCGTCACATCCTTGGCCAAGAAAGGAAGAAGAGTGGGGTCAGTCCTCTCTGCTTTGTCGTATCTAGAAAGGAAATGCGTTGCCCATAAGCAGATATGCCCTTAACTATAAATGAGGGGAATTGGATCACCTCTACCTTCCAGGCAGGCTGGGAAATGGAGAAGCCTGTTCAAAGGGAATGGGATTGGGGGCCGGCAGGCCAGTTCTCACCACCTTGCTGAACTCAACACAATAAGTTTCACTTGGCAAGGAGGAAGGAGGGTAGGAAGCTAGCCATGTTTGCCGAAGGGACAGTGATGAACACAGTTCCTGGGCAGATGGCTTCTCTCTCCCGTGCGTAAGACAGAGGGACGCTTGGTGCATCACACAGCAGAGAAGGTGGGCACCTGGCCCCACAGGGCATCAAAGACCCAAAGTTTGTTGACTCCTGAGCTAATCTTGAAGGATAAGTAAACAGTCCCTTGAGAATGAGGGAGGGGAGATTGGACTCCGCAGGTAGAAGCATGAGTTAAGAAAGGAGATCTACATCCCTTCAGTGTTTTAAAAGACTCTCACGTGGGGCGCCTGGGTGGCGCAGTCGGTTAAGCGTCCGACTTCAGCCAGGTCACGATCTCATGGTCCGGGAGTTCGAGCCCCGCGTCAGGCTCTGGGCTGATGGCTCAGAGCCTGGAGCCTGTTTCCGATTCTGTGTCTCCCTCTCTCTCTGCCCCTCACCCGTTCATGCTCTGTCTCACTCTGTCCCAAAAATAAATAAACGTTGAGAAAAAAAATATTAAAAAAAAAAGACTCTCATGCAGTTCTGTATTAATGTATCGTATTACGAGACTCAGGGAGATGAGACCAGAAAGGCGCCTGGGGAGGAGGTCGGGGTTGCCTGGCATGCTCCGCTTCCAGTGGGTTCCATTCCCGGAGCAACAGCCTGCATCCCGTGCTTTAATCAGCCAAGGCGTTGAACTTAACCTACGGGGCGGGTAAGATCATGGGCTCTAGAGTCTCAATTCCTAGGTTGAAATCCTGCTCTCCCCCACCGACCCTCTTTGTGCTTTATTTTTCTCGTCTCAAAAGGGGAAAATAAGAGTGATTACTTCCAGAGGGTTGTTGTGAGACATAGTGAGTGGGACAAAGAATGGTGGCTGATACATGGTAGTGAACCATAACATGTGGAGGTGATGGTGATGGTGATTGTGGTGGTGGTGATGATGATGGTGATGATGGTGATGGTGATGATGGTGATGATGATGGTGATGATGGTGATGATGGTGATGGTGATGATGATGATGGTGATGATGATGGTGATGATGATGATGGTGATGATGGTGGTGATGGTGGTGATGGTGGTGATGATGGTGATGGTGGTGATGATGATGGCGATGATGGTGATGGTGATGATGATGGTGATGGTGATAATGATGGTGATGATGGAAGGGCCATGTGAAGACAAAGGCAGAGACTGGAGGCCCTGGGGACATCATGTGGAAAAAGACACAGTCTCTGCCTTCCTGGAACTTACATCCCAGAGGAGAAGACACAATAAAGCCATAAACGGAGAATCACATGATCCCCATCGTGCAGAAATAAGGCTACAAAAAATAAGTGAAGGTTGATAATGGGTTAGAACAAGGTTTCTCAGCCTCAGTACTATTGACCACTGGCCAGCCGAGTCTTTGTCGTACGGGGGGCATCCTGGTCTTATGAGATGTTTAATGGCATCCCGAGAGTCCACCAGCTAGATGGCCAGGAGTGTCCCCTACTTGCTCCAGCCAAAAATGCCTCCCAGTCTTGCCAGACATCCTCTGAAGGACAAAACGTCCCTGGTTGAAAGCATAGGGCAGACAGAGCGTGCCTGAAAGTGGATGGTGCTGGTTCCCTAGGAAGTGTAAGGGCGTCTCTCTTTGTTCGTTTCTTGGGGCCGCCATTACAAATCCCACTATCCTTGGTGGTTTACATCAACAGAAGTTTCTGGAGGCCAAGAATCTATAACCAAGGCATCAGTGGGTTGGGTTCCTTCTGGCGGCTCCAGGGGAGAATCCTGCCCATACCCCTTCTGGCTTCTGGTGGTTACAGGCAGTAATGGTGGTGGTAATGATGGCCACTTTGGCTTGTGGCCGCGTCACTCCAGCCTCTGCCCCCGTCTTGACTTGGACTTTCTGTTTGTCCTCTGTGCCTGCACGTCCTGAATATCCCTCTCCATCCTGACAGGGAAATCAGTCCTTGGATGCAGGGTCCCCCTAAGTCAAGGGTAATCCATGTGGAGATTCTGAACTTACTACATCTGCAAAGACCCTGTGTGCATCTAAGGTTGCATGCACAGATCAAGGATGAGGAGTTGGATGTATCTTCTGGGGGACACAGTTCACTCCATGCACTCCCTACAGAGGTGATGGGTGAGGGGGTGAGGCACGTACAGAAGTATGTGTGTGAGAGAGACAGACTCCAGGAAGGGTCACGGACGCAAAGCTGAGGGATCGAGCACGGGCCGTGGGGGCATGAACGAGCATGGCGTGTCAGGGCAACAACAGTGGCCTCTGGGTTGGGGCTGTTGGGATCCGGGCTGTATGGGTCTGGAGAACCTGGCCTTGGGGGGCCACAGGAAGAGGCTTGTCTTGTCTTCTTAGAGCTGCGGGAGCTGCCCGGTGTGAAACCGGGCTTGCTCTGGGTTTGTTAAAGTTCCCCGTGTTCCCTTTGGTGGAGACTTGGGGAGAGAGTGATCACTTTGCAGCTGTTAACCATCCGGAAGCGGTAAACACCAGGAGATTGTTGGAAATCACCAGTTGAGGATTTTTTAAAGGAAGCGAACAAAGAAACGACACCGTAGCCTGCCCCAATTATCTCCTGGGCTCTGAGTCACCAGGTGCAGTGACAAGGCTGGTTTTCTTCTTCTGATTTATGAGGGTCTCAGAGTCTGCAGTTTGAAACTGCTGATAGAATGTGTTCTGGGATGTTTTCCCAAGAATCTGAAACTTCTCTTCTGGTCTCACAATAAATTTCCTGTGATTACTCGCTCAAGGCCTTGATAGGGAAGAAAACCTCCAGAATCTCTCTTGTGGCCCAATACCCACTTTATATATCAAGAGACGCCCATACTGTTAGTTACTATAAAAGGGAAAAGGAGGGCCATGGCCTCCTAGGATTCAGAGGGTGGCCCGCTCATGAACTAGAAGCCGTAGACAAGCCCTTCAGATCCTAGGGGTCTCGAGGCTTGTGTGACAGGTGTCACTCTCCCTCTAAAAGCTGATCAGAGGTGAGATTATTTACGCGCCGTAGAGATTTTGAAAGCCAGCCTGGTGCTTTGGCCGTGGGAGGCATTCGGAACAATCGGTTGAATGAATGTTTGTCTCACAGATGAGAAAACCTCACTCATGCAGGGTATTCATCCCACTGTGTATTGACAACAGAAAGCATGAGGGAAAGAGAAAGAGAGGGGAAGGAGCTTGATCCCACCGCTCTCAGATCCCTTGGCTCTCGCCTCTCTGACCTCTCGTCACATGAGTCAACTGTGTAAAGATACGCGTCGTCACTGCGTATCTGTTTGTCCAGCTGTGTCCAGCTGCAGAAACATCTATTGGCCTGATGCTGGAGGGAGTCGCTTTCCGGGCTCACCCTGCTCAGGGACAGCACGTTCTTCCCCGTCATGCTTTCCGGAGGACTTTTTCCAAGGATGCGCTGACCGTGTGTTTTTGCCTCACGGACTGACCGTAAAACATCAGTTCCATGGTGCAACTGCTAACAATGACCCATCGGAAGGTGGTGAGATCACTTTAGTGGGTATTTTTTAATTTAAAGGGAATCAGAACAGCATAGAGTGTGGTGGAACTGGCCGTCACGGAATAGAGCAGAGTAGAACAGACAACAGAGCGCTGAGCCCTGCGACTGTAGGTGTGTAAGTGCGCGTCCTTGTGGTGATGAAGATGTGTCCCCTGGGGACGCACCTGCAAGTGCGTGAAAGCACCGCCTGCCCTTCCGCTTCCGTGTCCTCGTTGCTACGTCGCGAAGCGGGGAAATCGCTCAGACCGAATGGTTTGGGTTCATGGCAAGTCATTTCTCTGCCATTGATTTTCTTTCCTCCAGAACAGCGCGGGCTCTTTCCCTCGGTCGGGTAGTTAGCGGTGTGATGCGAAGCCTCCGTTCCGACGTCCCCAAGTCTGTGCCTCGGGTTGCCTCTCTGCCCGTGGCATTTCCACGGATGGGTCCCCCAGCTGGTGCGAGATCCAGAAGTGGGCTCGGCGTACAAGAATGCCTTGAGCACGCACCCGGGAATCTGAGCTGTGTGGCCACAGTTTGGGCTTGTCACTGTGCCCGTTTAAAAAGCTGGCATGGAGATTGAAGGAGAGAACAGAGTTTGGGGGCACCCAGGTGCTGGGTGGCTCAGTCGGTCACACGTCTGACTCTTGATCCGGGCTCAAGTCATGACCCCACGGCTTGTGAGATTGAGCCCCGCGTTGGGCTGTGCGCTCACGGTGTGGAACCTGCCTGGGATTCTCTCTCTCCCGCTCTCTCTCTGCCCCTCCCCTGCTTGCACACGCTCCCCCACCCCCTCTCAAAGTCAATAGACGTTTTTTTTTTTTTTAAAAAGAAGAGTACAGAGTTTTTAAAAAGCATCAAGTGCAACTCTTCATTTACACCTTCGTTACACGGTGAGGGGATCAAAATTTAATAGAACGCGCCCGGTTCATGCCTCTCCCGCTTTTACAGGACAGGAGCACACGGTTTCCAGGCTGTGCTCATCAAAGAACTAATTGGCCCTGTTAGGGTGTCTCTGCCCATTGCCGGTTCGGTTGTCATGGTGACGTCGATTTCCCCGGGCTCAGCGAGGAGGCGAGGACCGGTTTATAAGGCGAGCAAGCTACCCGGACCCCCCCACTCCGCCCCCTCCGCCCCTGCTCGGGACAGGTAGCATCCCAGGCTACCATCGGGGAGAGATGTGGGCCGAGGGGCAGGTTGTAGGGAGAAGGAGGGAAGGTGGACGTCCTGGGTGGTGTTGGTGCACATGGGCTAAGCAGGTGCCGCTGTGCCTCCCTCTGCATTCCACCAGCAGATCAGCCCACGTGATATGGGTGGTCCTGGTGGGTTTTTCTCAGCTGGGCTCTTTACAGCCTGTATCAGTCACCTACGGCCGCTGTGACAAAGGACCACAAACCAGGTGGCTTGAAACAACACAAATGTACTCTCTTGTAGCTCTAAAAGAAGGCCAGATGTCCAACCCACTCCCTCCAGAGGCCCTGGGGCGGCTTCCCGGCCCGTCTGGCGTCTGGTGGCTCCCGACGTCCCTTGTCTCGTCGCCGCGTCATGCCAACCTCTGCCTCCCTGAACACATGGCCTTGCCTTCCTGTATCATCTCTTCTGTTTCTTCAAAGCAGGGGGTTAAAGGTCCACCCCAAATCCAGCATGATGTCATCTCAGGATCCTTAATTCCATCGGCAGAGATCCCTTTTCCGTGGAAATAAGGTCACCTTCGCAGGATGTGGGGTTTCGGAGTGGACCTGTCTTTTTAGGGCCCACCGTTCAACCCACGGTACGGTCCAAGGGAGGAAGGAAATCCAGTCTAATGGGGTCAGAGGATAGCTCTGTTCCGTAATCACCTGCCGGAGCATCCCCTGTGCTGTGACCTGGGGGACAGTGTGTTAGGACAGGCAGAAAGAGAAGGAGATGGTGTCGTGATAGGAGGCAAGCCACTCCGTCCCCCATGGCCCCGCTCCCTTCCCTGGGATATCACCTTCTCTCCAGCCTCTCGCTCTGTTGTTATCTTCCCCATGGGACGCACAGCAGCCCTGCCCCTGATCTGCCTCCTTCTGCGCAACTGCCTCTACCAAAAGCTAACACACTACACGCTGTACTTCTTCCCGTCCCTGTTGTCAGAAAGTAAGTTCCAGAACGGTAAGATCTTGGTCTCTCTTGTTCACTCTTTAAACCTCAGTGCCTCGAACGGTGCCCGGCACCATAGTAGGTGTTCGGAGACTGAGTGTGGGACGCGTGGATGGCTGGTGGGGCGGGTCAGCGAAGGCTAGTGTGAACTAGGTTAGAGAATCTGCACACAGTAGGGTAGCAGGTGTGAGGTCCAGCTCCCCTCCCCCATGTGCTCTACATTTTGCGTTGCCCTGTGTCTCTCCTTTTTTCTACATGAGATCTCTAATGCCTGGGCCATTATTTATTCTTCATGACATTTTAATGTTTATTTATTTTTGAGAGAGAGAGAGAGAGAGAGAGAAAGAACAAGCAGGGGAGGGGCAGAGAGAGAGGGAGACACAGAATCCGAAGCAGCTCCAAGCTCCAAGCTGTCAGCACAGAGCCCGAGGCGGGGCTCGAACCCATGGACCGCGAGATCATGACCTGAGCCAAAATCAGCACCACCCAGGCGGGTTTCGACTTTACAAATAAGCTGCCGTGAGTAGGTGGCCTCTCAAATACGGAATCCATGGGAGTGGGGATTGGCTGTGTCTCCGGTGTGGCCCTGCTGACGACGTACACCTGCTCTACTTGTTTGGGGCGCCTCCCGGGAAGTAGGTCCAGATACAGCCAGGAAACCCGAAGCCGCTGATGCCGAAGGCACGTGCCACGCGGGGGGACCCTCAGTCTTTGCAGAGACAGCTTCAGCTGGTGGTTGTGGATGCTCGCGTTAGAAGAGGCTGAACGTAACAGTGACAACACGGAAGGGCGTGGGTAAGGAAGCCTGGTCCTTCCAGGGCGTGACTTGCGGGCTGTCTGCGGTTCTGGAAGGCTCTCGTCCCAGGCCGGGCTCCTCGGAGATGCCCCAGACACGGAGCCTTCCAGGCTGGAGGCTGGACGGGACTTCACACCGGGAAGGTCACCAAGAACAGCTTGGAGAGGGAGACGTCTGTCAGCTGGAAGACGGCCAGCGGCAGGATGCAAACTTGAGTGGCTCACCGAGGAGCTCCCCTCGCTCGGAAAGCCCCCTCGATTTTGTTCTGCCCTCGATTTTTTTTGCAGAGGAAAGTGCTAGAAGTTCTACCACCCCCTGAGAGGAAGGGAGATTGGCTCTGCAGAGGACGGTGAGCACCAAGAAGGGGAGACTCTCCCCATGCCCTCTCTCTTTGTCCCCATCCTGAAAAAGACCCCCGTCAAAGTTCCACATCCAGGGGCATCTATTTTGCTGGTGTTTTCTTTACTCCAAGGAACTTTGCTTTGGGGAACACAAGTAGCCCGTCGGTACATTAATGGCCCAGCTAATTGCCTGCTGCACGGGATCCAGGGCACCCCAGCATCTCACCGGGGAGGAATCTGACCTCATCTCAAAGCCCTGGCCCCTTTAATACTTTCCACGTACAGAGAGACACATCCCCGCCCAAAAATGCAGAGTGTTAGTTTCTGAGTTTGAAAAATTATACAGCTGCCGTCGTGTTGTGCTGGTTTTCCCCCGTCTTCAAACCCAAGATATGTATTTTAATACCTGTGTTGCTGAATAGAGATCCAGACAGTGCTGACCAGGAGAGCCTGCACCAGGCTGGAAATGTCCCCGAGCACTCGAAATGCCGTGAGCAGCGCCGAGGAACTGAGTTTCTCATCATGTCTAATTTTCGCCAATTTAAATTTCAATACCCATGCGTGGCTGGCGGCTCCCATATGGGCAGCAGACATAGACCTACGTCGCTTTTCTTGTTACTTTGCAAGTTAGCCTTTTACTACGGGAATTTCAAACCCATGCAAAAAGGGGAGACTCTTGTACTGAATTCCCACGTATTCCCTTTCCAGCTTCAAGAACTATCAGTATGTCACGATTCCTTTTCCAGATTCTTCCTTTTAGCTGCCTTTAAAAAAAAATTATGTTTTAGACATCTTTCTCCAATGGATCGATGGGCGTTTGGGCTGTTTCTAATTTCCTGCTAAGACATGTAAGAGACTGAACTTCCTTATACGTTTCTCTCCGTGCATGTGGGGTGTGTGTGTATATCTGTGTGTGTGTATATATATCTGTGGGTGCATATGCATAAGTGTGCACGTGTGTGTGTGTGTGTGTTTCTCTAGGGCAGGCACTTAGAAGTGGATTGTGGGGTGGGTGCATTTTTTCGCCTTCACAACGGCCAGTGGCTCCTTCGTTTCCATAAGCAGAGAGACAGACGCAAGGTTGCAACATGATCCAGGCTCCGGAGGGGCTCACGGTGATGCCCAAATCCGCCCTCCACGGTGATGGATGCTTGGGCCGTTTCCCATGGCGCTCAGGTTCTGGACACCCGACTGGGAATCCCTGGGTGTCCCTGGACTCAGGGCAAGATGAAGGCAGGTCAGATTAATGCCACAAAGCCCTCCTGTTCTCCTAATCATTTCATCATTCCTAAATTTCTCTCCCCACCCCCAGGGGATTTCTATTTTCTCCCTCCCCGGCCCTTGTCTTGGCAGGGCAGGGGACCGTCGGTGTTTTGAGAGGTTACTTGAATGAGTTTTTCCAGGCGAGTACTTTCCCATAAAGGCACAATTAATGCAGGAAGGAATCTGAAGTTCTGGGACGGAGAAGGCTAAGCCACTTTGCTCTCTCACAGCTCGCGAGGTTGTGCTTTGCTTCGAGGAAGCCTGCCGTCGCAACTGCTCCTTTTAGCTGAGAAATCCCTCGAAATCAGGATCTTTTTGGATTACCTAAGTAACTCTGCCTTTCAAACTGTTAAGAGAACTGGCATCTGTTCAGCCGGTGTGCTGAGGTCCAGTTGCTAACATCAGGTGTGGAGTTTCTCTAACCTGCTCAGTTAAAAAAAAAAAAGAGAGAGAGAGAGAAATGTCTAAACCTGTAAAGTAAAAGGAGGCAGTCAGCTTCCGGAAAAGGGAACGAGGGCAGAATCGGATGAGCGACCTAAGTCATTACTGGAGGGACAGACATCTGGGAAGACAGGGGTCAGCACATCGGATTAACAGCAACCTTTCTGGTGTGCGGGACACGGGCCGGGGTCCCAGAGCAGGAGGCCAGCCACAGCCCGACACCCTGCAGAACACATTTGGGGTGCAGGCAGCCCCACGATGGGCCTGGGTGGGTCCCGAGGAACCTGCCATCAGCGCTGCTGTCCTGGCCCCCGTGACTGCAGTGGGAGGGCCTTTATTTGGCTTCCGTCAGGTGAAAGGGGGTCAAAACACCGAAGGACACTTTTTAGGGGCTCGTGTCATGAGTCAAAGATCAGATGCCAGTTTCCCTGAGCGAGGCGGGCCTGGCGACCCAGCACCCGATGGCCTTGCCGCCGGCTTCAAGAGGCCACCGTGTGGGGACGTGCGTCATGATTCCTTGTCGTCGGAGTCCCAGGGATGTCCCGAGGCTGGAGACTGGTGGTTCTTACGAATCTGTCTCGTTCCGTTCTGGTTTGTTCCATGTATGTCTAAGGGCTTTGGGTTCACTTACTCAGACCACGTTTGGGAGGTGGACATTTGGTCCCTCCGGCTCCCCCCTCCACGGCAACGGCACCAGATACCAACTCCGCTCCCGAGTGACGTCCCCCACCCTCCCCGCCCTGACATGCACACAACTCACTCACCAGCCTGCCACCCAACACCACAGAGCCCGAGTCCCTAGAAGCCCCTCCAGGCAGGTGCGCCCCTGCCCTGCAGTCCAGCCTCAGGACACAGCCTCGCGTCTTGAGATCTGTCGCTTGGTCTGGAAACATGCGAGAACCCTCCCAGCCCTCCTCCTCTGCCTTCTGCAGGTCCAGGAATCCAGGTGGGGCAGTCGGAATCCTGCACGACGAGGCGTAGCTAACCTGTCAACCTCACCCTCCCCATCCGGGGGAAGCCGTGGGGACTGCAAACCTAGGAGGAACTTTTTATTGAGATACGTAGTTCGATCTAATTGACATCCCACGTTGTGTTAGTTTCCGACATTCAGCGTCACGATTCGGTATGTGTATGTATTGGGGAAGGATCACGGCAGGAAGTCCCGTTAACATCCGTCACCAGCATTGTCACATGTTTTTTTGTTGTTGCGATGAGACCTTTTAAGGTCTGGTCTCTTTGCAACTTTCACACGTGCAGGACGGGGTTGTTAACTATAGTTGCCCTGCGTGCGTTACATCCCGAGGACTTACTCATCTTATACCTGGAGGTTTGAGCCGTTTCACCCCTTCTGATGACCCCGGGAGGGTGACACAAACGCCCAGTTCCTCGCAGCCCCCCTGAAGCACGACGGGTGACTGTCGGATTGCCATCCCCTTCCTGAGAAGGTTGTTTGGGTTTCTCAGTTAAAGTCTGTGCCCAGGAGAGAGCACCCGGCGTGTGGGCTGTTGGCGAAGTGTGTAAAGCCACGTTTCCACTTCACGCAGGACACGCGTCCACGTCTGTGCCATTTCAGTCCTTCGTCGCGGCTGCCGGGAGCTGCCAGGCGGGAAATGAGACGCGTCTCAAAGCCGGAGAGGAGCCCCGTGGGCGCAGGTCCTTCGTACCAGCCCCGCCACATGACACACAACATGACCGGGAAAGAGCTGATCTGTAGCTGAGATGGGGTGGCAGGACCCGCGAGGGGGTGGGAGCCTGGCCTTCCCCCCCCCGGTGGCCGTGAGGGCCAGCCGTGACCTCCACGCCTGCCTCCTGCTCTGAGCTGGGGCCGCGGGCCGTCTCTGGGCCCGGGCTCCCACTGCCACGAGAGCCTGCTACGCGTCTGGAGCACGTGGCCGTGGCCGGCTGGAAGGTGGGTGGCACTCGTGGGAGGCATGCGTGTGGAGGGCTGGGTACCAGTCCCGGTCCTCTGCCGCATTTCACTCAGCGGAGCCTGACGGGCCGCGAAAAGGCTCCCCATCCTCCGGGTTGGGGTTGGGGTTCCGTCCCCATCCCAGCCGCCCCTTCCTGGACTCCGTTCGCGCCCTCCATCCGGGTTGGTGGTGAACCCGGCGCCCTTCTCCCTCTGACCAGCATTCACGGCCTCATCTCCGAGACTGCTGGGAGGCCCAGGGCTTGACGCGTGGGGGTCTCCACGGGAAGCCCTCCCTTCCTGCATGCAGGAAGCCCCCAGGTCGCCCCCAGGTCCCGGCCGCCCCTGAAAGCGGGCTCCTCCCTTCCTCTCTCCCCCTCCCCTCCTCGTCGTCGTGGCCGTGCACAAACCCTGGTTCTCACGGCCACGGTGGGAGGGGGTGGATTCGGGGCGAGAAGGCCGGAAGTATAGGCACGGCCTGGCACAGCCCAGTGTGGACCGCGTGTGCCCACAGCTGGAGCGGCGAACCCAGCCCTTTGCCCGTTAGCCTGTGAGCTTTCCGGGTCCTGTGGTGGATTCTTCCAGCAATTCTAAGGAGCCCAGCTGCTTGCGATCCAGTCCAGTTAGAACTGGAAGTCACTGAGAGGCACCCCAGCACTGTGGGGGGGCCGCGGGGTGCTTCCCGAGGCTGGCCGCTGTGTGCCTGGGGGACCGCGGGTCTTGGCTGTCCGAGGCAGGATAGACGACCGGCCACCGCTGCCTCGAGGCCGGCCTGGGTGTGGCCCTCGCCCTGTCCCAGGGCCTTGGCCTCCCCTGGGCCCCCGGAGCATACCCTCTGCTGGTGGACCTTAGGAACGTCCCCTGGCTGTGTGGCCAGTGGTGCCTGTGTGCCTCCCCTGACTTTCTGCAGGAGGCCTCGTCTTTTAGAGCATCAGGTGCTCGGGGGAGCCGGGGCTGAGCCAGGGGTCTGGGCCTCTCCGGCAGCAGAACTTGGCTGAGTTAGCCTCCCTCCTTTGGGATCGGGGGCCTTAAGCACACCACGCCGGGAGGCCGGGGTGGCTGACCCCCAGAAGGCAGAGGGGGCAGCCAGGTGGGGGTTCTGGTGACCTGGAGACTCAGGGGGGGCACCTCCTTCTGGCTCCGGCCAATTGCAGCCAGGCAGGAAGGCAGCCTGGCGTTGCCCCCAATTCCAGTCTTTTAAAAGAAACAGAATCTAAATGGGTGTGCGTGCTCCCTGTAATTTTAAAGGATTGGCAGTCCTCTCTCTCTCTCTCTCTCTCTCCCCCCCCATCTCCCTCTCCCTCTCCTCTCTCTCTCACTGCCCTTCTGCTTCTTCCCTTCCTCCCTCCATCCCTCTCTGTTTCTCTTTTAAGTAAACACTGGGCCCTGCAGGGAACCTGTCTGGGGGCCCCCAGGAGTCAAGGCCAGAGATGTTGGCAGGACGTGGGAATCTGTTGGCCACTACGGGACGGGTGGCCTGGGGTTCACTGGCACTCGGGCATCTATTCTGTTCTTTCGTTCATTTGCTCGTTCATTCGCTCATTCATTCATTGATTCACTAATTCACTCACTCATTCCTTCCTTCACTCACTCATTCATTCATTCACTACTTCCTTCATTCTTTCATTCACTCATTTGTTGATCCACTAATTCATTCACTCACTCATCCGTTACTCATCCATTGTCTCGTCTGTTCATTTACTCATTCACTCATTCATTCCTTCATTCACTCATCCATTCACTCATTCACTCATTCATTCCTTCATTCACTCACTCATTCACTCATTTATTCCTTCATTCACTCATCCATTCACTCATCCACTCATCCATTCACTCACTCATTCACTCATTCACTCATTTATTCCTTCATTCACTCATCCATTCACTCATTCACTCATTCACTCATTCATTCCTTCATTCACTCATCCATTCACTCATTCCCTCACTCATTCACTCATTCACTCATTCGGAAAGTACCTACTGAGTGTCCCCTCTTCCCGATACCTACCTGGGCACTGGGTCATGGGTTTTCCGGGCCAGCAGGAAGGACAGTTTCTGGTAGAGGGCACTGAAGCAAAGGAACCAACCAGTCAACCAGAATGATGTTGGACAGATGGGCAAGGGCCACAGACGGCGAAAGGGGAGCGCGGGTGCAGGCGGCTGCACCGGAGGAGTCGGGAGGTGAGCTCCTGCCCACAGACAAGCCCCCCTTCCCAGACCCGACGCTGTGCTTCCTGCAGTGTCAGCACCAGGGTCCCAGGCACTGTCTTCGTCACTGTGGTCCCCTCCCTGTCTGGAGCAATGTCTGGCACGGAGTAGGTGCTCAGTAAGTCGTGTTGAACACAATGAACTCCAGGGAGATAGCGCAACAGGTGCACCTGTGCAGCCTGGACGACCCCCCCCCCCCCCAACACCAGGTGTTCCCAAGGAAATCATCCCGTCCGCCCAGGGTCTAGTGACCCCTTCGTGTCCCAGGATAAAGCAGGCATTTGGATGCCCGTGTCTCTGTGTTAATCCCATTACCTCCCCTCTCCTTTGAAGCCAGATGCTAGAACACAGAGAAAGGGAAGGAAAAAAAAAAGTAATTGTACCTTTAAGTGGTGCACCTGCTGTAAAGCCAGGCACAGGGCTGAGGCTACACCCGCTTTGTTGTTTTAATCCGTCCAAGCGCGTTGCTGCAGGCCCACTGCCACGGGCCGCTTCTTAGAGCATTTTAATTGCGTGAACTAATGGTCGAATACACTCTCTCTTATTTTATAAAGTAAAATAAAGCATCCAGTGAAGCTAAACTCCGCCTGGCCATCTGAAAGATCCCATGTTCCTCCTTCCTTCTCTCAGGTGGCCCCTACTTGAGTACGACGTTGTCATGAAAAACTTTCAAAACATTTGTGTGCTTGTGCGTGTGCTGTTCTTGCGTTTTTAACATAATGATGTTACGTCTCTTCATATTTATTAATTTTTAGAAATATCAGTATTGAGGGGCCTCTGGGTGGCTCAGTTGGTTGAGCATCCAACTCTTGAATTTTGCTCAGGTCATGATCTCACGGTTCATGGGCTCGAGCCCCACATCAGCCTCTGTGCAGACAGCACGGAGCCTGCTTGGGACTCTGTCTCTTCCTCTCTCTCTGCCCCTCCCCTGCTTGCATGCATGCTCCCTCTCTCTCTCTCTCTGTTTCTCAAAATAAATAAATAAACTTAAAAGGGAAACATCAATATCGGTAGTTATTTTTAACATAATTATTTTAACATAAATGATCTTCCACTTCTGTGATCATGGTCACCCAATTCTGTCTACACAAAATCCATTCTCCCCTCCTGTTCCTTTACGTGTTAATTTGCTGGGGGTGGCAATGTGCCCGGTTAACAATAGTCACCTTTCCACATCCCCTGCAGCTGTGTAGTTATGAACCAATATTGGCAAGAAGTTATAAGCTGAAGTTTACTGGGAGAGTCTCCCGGGGAAAGCCAAGAAAGGAGCCAACATTTCTTAATATACTCACCTGGTAGAGACAGTGTTCCCTTCATTTTTTTTTTTTCCTCTCGGGAATTCAGATGCACTGGCTGGCTGGCTAGCAGCACTTTTGCGATCATGAGCGTGAACGCTTGCGTTAGAGACGGTGGTGCAGGAGGATGAACGGAGCCTGGGTCCTTAGTGACTCTGTGAATAAGCCCTGGGTAGTGTTTCTGTGAGGCTCTCTGGGAAAACGAATCTGTGGCAAAATGTGATTCAAACCGATACTTGTGTTTTTTGTGTAAGTGGCATTGTTCCGCAACCTCGTTTCAGCCGGTGCCGTTTCCTGGAGGTCCTCCCATGCTGATACCTGTCGTCGTCCGCTTTAGCTGCTGCCCCGTCGTAGCTGAAATGAACAGGTGTGCCGTGTGCCAGGCACGACTCGGGGTCCTTTACATCGGTAGCTGCTCTAATCTTCAAACAGTCCCCTGAGGCGTGTGCCGGTGTTGAGTTCATTACACGGATGGGGGGCACAGGCAAGCTAATAAGGAAGCGGCCGGCCCTCGCAGCCAGGAAGCGACAAGGCGGGGATCGGCACCCGGGGAGCTGGCCCCCCAGCTGGCCTCTAGACCGGGCCCCTCCCTCTTCCCCGGGTTGTCCACAGTGTTCTGTCGTGTGGCTCCCTGCCGGGAAGCCCTCCACCCTCGCTGGGCATTTACATCATGTCCAATCTGGGGCGTCACAGTGGACCCTTCGGAGCTGCCCACCGGCGCCCGTGGGCGGGAGCGGCCCCGCGGCAGCTGGGGACCAGGAGGAGCCCGGCCAGCGGAAGGAGCACTGAAAATCCCAGCGGGGGCCGGCACAGTGCTCCCCTAAATGGCAGGGCCAGCTGGTGCTTGTGCGGTGACCGGCCCTTTCTCACCACTGACCCCTGCCCCAAGGGGGGAGGCGGCCGGCATGCAGCGGCCAGGGCCCAGGGCGGGTCTCTGCCCCTCCCCCTAGCACCCTGGGTCTCCCCCTTGTGCTCGGGGTTGTGGATGGGGGGCTGTTCTGCCATTCTTTCCTCTTCCGCTTGGTCAGGCCTTTGTCCCAGGGAGAGAGGAGGTCTGGGCAGGGCCTCCCGAGTCCATTCTGACAAGCTCCGACCTCGGGCCCCTGGTGGCTCGGGCCATGAAGCGCCCGACTCTTGATCTCGGCTCAGGTCATGATCTCACAGTTGGTGAGTTCGAGCCCCGCATCGGGCTCTGTGCTGGCCGTGCAGAGTCTGCTTGGGCTTCTCTCTCTCTCTCTCCCTCTCTCTCTCTCTCTGCCACTCCCCTCTCTCATACTTGCTCTCTCTGTCAAAATGAAAAATAAAAAAATAAACATTAGAAGTTTGAAATGCTCCGTCCTCTTTGCCTTGTCCAGAGCTCTCTAGGTTGGTGAGTTTCCAAAGGGGAGGGCGCAGCTTTCTGGAACAATCGCAGACAGAAATGGCCCCCAGCACCCAGGTCCAGCTGGATGCCGGGGGAGGGGAGGGAGGCAGGGAAGGCATCCCATGAGGACAGCGACACCGAGTGAACATTGGTCCTTGTCACCGTGTTCAGAAATAGCACTGGCAGCGAGCCTCGCGGACCCCGCCTCCTGCCCCGCGCAGACCCCTCCCCCCCCCACGCGTGGCTCCCGACCCCTGTCAGCATCCCCAGCTCGGTCCTTCTGCCTCACGCTCCCCGTGGCCACCTTCTGCTGCTGCTTCTCGCCGTCTGTGGCTCGTCCCTGTCCTCTGCTTGCAGCCCCCTGAGCCTGACGCACGTAGCCGACTTGCGTGTCTTTTCCGACAAAAGCGAGGAGGCACAGGACACCGAGAAGGCTCTCGGGGAGCGTTCGTTGAATGACGAGCACGCCTCGTGCTATCCCCCGGTTGGTTTTCTGTGTGTGAGATTCTGTTAGGACAAAGATTGATGTCTTACCCCTGCAACGGTAAATAAGAACATGAGTGAGCTTACTGGGCTCGTCAATAAAGAACAGGATGCTGAGTATCAGTTCAAAGGAAGCCCATCTCAGGCTGGCTTCTAAGCCGCGAAGGGAAAACTCCAGAGACCCCCGCCTTCAGGCGCTGCTGGATCCAGGGGCTCCCTCTCTTTCCTCAGCGGGAACCTGACTTTCAAGCAGGAATTCTGCATCTCTGGGCCGACACAGTGTTTAGAATAGTACTCCCCCCGTTCCTTTAAGTACTTAAATGTTTTAGTTACTTTAACAAGGTCTGGCACCCGAACTCCGTCTTCCAGGCAGGACAGCATCGAGGTGAGCGCACAGGGCTTCACTTCAAATCCTGATTCTGGGATTCCTAGCTGTGTGACCTTGGGTGAGGCACTTAACCTCTCTGGGCCTCGTCTCCTTATGTCTGAAATGGGGTAGCAGGAGTACGTACCGCACGGGCCCTTGAAGGTCTACAGGAGTACGTGGCGGTGTGAGATGGGAGGAGACGAGCCACCCGGGCGTTGATCGTTGGGGCTACTGTTTTCATCCTCCTGGGTCGATAACGCAGGCTCGTGAGGCCACGCTTTCATCTTCTGTTGTAGGGATTTTTTTGTTTTTCCCCTTTGGCTTTTTTTGAAAGAATTCTCCGCCGTATGTTCTCCATTCTCCTCGGGCAGCTCTGTGTCAGCGTCTTCGTTCACGGGAGAAAAAGTTAAAGACGGTGTCACGAACGAGAACAACACCTTCATCTTCTGGTGTATTCTTTCCTTTTTTCGTTTTTTTTGTTTACTTCGCCATCAGGAAAGCATTTTCTACTTTGTGTCCTAAGACTTCTCATTAATATAATCATCCTAAATACTGGTGTAGCCAAACAAAACTACAGATGGTAACTAGCAGGCAAATGAGACTCATATGTGGGGAAAAATGAGAATGAGTCAATGGGATAGAGCAGAGGTTTTTTTTTTTTAATTATCTGTAATTAGTGGGAAAGAAAATACGTAGGCTATATTAAAAATAAGCTCTTTCTTTTTGAGGAAAAAGACCATCATAAAGAACGGGGATGCTGTTCCCTTTTATTGACATGAATTGAGATAATTAGAACTCTCAGGATTAATGTAAGGTTCCATCATAAATAATACCACCATCTGCGATAAATAGATGCCTGTCTCCTTGAATAGACACAGCGAAACATTCTCAAACCGTAAGCTATATGAGCACCAAATGCAGCCATTTAAATTCTGCTATAAAGGCTTATATTATGCAATTCTAAATCCCTTCTGATGTTTGATCAATTTTTTTTTTTTTTTTTTTTTTTTTGCTTCAATTTCCAAGCTGTTTTGGAGGCATAGTAAAAGCCGTGTTTACATTTCGGATCAATGAGCTAAACCTGGTGTATAATTCACATTGTAAAGGGCCCCGAAGAAAACACCAAGAAAGCCATCATCTGCGTGAAACAACCACTCTTAGAAAGGCTTCACTCCATCAGAAGTCAGCCAATGGTGGCTGCCACTACCTGTTTTTGTACAGTCCCCAAGAAGAATGCGTTTACGTTTTTTCATGGTTTAAGAACATTTTTTAACGTTTATTTATTTTTGAGAGACAGAGCGTGAGCAGGGGAGGGGCACAGAGAGAGGGAGACGCAGAATCCAAAGCAGGTTCCAGGCTCTGAGCTGTCAGCACAGAGCCCGACGCGGGGCTCGAACCCACGAGCCGTCGGATCACGACCTGAGCCGAAGTCAGACGCTTAACCTACTGAGTCACCCAGGCGCCCTAAAAACATTTCTTTAAACGGTAATGTGGCTGACTTGTGACAGTTCTATGAAATGTCGATTTCAGTGCCCATCAGTAAAGTTTTATTGGAACAGGGACACGGTCATGAGTTTCCATTTGTCTCTGGCTGCTTTCATGATACAATAGCAGGGCTGAATGGTTGCAAACAGAGGCCACTAGTCCCATCAAGCCTAAAATATTTACTCGCTAGACCTTGACGGAAAAAGCGGGCCCATCTCGTCTTTTTATGGCGTGCAAAGCCAACACCCTCCATTTGGCCAAAGCCACAGTGTACCATTTTAGAAGCTTTTGGCTGAACAAAAAAACCGATGCACGATGGACATCCTTCGGTTGACCCAACAGGAAGGGGGGCAGGGAGGCAAGATCCAGAAGGTCCAGGTTGCGCTCATCAGGATCCAGCGGTCCCTCTGTTGTAAAGCCCAACTGCCACATTCCTGTGCTGTGCCCGCTATCGCCAACTCTGCCTCTGGCGATCTCGCTCATAGTTCCGGGATGGACGACCGCGTTACTGGGGACAATCCGGTCCGTCACTTGCTGTTGGAGAGAAAGACATTCGCTTCCCTGATTCTCTCAGAAGGGAGGACACTTCTTGCCCGGAAGCCACAGCAAAGCCCTCCTCATCACTTCTTGGTCCCAACTGGTCCAGGACATGGCTGTCCAACCTCAGCATGGTTCACTTTAAGGCCAGATGATGCTCTGTGGTGGGGCTGTCCTGTGTGTGGAAGATGTTGAGTAGTATCTCTGGCCTCCACCCGCGAGATGGCAGTAACGTTCCCCACCTTGACCACAAGGATCAAAAATGTCCCCAGACATTGTCAAATGCCCCCGGTGTCAGAAGTTGCCCTTATCTGAGAATCACTGGCTCAGGCCTGTGCGTAACTGAACAAGTTACTGGGAACAGGTTTGAAATTCCCCGTTTGTCTTCAACCGGGGATTGGCAAATACGGCATCATGGGCTTTACCCAGCCCCTGCCTGTTTTTGTGTGGCTTGTAGCTAAGAATGGTTTTCACGTTTATAAATGGCTATATAAGCACCTGTGTAGTATTGATTTTGCCTCTTGGCCTGCAAAACCCAAGATGTTCATTCTGTGGCCCTTTCAAAAAATGTTTACCAACCCCTAATCTCAACCCTCCACCTTTATCCATCATGAAATTAAATTCGTAATCGTGTCACCTATCGAAATACATAACTAAATCACGTCAGCGTGGGGCCGTGTGCTAGGCAGGAAAAACATGAGCGGAGTAATGGTGTCTTAGTAGTAAAATAGTATCTCCGTGCATGTACTGGAGAACCAGATAAACCAGTCAGATGCTTCCTGTGTTTAGAGACCCCGTGGATGTGTCGGCCACAGATGCAGACTGGAGCAGACAGGTTTGGCCAACTTGCATTCGCAAGCAGATTGGGCATCGCTGGTGTAGTTTTCCAAAAGGATAAACGCTTCTTCGCTAAGGTTTCATCAATTGAAGTACAATTCGACCCCACTAGTTGCAATACTGGAAAATGCACATTATACGAAATTGTTGCCCACCCCCCCCCCCCCCAATGCTTTTTGTAGCCGTTCGAGATAGCTCGGTGCTTCGGGTATTTATGGTAGGTTTCTCACCCTCGTGGATGTCCACCGGAAGTCAGTGCCAGGCCGGGCAGGAGTCTGTCGTGTGGGGCCGTGTCATGCCCTGTAGAACATCTGGCAGAGCTGTCTAAATGCCCGTGGGGACCCACCCTCCGATCCTTGGGGTAACCAGAAATGCCTCCAAGGTCCCCCGAGTGCCATGTGCGCTGGGCTGAATGGTGCTCCCTCCGAAGAGTCTGTGCCCCAACCGCCAGGACCTTACCCGGCAGAATGGACCCTGAAGATGCAATGAGCTTAAGGATTTGAGATGTGGGGATTCTCCTGGGCCACCCCGGGGTGCCCGATCATCACCAGGGTCCCTGTGGGAGGGAGGCAGGAGGTCAGAGGCAACAGAAGCCGCAGGCTGCTGACTTTGAGGAGGGAGGAAGGGACCGAGGACCGCGGGCGTCTCTCAGCAGCGGAGAAGGTAAGGAAAGAGATCCTCTCTGCACCTCGCCACGAGGAACACGGCCCTGCCCGCCCCCTCATTTTAGACTTTTGACCCGCAGAACGGCCAAATATTTTTCATCGTTCTCAGCTCCTCGGTTTGTGTCATTTATCACCACAGCAACAGGAAACGAATACACCAGCTCTCAGGGGAGCAGTTCCTTCGAAAGAGCCACAGCTGGAGCCCCAGAGCCCCCTGCGGACTTGGGGTCCACACCACACGCAGGGACACGCGGCCACATGGCCACCGCTATTCGCCAAGCTCGACTTCAGGAAAATATAAGTGCCGTGCAGTTGAAACCTTGCATTTTTAGACTTAATGGCTCTACCTAGTAAATGTTTTCCTCCGTGCGTGCATACCCAAGGCACCATTCTCACACTGATAGAGTCAGAGTTTCCAAGTGTTTAGAGAATTCGTCTTTGAAAGGCATCTGCTCTCCTGGAGACGGGGGAGCGATGGAGTCACACGTCAGGGTGATTATGGAGCTCTCCCCGAGAAAGGGGGGTGTCCCCCCAGGGGCTCAGAAGGGGGAGAGGGGTACCTGCTCGTTTGAAGGAGAGCTTCTCTGTTCCGAAATTGCAAAGCACACTATGTAATTTCAGCAAAGGACATCCAGGGGCCTTGTTCAGGGAGGCACTGAAATAAAATAATCCATTTATCAAGGTGCCTTTTGTTTCAAGAAAAAAGAAACAACGCGCCACATTTAGCAGAGAGAGACATTCTGTGTCTGGAGAATGTCAGTAAATCACGAGCCCAGGAGAGGAGGAAAACCCCAGAATACTCCCGCCGGCTCGTGTTTCAAGTAAGCAGCGGTGGCTTGGAAGGGAAATCCTATCAGGGTTTTCCTGCACGCAATGGGGACAGGTAGGCTCTGTGTCCCGGGGGGTCTGACCCCAGGCAGCGGCGTCTGGGGCCCAGCGGCCCCCCCTGGACTCACGGAAGGGTCCGCCGTGCGTGCCTCGCGCAGAGGTCGTCGTGCCTCTTCTCGTCTCTGTGGCCTTGTAACCTCTCAGCACGGTTGGAATCATGGTCCTGCTCATCATGCTAAGAATGATAGTAATGACAAGAGCAAAACACTCTCTCTAGGTGTTGAGCGTGTTCTGGGGTATTTTGCTTCTTGGTTGTGAGAGGACTCCCCTTGTGGAAATGAGGGCTCTGGAGCTCGGAGGTTTAAGGTGTGTATGCCGTGTGTATACACAGGTAGGGCTATCACATCGTGCAGCAGGGCTTCCTTGGGTTTGGTCTGACCTCAGGAACGGCCTCACGCCACAAGCATCCCTGTCCTCTCCCGGATTGACACGGGTTTGGCCAGAATCCTTCCTCTGTCTCTTTTGTGCCTTTGGTGAAGCCCTGAACGCCTCGCGTGCGAATCGAGTTAGCTTACGCTCTCCCAGCCTCAGCTTGACTGACATTCCCGGACTGGACGGATCTTTCTGGAAGGGGACTGTCCTGTTGACATCACTGGCCTCCAGCCCGTCGATGCCAGGAGCATCCCCTTCTCCCGGTTGAGAGAATCAGGAATGTTCCCAGGCATTACCAGGTGCCTGTCGGAGACAAAACCACCCTTCGTTGGGAACCCGTTGTGCAGCCTCAGACAAGACACTGATGTTTTTTTTTAGAGCTCAGATATGCTAACTTTCCTAGGTGTTTGCTTTCCTCGGGGCAAAATGAGCACATATCCGCTTCTTTTTGTCTCTCAGACAATGCTTTTAAAATCAAATAGCAAACCCAACACAGCGTAAACCCGGCCCGTCTGGAGAGTCTTTGAAACGCTCATGTGCCATGCTTTACGTTCTCCAGCTGAACAGGAAAGCAGGACCTAGGATTTTTACCAAGTACCCAAGGCACGTCCACTGCTTACTCCATTCACAGCAAACCCCGGCCCCAACCCATGCTCCTAGACCGCCTTCCTGCTCCTCACGTGCCGAGGCCCCGAGCCTCTCCTGCCGAGCTCTCCTCCTGAGCCTCTCCTCTGTTCATGCCCCCTCCCGGGGGGGTCCTGTCTCCCATCTGGCCGACTTTCATGTCCCAGCCCAGAGAGAATCAGCTCCGAAGAATCCTCTCCAGTCAACACATCCACAAATGAGCATCGTGATGAAGGTGGTGTGCGTCCTGTTGGCCGAAAGGGTCATTTCCCCCCGTGTTATTCTGTCTGGGTGCAAGTGACACGGACCTCTCCTGTGTTCGCTATCTTAGAATCTCAAAAACCCAATTTCTGGCTGCAGCTTTCCCATAGAGTTCTCCAATGAACACCTGATGGAGTGTTCCAATATCCCCAACACCGACAGGCAACACAGATAAAATGGATCAACAGGAAGGGAGACAGCAAATGAACGTGCCGTCAACCAGGAGAACAGATAAAAAGGTGCCACCATCAACTGCTCCCTTGTCCCCCTCTCTATGGCCTTAGGGAACCAGCATCGGACTTTTCCAGGGTTACTGTTTCAGATCAATGCAAATTACCGAATCATCCTATCTCTCTGGGAGACGTGGGAGCAGATGAACCAGAAGGCGGGGGTGGATGTTTGTGCTCAATGGGTCACGGTGGCCATGGAATAGTTTCCTTGCCCTCGGCAGATCGAGGGTCGGGAGACAGATACAGGGAAGGCTGGCAGTCCCTTCTGCTTCCTTAATCTGTTGGGTCGGGGTCCCCAAAATGTGAGATGAGTTTGGGTGATGGACAGGGTCGCAGTGTGGGAGGACGTCCGTGGTTGATTTTGGGGGGTACAGTGACACGGTGTGAAGTCACCCGAGTCTCACAAATGAGAAAACGATACCCTTTTCAGTTCTGTTTGGATTATTCTAATTCCATCAAGGAGAAAGTCTCATTTTGGTGTCCTGTGTCTTTAGCACCTCACACTCAATAACCTCCCCACTTCACAAAGAAAGGGCAAGTGTTAGGCTCAGAGCCATACACTGGCAACAGTTGGGAGCATTGGGTCCACTGGGATTATCTAAACAAATGTATGAATTAATTGCCTGATGTTTGATTAAGTATTTACTCTAATAAGTTATCGATAAAATCATCGATTAAGTTGTAGTGCGTAACTACACGGCTGATGTCATGAACGTGTTATCGGAGTGTCCGAAGCTTAGGAAACACCATCTTCGGTTTGAATTATTGTGTGTGCAGGGAGCTGTTCCTGGCCATCATGGGCGTACATATGCTCAATAGATTCTTGTTTTTGAAGACTTTCTATTTTTAGACCGGGTTTAGGTTCACGGCAAAATTGAGGAGAAGATACAGAGAGTTCCCATGTACCCAGAGTCCCTAGTTTACGTTAGGGTTGACTCTTGGTGTTGTACCTTCTGTAGGTTTGGACAAATGTGTAATGACATGTGTCTAGTGTTGCAGTATCATACAGAGTATTTTCACTGCTCTTAAAAAATTCTCTCTGCCGTACTCGTTGGCTGAAGTAAGTCATGTGGCAACGTAGATGCAAGGAGTGGGCCAAGAGACTCTTCTTCTTGAAGGGAGGGCTGCAGGGCCACATGCAAAAGGTATAGATACAGGAGAACTGGGTCCATTTTTAATTGCTGCACACAACTACTGTTTTGTCCCAAATGTTTGGCTCTATCTACCTACTTATCTATCTACTTCCTATGCATCCATCCATCCATCCATCCATCCATCCACCCACCTGTCCATCCATCCATTCACATTCCTGTCCATTCATCCATCAGTCCACCCATCTGTCCATCTGTCCATCCATCCATCCATCCATCCACCCACCCACCCACCTGTTTGTCCATCCATCCATCCATCCATCCATCCATCCATCCATCCATCAATCCACCCATCTGTCCATCCATCCACCCACCTGTTCATCCATCCATCCATCCATCCATCCATCCATCCATCCATCCACCCACCTGTCCATCCATCCATTCACATTCCTGTCCATTCATCCATCAATCCACCCATCTGTCCATCTGTCCATCCATCCATCCATCCACCCACCTGTTTGCCCATCCATCCATCCGTCGATCCATCCATCCATCCATCCATCAATCCACCCATCTGTCCATCCATCCACCCACCTGTTCGTCCATCCATCCATCCATCCATCCATCCATCAATCCACCCATCTGTCCATCCATCCACCCACCTGTTCATCCATCCATCCATCCATCCACCCACCTGTCCATCCATTCATTCACATTCCTGTCCATTCATCCATCAATCCACCCATCTGTCCATCTGTCCATCCATCCATCCATCCACCCACCTGTTTGTCCATCCATCCATCCGTCGATCCATCCATCCATCCATCAATCCACCCATCTGTCCATCCATCCACCCACCTGTTCATCCATCCATCCATCCATCCATCCATCCATCCATCCATCCATCCATGGAAACTGAAGCTCCCAGAATGTGAGAACTTGCTCAAGATCCCATGATGGTTCAGTAGGTCAACCCTTGACACCTCTATGGCCAACCTTCATGCCTTTAACCACCGTACTAGACCCACTTCCTTCTTCATGGTGTCTGTCTCTTCTTGCTCACATTAAATCTCTCATGAACTGGAAAATTCGGAACTGCATTTAGCGGGAAGGTAAGAGCGAGGCGCTTTTTCCTCCACCAGAAAGGTAAGGAGTGACCTACTTAAATAACAGAGAATCCCGAGAGAGAAGACAGCTAGACAGCACGCCCACTCCAGCTTTACTTTATAGAAAACAAAGTCAGCATTTACAAAAAAACAAAAGGTCCTATTTTAGGCTTTGTTGGGCATGGAAAATCCACAAAAACGTGGAAAAAAAGGAATCCCTACTTGCAGACAGAGTGAAAAACGAGGAGAAGGCTTTGTGGTGGTGCTTTCTTTGGCGGGGAGCACCCAGCACGCATGGGCTTAGCATCCTGCTCCGCTCCTTCAGAGAGCCTGCAGCCCCCTTCGCCCCAAACAAATCGGCCTCCAAATCTCCACGCTTCGGGGCTTCAGGGCGTTTTCGGAGAGGGATGGGCACCCGAGAATAAAACATCTGATGTGGCGGTTCAGCTCGGGTTTTATAAAGTATTGCAGGTAGCTTAAATAGTCCATGGATCGTTTAAGGACATGGAACCAGAACTCTTTCTGGGATGTCCGACGCTGGCAGGGCCTTTTGAGGGCGATTTACCCCGGTTCTGGAATGGAGAGGGGAGAGGAGAGAGAGGGGTGTTACCCTTGTTACTGGTGGTGTCAGCTCACAGTCTCCGGCCAAGAGCAGGAGAGGACGCCGACTCTTTGAAAAGCCGTCTTGACAACCCAGCCCTTTCGGCCTCGGTGCCACCGAGAGCAGCTTTGATCGGCCAGCTGGTGTCCCTGCTGGGGGAGGATTAGGGGGGCTGCAGAGCTGAGAGGCACAGGCCGCCCCATGTGCTGGATGGGCTGTGCCTGCCGCAGTCAGGAGGAAGGCCAGCGGGGGAGAGAGCACTCCCCTCTTCCTCAGTATAGGAACGGGGGGCCACGTCTGCGTTGCTGGGCTGGTTTTCAAAGACAAGGGCAAGGCCATGGGCCTCGGGGGCCTCGCAAAGTCAGCCACTGGGCGCTTGAACCTCCTAGTTGCGTATGTAGTGAGTTTTCGTGAGCCACCCACAGTGCAAGTACGAGCCAGGGGGCACCTCTAGAGAGGAGAACCTTCAAACGGCAAGGAGCCTGCTGGCCGTATTGCAGGCCATGCCTGTGGGGGACAGAGAAGGGCGGGCAGGCAGGGGAGATGCTCTCTCCCGTCTCAGCGCCGAGCTCCCGCCCCCGGTGGGGACTCACTGGGCTGCAGACACCAGTCGGGGCTTTCCAACTCGGATGCACCTGGAGGTCAAGCAGGTGACTTAACTGAGCCCCGTGGCCTGCTGAGTGTCTCGCCCGCTTGTTGCCGCGTCCTCCCATGTGTAAGGGGAAGCTGGAAACCCAGATGCCTCCCAGCCGTTAAAGATGGTTCCCATTCTTAGGGATTCTTTAAAACGCTATGGGCAAGGGGCTCCTGGCTGAAGCGTCCGGCTTCGGCTCAGGTCATGATCTCACGGTCCGTGGGTTCGAGCCCCGCGTCGGGCTCTGTGCTGGCAGCTCGGAGCCTGGAGCTGCTTCCGATTCTGTGTTTCTCTCTCTGCCCCTCCCCAGCTTGTGCCCTGTCTGTCTCTCTCTCGCTCAAAAATAAATAAACATTAAAAAAAACTTTTTTAAATACTGTGGGCAAAACAAAGCCCATTGCCAGGCTGGGTAGGATGCCGTAAGTGAGCAGTTTGCACGATCGCCCCATCTGCCCTTTTTTTTTTTTCCTGCTTTGACTTTATGAACTTTTTTGTTCTGCAAAACATTTAAACAGTCCTTTACACAGGCAAGGTTATCACTTTGTTGAAAATTGCATTTGGATCTGGAGTCATAATTAGAAAGCGTTCCCTACACTCAGCTCGCAAAGGAACTCATCCATTGTTTTCTTTTAGTACTGAAAAAAAATTTATTTCCTTTTATTTAGATCACTGATTTACATGAAGTTTATTCGTGGGTATGGTGTGAGATATGGATCTAATGTTGTCTTTTGTCTCAGGGGGCTAGCCAGTTGTCCCAGAACCACTTATTAAAGTGTCTCTCTTTGGGGCGCCTGGGTGGCCCAGTCAGTTAAGCATCTGACTCTCGATTCCAGCTCAGGTCTTGATCTCACAGTTTGTGAGCTTGAGCTCTGCATCAGGCTCTGCACAGACGGCGTGGAGCCTGCTTGGCATTTTCTCTCTCTCACTCTGCCCCTCCCTGTTCTCTCTCTCTCCCTCTCTTTCCGGCACAAAATAAATAAACATTAAAAAAGCAAAAACAGAGGTCTCTTTTCGCCTCACGATTTGGGTACTGCCTTTATCACACGCCAAATTTCCAGATGCACCCGAGTTCTTTTATGGACCCCTCGGTTCCACTGGTCCGTTTCTCTGTTCACGTATCCCTGCCACCAAATGTTTTAACCTCACGCAGACCATTAATAAACATCCTGACTCTACACCCACAGGTATCTTGCCAGCTTTTTGTCACATGGACATAGGAGATCGTCACTGCTGAATCGTTCCCAGGGAACAAAAATCTAGAGCTCCAGGCTCCAGTATATACTTGGCATAGCACACAGTCCTTTACTGGCTGATGCCGGGAGGACCGTGAAAACGCTGGCCACGTGGGCTTTGGAATGTTCCTCCTCGTTTCTGAGTTGCTTGTGGGCCTGCTGTGTTCCCCGGAGTCCAGTAATGACCCATTCTCTGTCTTTTTTTCTTGTCTCCCGCTGCCCCCGCAGTGATTGAGGGCCGCGGGGTCACCGACGACGTGCACAGGTTCTCCTCGCGGCCGCCCTACCTGCCCGTGAGCTACCACATCCTGGGGGCCGAGACCGCCTTCTTCCTGAAGGAGGCCAGCCAGGACGCCCTGCACAACTCCAGCCTGCGCACCAGAGTCGAGTCCTTCTTCACGTACAAGGCCACGAGGCCCCCGGCGCTCAACGCCAGCTACGGGCCCTTCTCCGTGCAGAAGGTGGTGCCCCTGGACCTGATGGTCCCTTCCAACCTGCTGGGGCCGGCCAGCAAGTTCGGCCTCAACTGGAAGCTGAGGGCGCACATCGTGCGGGACAAGGTGTACCTGAGCCGCCCCAAGGTGCAGGTGCTTTTCCATCTGCTGGGCCGGGACTGGGCGGCACGGAGCCCGGGCGAGAGACTGCCCTGCCTGCGGGTGTTCGCCTTCCGGGAGACCCGGGAGGTGCGGGCCGGCTGCCGGCTGCAGGGGGCCCTGGGGCTGTGCGTGGCCGAGCTGGAGCTGCTGGCCGGCTGGTTCGGGCCCCCCACCGTGCTGGCCGGGAGGAAGAAGGCGCCGGGGCCGCCCGAGGGGAGCCCCGTGGAGCTCTACTATGCCGTGCAGCCGGGGGACGGGCGCGGGGACTGTGCCGGCGGCGGGGACGCCAGGAAGGGCAACTCCATCCGGCCGGGGAGGGACGGGCCGGAGGAGGCCGTGCCCCGCCTGCAGAGGATCGGGAGCGTCAGCCTCTACCGGGCCCAGGACAGCGCCCAGCTCCGCGAGCTGCGTCTGGACAGCAACGTGGCCATCTGGCTGCCCTCCCAGCCCGTGAAACAAGGAGACGTGGTCACTGCCTACGTCAGCGTCGCCAACAACTCCACCGTGGACCTCTTCATCCTGAGGTAGGTGCCCCGCCTGGCCCGCGGCAGCCTGGGCCCTTGGCCCCCTGCGGGGACCCTCTGGCTTCGCGGTGAAGTCACGTTCTCGGGCATGCGGCCCCCCCCACGTGCATTCGGCAGCCCCTCTTACGTCGTGGGTGAGGGGGCGGGAGGAAGGGGGCCAGAAACCGCTTCCGAAGGAAACAAGTGGGAAGGAATCGCTCTTCTTTGACCTTGAGTTGCCATCGAACTTGGAGGAGAAGGATGTGATTTTTCTTTCGCTTGAGTTCCTTTGTAGATACGCAGACAGCACTTGTGTGACGGAGACCGTAAGGTCCCAGGGCCCGAGAAAAGACCTAGGGTTTTTGATGCTCCGTTTTGGGCGTGCGTGGGAAAAAGGGCAAGGACACGCCCTTCATAAAAAAATCCTTGAGGTTCAATGCTGCCAAGTCGGGGCTGGGGAAGCCTCAGTTCCTGAGCCCAGGTTAGCGGTGATTAAAGGAGAAATCGCCGCACGGAGGTGTTGCGTCTTCTAAAAAAAGAAAGAACAGAAAGTCAGTCGAAGCAACAGAATAACCCGGCTGCCGTCACCGCAGCTGGCTCAGCAGGTGGCTCAGGGTTTCTCTGTGACTCTGTGTGACGATTCCGGGTTCGGTACAGGAGCGTCTGTTATCTGAGGATTATTCATACTGGGGAAAAGCCACTTACGGCAAATCCTCTTAAATTGCGGACCCGGATTTCATCATAATGAGAAAATATTTGATTGAGATTTGTTTAAAAGATAACGATGATAAGAATCGCTTCCCTCCCCCCACCCCCTTTCTAGTTAAGAAGGTCTTGGGTGATACTTACAGCTACGCTGTGGTTCTTTTTAGCATAAAAAAAAAAATCACACTTGGAAAGAATTGCTCGGGAAAAGTATCTGCAGAGTAGAATGGTGGCATTTTATCGCATTTTTCTTTTGGTTTAAGTTTTGTCATTTACCTTGAAGAATGGTCATTTTCAAAGGCTGTGTTTGTGTTTGTTTCCCTAAGATGCCCTCAGAGGTTTCGAGATGTGTCTCCAGGCATTGTCTTCATCCCCCGGGATTCAGATAATTCTCTAAAGCGGCTGTCTTGGCATTGTCCTTGTAATCGTTTTCTTTCAATTTTTAAGTGGGCTGATTGTATCCGCTCTCCCGTTGCGTTCTTGGATGTGATCGAGGGCTTCTACAACATGGCTATGAAATCCCACGTCTTTTACAAGATACCAAGTTTGCCCTGCGGGGATTCCCAGTGCGGCTACACTGTCAGCCTCGGTGGTCAGCCAGACCCCTGCTGACTGTGTGTGAGAGGACGGACACACCTCCCTGTCAGGGCACCGGTGACTTCACGGCAATGTCAACCTTACAACCGCGGGGCCAGTATAGCAAATACTGAGATAAGAGGATCAGGGTTTGCTTCCTCCCGTCTTTGATGGGAAAGATACAGGGAAGGTGTGAGTTTTGTTCTTCCTGAGTTCCTTAGCATGCTCGGTTCCAGATCGTTTCATTCTAAATAAAATAAATACATGCGGCCCTGGCTTTGGAACATAGATGCACAAGACGGAACCAACGGCACCAGTGGGAGGAGCCAGCACAGTTCTGAGCCCAAATCTTCTGCTTCCCGGGTTGTGCCAGCTCCCTGTGCCTCTGTCCCCTCATGTCTACATCAGATGCCATCGTAGCCTATCCTGTTCTACAGGGGAGGCCCCCGAGGGCCAGTATTTATTCGTTAAGGCTTGTAACAGTGCCTGGCACGTAAAAGGTGCGTATATGAGGGTTGTGTTTGGACATCCATCAAAACTTGCAGAAGTGCTGAATTCTGTTTCAGCAGTAAAAGGACATCACCGTGCCTTGCATGAAACTGCAGCTGCCAGCTCTGTTCTCGACGTCCTATTGATTCCCGCTTCACCGTGATTTTCTTTGAAGAGCAAAACTATTTTGTTTTTTGGTTTTTGGGTTGTTTGTTTTGTTTTTAATAACGACAAGCCCTTTGGAGCACAGAGGGCAGTGATGGCGGGGTTCAGGGCTGGACGCTGCGTAATGCCGTGAAGTGCGGCAGCCTTGTTTCTGCCTTCCTGATCTTTCCAACCCCAGACCAGAGTCCTGGGGGACAGGTGGGAATGACTCCCAGACGGGAGGCCCGAAGGATGTGGCTCCCATGACCGATGGGCAGACTGTGCAAGAAGCAGGCTTTCCCTTTCTAGATAATATATTTCATTTAAAGAAATTGTGTTTAAGTTTATTTATTTATTTTTTTTTGAGAGAGAGAAAGAGAGAGAGAGAATCCCAAGCAGGCTCTGAGCTGTCAGCACAGAGCCCAACACAGGGTTCAAACCCACAAACCGCGAGATCATCACCTGAGCCGAGGCTGGATGCTTAACCAACCGAGCTACTTGGGCGCCCCTATTTATTTATTTTGAGGGCAAGAAAGCAAGCTTGCGTGAGCAGAGGAGGGATGGAGAGAGAGAGAGAGAGAGAGAGAGAGAGAGAGAGAGAGAGAGAGAGAGAACCCCAAGCAGGATCTGCACTGTCAGTGTGGAGCCTAAGTGGGGCTCCAACCCACAACCTTGGGGTCCTGATCTGAGCCAAAATCAAGAGTCTGATGCTCAACTGACTGAGCCACCCGGGTGCCTCCAAAATAATTTTCCTGTTTAAATACATTGTTCCAAGGATAGAAATACAGTAAGAGAACAGGAGGGGACCCACACAGATGCGGCAGGAACAGTGAGTCTGCCCCTTCCTCCCCGCCAGGGCGCGTGCTCACGGGATCCCACACCCAGCTGCCCTCCACCCTTCCCTCCCACAGGAGAAACCCATCTTGCCCGTCACTGTTACCTTTCTCCTCAGAAATTCCGGGGCCTTGAGGAGTCCTTGAAAGGCCTCTCCTGACTCTGAAATCCCCCCTCATTCTCCCCTGTCATCTTTCACCACGGCTTTGACGACAAGGCTGTATTTGGAGACATCCAGGACTTTTTGGAAATCGTTACAGGGCCACTACCCTGTATTGGAACCCGGCCTGGGCCTCCTTTCTAAGATCATTTTCGCGAATGAGACCCTCTTCCATAGGCAAAAAGCAGCAGCCTCCTTTTCACTGGAGACTTCATGAATTTAATTCAAAGGCAACCCCAGTTTTATGATCAAAGTCAAGACGTGGAAAGTTGAAGCGTTGTGCCCTTTAGTCGTAACGTTATTTGGAAAACCTACCTGAGAACGTGACAAAGAATGATCACCACCATAAATGAAGCACGCATAACCGGAGGTGTTTCATAGACACATCTAAGTGTGTCCATCCAGTGGGCAAGGCCCCTTGGTCCCTTGTCACACATCAAACCACAGAGCAAACGTATATGGAATTCATCCAAAACCAAATACCTGATGTCAAGCTTGTATCACATACGTCCCTTTCTGTGGATGTTCTCCTTCACGACTGATGGAGACTTCTTGATCAATGTCAAGATTCCTTATAGCGGGCGGAGGCGTTGTTCCCTCTTCTGGGGACTTCCAGAATACATTGACGGTTGGAGTCGTCGGTCCTGAAAATTCCCGTTGCCGTCCCCACGTGCCTGAATGTTCCGGAAGCTCTCGGGATGCTGAGGGTGGCTCTCATTCCCGGCCACTGCTTCCTCAAAGCCCCGTGTTACATGAGGTTTACAGTTTCTTCCTGTGTTGGGATCAATGTTCGCTTTACCTCCGTGGGTCCGCACCTTGCAGGTCATTAAAGGGCTGAGCAGGGAAGGCCACTGCCCCTTGGCCTTGTCACTGAGCAACGAAATTGATACCTTCAGATGCCAAAGAGGTGGCCCATTGTCCGCTGTGGCTGGGGACAGGCTTGCTTCCTTGTGTCCAAAGTTCAGGAAAACAAGAACCAGAAGTAAAACCGATGAATCCCTGAAGTCATAGTCAGCAAACGTTTACTGTGAACACACCAGAAGGACACTGCACACCGGGAGCCCTCCAGCCAAAACATGGAATGAGGCTTGAGTGGGGTGTGTGTTAGAAAGCGGTTCCCAGAAGGGCACCTGGGGGGCTCAGTCGGTCGAGCGTCCGACTTCGGCTCAGGTCACGATCTCGTGGTTCGTGGGTTCGAGCCCCGCGTCGGGCTCTGTGCTGACAGCTCAGAGCCTGGAGCCTGCTTCCAATTCTGTGTCTCTCTCTCTCTCTCTGCCCTTCCCCCACTCTCACTTTGTCTCACTCTTTCTCTCAAAAATAAATAAATGTAAAAAAAATAAACAATAAAACAAAATAAGAGAACTCTTAAAATACAGAAATCGGCTCCTGGGTGGCTCAGTCAGTTAAGCATCTGACTTCGGCTCAGGTCCTGATCTCGCGGTCCGTGAGTTCGAGCCCCGCGTTGGGCTCTGTGCTGACAGCTTGGAGCCTGGAGCCTGCTTCGGATTCTGTGTCTCCCTCTCTCTCTGTTTCTCCCCCACTTGTGATCTGTGTCTCCCTCTCTCTCTCTCTGCCCCTCCCCTGCTAGCACTGTCTCTCTCAAAATAAACAAACATTTAAAGTTTTTTTTTTTTAAAGAAAAGAAAAGGGAAGGGGAGGAAGCAGATCCCAGAGCCTGGAGGCACGGACTGTTTCTTCTTCACGGGCGTTGGTTACAATATTAGGATCTTCTTAAATGGAAGGAAATGGGTTACTGGTTACCTCCTCTCCATTTGGGGGAACAGTTTAAATCTTGCTTATGGTTTCCAGAGGCATAAGCAAGCAATGACCCAGTTCAGGTTGGCCTCGCCTGTCTTGCCAAACAAGCTCACCGAAAAGCTTTGCTTGTGTGACCCACCTGGGTTTGTCGGCTCAGGGAGTTCCCAAGGCTGGTCTCTGCTTGTGTGTGGTTTCAATACACCCCCACCGCTTTGGGTCAGCAGAGTGTGAGCAGCTCGCCTGGTGTGACTGTCACGTCACTGCTGGTGCGGCGTCCAGGCTGAGGACCCCCACGTTCGCTGCTCCAACATTCGCCATCATGCACGCGGGCGGGCTGACTGTTGAGTTCCTTCAGGCGTCGGGTCCTGATGGACATGGATTGATGTGTGAGTGACCGCCGAGGGGCATCTAAGACCTTGGGGAGGAGACAGAGGTCAATAGGATGACCAGAGAGTAAAACAGTCCCCCAGAGCAGAGGTTCCCAGAAACCAAGACTTAGCCAACTGAGCAACTCAAGTGGGTTGTAATCAGATTCAAGTTCTACCAGTCGAGGTCAATCCACATTATTTTCCCGGTGATTTCACACAGGTGCAAGGTGATGTGTTAGCGACCGCCTGTCCTCACGCTCGCTTGGGACGAGATGGCCGTGAGCGTGTTTCATTTCAGGAGGTGGTGCTGCACGTGGGCTCTCCCCTGAACCAGGACTCTGAGCCCCGGGAGCGATCGCTAATTTAATAAGGAGGCATCTCTTTGGAAATAAAAGAATACGAAGGTGGATAATCCGAGCAGATGATAAGCAGTCTAGATCTGAGTTGGAAGCTCTTCAGAGGGTGGGGTTTCAGTCCCAGGGGTTTTCCCGGTTTGCGGGTTGACCCTTTGATGATGTGAACCTCGCGGCCTGTCGAGCAGCGGGCACGAAGGTCGTCCCCACGAGTTCCATCGCGGTGGTTTCTCTGACGTTTACAGGTAGATCACAAAACCCGAGAGACCACAGACAGTGAGGATCTGATCACGGTACACTGTAGCTTTCCCCTGAAATACCATTTTTCTAGTCATTTCAAAGATACAGTGAAACTCATTTGTTTGTAAAAAAAAAAAAAAAGGCTAATTAAATGTGGATTATTGATGTAAATGTGGTCAGAATACTGATTCTGTGCATATTCCCCAGAATGACATTTTAGTAACAAGCTGTGGTCAGATCCAAAGGGCCTCACCCGCTCCCTAAAGTCAACCTCAGTTCTTAAAACTGTCTGGTAATAAGGAACATCAGACCTTTAAAGGGTCTTTATGCTAAGAAGCCACGCGAAGATCTTGTCTAATTGTCACTCATTACAAAGAGAACAGATTCTCGTTGAGCTTATACGAGTACATGTGTTATCGGGAAAAATGAGACTATTTCATAAGAGTTTCTGAATTCCGGGGCAATCAGGTGGGGAGAAAGAGACGGATGTTTCCGTCTTTGTTTACAGTCATACGCTTTGTCAAATTGCTGTGAGTTACAAACGTCTGAAGAGAGAGGAGGAAAGGGCTTCCTTCACTCGGCAAAACAAAATAGTAAAGAACCAGCAATGTTTGTCAAGTTATCAGAAGAAGCTGTGTTCTGGAGGTCAGGTCGGGTCTTTGCAGACGAGGGACTTTGGCCTGTGGGAGAATCGGGCGTAGAGCGGGGCGTCTCTGTGACACAAGATGTACCAACGGTGACGGTGAAAGATCTGGAGAGTTCCCCCTGTGTCTAGACTTCCGTGGGCCTCGGCTTGTCACCCTGTGTCCCGCCAGCCCGTGACCAGCCAGCGGGCTGTCCTCCGGGGTGGCCGCCCTCTGCCCCGGCCGCCAAGGCACAGGAGCACGGTTAGGAATCTCGGCATCTCCTTTTCTGCTCGTTCATCCGGACCTTGTGTGTTTCTCCAGAGTTACTGACAAGGGAGCAGTAAGTCTTTGGTCCGCTTTGCCCTTTCTGGGTGGGTTTCACGAGCCGGCACTGATAACGGAGCCTTTGGGGCATCAACCCGAAGAGATGATGTTTTTTTTTTTTTTTGAGTAAAACACGGTGAGGTAAGGAGGTAGTCTTCCCAGAAGTAAAAATGGGAGCAGAGAACAGACCCTGTGTGCCGTGCAGCTCCGTTAATGGCCTGTGCTTTGGTGAGGCCGGATCACAGATCAGGGAGCAGGGGAGGTGTCCTCAGCGGATGGCACAGGGATGCGGGGCTCCTGACTCATGAGCTCTGTCCCGATTTGACGGGTGGATGTGTGCTGGGCATCCTTGTTAACCACCGACGTCCCCCCAACCAAATCAACGCATGTCGCCTACACTTAACAGCTCCTCTGTGTTTCCAGCATCTTCCGGTAAATAAATCAAAAGGGTAAAGGCGGTGGGGGGAGGCAGGGAAGAAGCTTTTAAGGAGATGAGCCAAAGGGACTTAGTATGCAGGGATGTCGGGGGGAGAGAATTATTTCTGCAAACGGGATGAGATCTGTCAGCAGACTCAGTCCTAGATCCTAAATGTGTCGGGGCGGGGGGGGGGGGGGTGCGTGCAGGTCGCGTCATAAGCTGGCTGTCCCCTCCTCTAAGAGCATTCTGTGACCCTGACCTTTGACAGGCAGACCTGGTTCCCAGCCAGCCCCAGGGGCAAAGGGCCCAGGGCTGGGCTCCCGCTGGTGGGTGGCTGGTGGGGGGATTCATGGAGCGTGTCTTTCCTGCTAGACTGAGCCAGTCGGAGAGCTCTGCTGTGTCGTCTGCTTACACAAATACACAGAACACACAGATGCCCACAGCAGCATTTTTCGTAACAGCCAACGCGTGGAAACCACCCCAATGCCCAGCGGCCGACGGATGAGCAAACTGCGATCTATCCACGCAGTGGACTGTCCCGTGCAGAGGACGGAACGAACTAATGGTTTGGGCCACAGCGGGGATGGACTGGAAACCACGGTGCTTTGGCGGAAGAAGCCACCCACGGCGGCCGTCTCTCAAGCCCCTGCACGCGGTGGCGCGGGGACCCGGGTTTGCTGCTTTTGACGAGAAGCTGGAAACGCGGGCTTTAAGCACAGCCTTTGCGTTGATGCGTGTGGACAGGGCAATCGCTTCTCAGCCCCGCCGCGCAGGCCTGGGGACCCGATGGCGACCCTGGGCTAAGCTGTGTCTCCAGATCTAAGTCGTGGCTCCACGCAGCAGGTGTATTTGCCTCCCAGGGCTTCTGTAACAAACTACCCCGCCCTGGGGGCTGAAAGGGACGGAGACGTGTTCACACGCAGTTCCGGGGGCAGGAATCTGAAATCAGCTGGCAGGGCCGCGCCCCCTCTGGGTGAGTGTCCTTTCCCCGTCTCTTCCCCATTCTGCTCGTGGCTGCTTTGCTTCCCCCGCTGTGGTCGGTCCCTCTGGGTCCCCTCTGCGGCCGTGCCTCAGGTCCCCTCTCCTTCCCTCGCAAGGACCTCCTGGACTACTCACGTCGGCCAAGACCGCTTCCCAGCAAGGCCGCATTCTGGGGTCCCCCACAGACAGGAAGTCCCACCCACTCCAGAGAGGACAGACCACCCCAGGCATTTTGGAGCCTCCCACTGTGTCCTCCCAGGATCTTCTGAGTTACTACGTGCCCCTCAGCAGCTCCGACCGTAAGCGGAGCTACAGATGGGTGCTGGGCCTTCGCCACGTGGAGAACACCCCCTGCTCTGCTCGGTGCACCTGCACCTACGTTCTCCAACCCTCCCCCTGGTTACAGACCGCAGCCGGTGCATGCTGCTGTAAGTGAATTTGGGGGAGCTCTCTTTTCTTTCCCTGATGCCGTGTTGCCGTGTATGTCCAAGGACATGGAAAAGCCTCGCCCCTGGATAATTCGACTACCCGTTTCCAACTAGGCATCTGTCCCCAGGTCAGGTGGGGCGCTCAGGAGTCCCCAGGACTCATCGTCAGGAGGAGACCCCAAAACACAGTCGGGTTTGCATGGGCTGCACATTCGGAGCTTGGTGCAGACAGTACGAGAAACTCATTTTCCCACAGTCTGCCTAAAATTCATTTCCCTGTTGAATGTCTCCGAAGGAGAGGTTTGTTTTCATTTTGTTCAGCTTGTCATTTTAAGTGTGTTCTCCTGGAACAGAGAAAAGGAACAATTTTCTTTCTGCTTGGGAAGACGTGAAGAAATAATGTTTCCTGCCCGGGGCCCCCGCCCCGGCTCCCCACAACACATCTGCGTTGCCAGGCAGCCCGGCTTCGGTGAGCCCGTTCGGCTGTTGTACGAAACACAGACTCCACTTCTCTGAAAGCAGAGAGGAAGGGCCGCCTTCCTGACCCAGACCGGCCGCCTCCGTTCCACCTGCTTTAACCGATTTAAGTTACTGTAGTCTTCAAAAGAAAAGAAAATAATAAAAGGCGTCTTAGTTTTTGAGCTTCCCAGATCACAGCTGTGTCTGTTGCAAATGGTTTAGCACGTGCATAAGGGGACCTGGGACTTGCAGTCCTGTCTACCTGGGCGTGTTTGGGGAGCAGCAGTGGGCTGAGGGGTGAGTGATAATTGCAGAGGGAGCGTGGGGTACTCCAGTGTCCCAGAATACTGGGGTGTTTTTTGTAAAGACATTTATTTTCAAGTAGTCTGTACACCCACCGTGGGACTCGAACTCACAACCTGGAGATCAAGAGTCGCACTCTCAGTTGACTGGTGCCCTCATACTGGGGTATTTTTTTTAATGTTTATTTATTTTTGAGAAAGAGAGACACAGCACCAGCAGGGGAGGGGCAGAGAGAGAGAGAGGGAGACACAGAATCTGAAGCAGGCTCCGGGCTCTGAACTGTCAGCACAGAGCCCGACGCGGGGCTCGAACGCACGAATTGTGAGATCATGACCTGAGCTGAAGTCAGGCGCTTCACCGACTGAGCCACCCAGGCGCCCCTACACTATTTTATTTAGAAAGGAGGGCTCCTGGAAATGGGGACATGAAGACAAGAGGACCTGTGGTGTTGGAGGCGATCGAAGGGGGAGAGAGGTGGGCAGTGGGTCTCAGGTCCAGCTTCCAGCCATTTCCTCAGGTGAACCCAGTGACCGTGGCTGGGGTCCCGGTGTCCCTCGCCATCTTTCCTCTGGAGTGAACCCGTGTTCTCGAGGCCTGACCTTGCTGCCTTAGCCTAACTTATGTCAACTGGGGCTTTCTCTCTCTGTCACCTTACCTCAGAAGCACCAGCTAGAAGGACCAGCACGTTCGGACCTGGATGGTGGCTGTCGCTCAGGTGGAACTGTTTGGGGGGACAGCACATAGAGAAAGATGAAGACCGTATCTCACGTTTCCCTAGAATATCAGCATCCAATGGCATCTCGTTCTGGTATTGTGCTCACTTTGGACGTGGTTTCCTGAAGAAAGCGTCTCTTCTTTTGAATGTCTCAGGGGGGCTTTTGAAAGATGGAATCCCCACAGCATTGGAGGACACAGGCTTTTAGAGGCTCTTACCCACTGCTCCCTGGATCAGACCCATGACTCCTGAGAATCCATATCCTGGCTTCTCCTGGGACTGCTGGTTGGATGGCCCTATTGGGCTTCTAGAAAGTCATATTTACATAGCGTTTGGCAAGCCATTATTCACAGCACGCCATGCAGCTTTCTGAACAACCAATTCTGAGATTCATCTTCTCTCACCCCATCATCTGAACCCCTGTCTTAATGCTGTCCCAACTCCTACTGGCTCCCTCCGTGGTGACTCCAGTGGTTCCCAGCTCATACAACACTTAAGAGTTTGAAAGTGCACGTCTCCTACAAAGAAATACCACCTTGCCCCCATTAGGATTGCTGCCGTCGAAAACCCAGAAAATGGCCAAGTGTCAATGAGGGTGTGCAGTAGGCGGAACCTTGTCTCCTGTGGATGGGATGTAAAATGGTGCAGCTGTTGTGAAAAACAATATGGCGGCACTTCAGAACACTAAAAGTAGAATTAGCGTATGATCCAGGAATTGCACTTTTGTGTGTGTGTGCCCCGAAGAAGTGAAGGCGGAATTTTGAAGAGACACTCATATATCCACAGCAGCATCATTCACAACGACCAAGAAGCGGACGCAGCCTGAGTGCCCACCAATGGATGAATGGAGAGCCATCGGCGTCCACACACAACAATGGGATATGATTCAGCCTTTGAAAGGAAAGGGATTCTGACACCTGCTGCAACACGAATGAACCTTGGGGACATCATACAACGTGCAATAAGCCAGTCAGAAAATGACAAATACTGTGTGATTTCCTCTTACGGGAGGTACTTAGTCACAGTCATCCAGACAGAAAGGAGGAGTGCGGTCGTCAGCGCTGGGGGGCTGGGGGCATTATCGCTGAATGGGCGAAGAGCTTCGGTTTCACAAGATGACATGAACTCTGGAGATGGGCCGTGGTGAGTGCGTTGAACGCTGCTGAACCACATGCTTAAAAGTGGTGATGATGGTAAAGTTTGCGTTCTGTGTGTGTGTTACCACCGCGACCACCACACCAGAAATGTGTAGGCGGACACTTTTGTCACAGATGAGCTGGAATTGAGTCTGCCTTATTGGAGCCACGTACCCATCCCTAATGCGTTTATCGGGACCAGCGAATTGGAACGTGCTTATTCAGCAGGCTACCCTTCACATTTGCAAGTGGTGGATTAATCTCACTGCCAATGGGCGGAGAGCAGAGGCAGAGTGTTTGACAAAGGGGAAACTGAGGTATCAGTACTGGAAGACAGTGGGTTTACCCACGGGCCAGACAAGATGCCCACCGGTAGCGTCGGGATGGGGTGTAAGCTCTAGAGACGATGCTTGAGTTCAAATCCTGAACCCACGGTCTCCCAGTGGCAACACACAGACAGCCTCCTCCACTTTCCTGTGCCTCAATTTCTGTAGGAGGATAAGAATCTTTGCAGCTACGCTTAGGGATGTTGTGAGGCTTAAATTGGATAGAATTTTAACCTGTGCTTGGCACATTTTGAGCACCTGGAAAATACCATTTATTATTATTGCATTATTATGTTTTTATTACTACATGTGTTTTTCCTGAAGTTACATGGAGGACACATTAAACAATTTTTTAGGTTTATTTATTTATTTTGAGAGAGAGAGTAGGGAGGGGGAGAGAGATGCAGGGCTTGAACTCAGGAACCGTGAGATCATGACCTGAGCCAAAACCAAGAGTTGGACGCTTGACCGACTGCGCCACTCGGGTGCCCCACACGGAGGGCACATTATAGCTGCTCTTGGTTGAGAGCTTCCAGATGCAGCTGAAGCTATTCTAACCGATGAACTTCCCTCTCTGTGGTAACGTCCGCATCCTTTAGGAGGAAGGATGCCCTTGCTTCCATTCAGGCAAAACCATAGGTTCTCAACCAGGGATCAGATTTATCCCCCCTCCCGGGGGCCATTTGGAAACCTCCCGTGACGTACTTGGTCATCAGAGCTGGGGGAGCGTTTCCTCTGGTATCTCATGCGTAGAGGCCGGGGACGATGCTAGGTATTCCCCAACACACAGGACAACCTCCTTCTCCCCAAAAAAGGATATCCCAACTCATAATGCCAATCAGTGATGCTGGCATTGAGAAACGCAGAAGAAAACAAATGGTTGATGACCAGGGGCATGTCTGTAATCACAGGTGATAGCCCATCTGCTCTTGGGCGTATAAGGCAGCTGTGGTTCTCAGGGAATCATGATGGTCCCCATGAACATGTGGCAAGACGTGGCTGTTGGGAACATAACGGCCTTGCCTGGCAATGTAAGAGGTTCTGTTTCTTTGAAACACTCTTCCCAGATGTTGGCAGCAGAGAACGTGGCAACAAGCCATTAAAATCAAGGCCAATTTTCATGTTTACCAAAGAGCAAGGACCTGATCTAGTCAGTCTATACTTCACAATAAGTATATCTTAATATCCTTTCTTAAGAAAGAAGAAGGGCTTTGATAACATCAGAGAGGTATATTCACAGACAGAGCCCATCCTTGATAGCTCATTGGCAGAAAGCGTATCACACTTCAATTACATCCATTTCATTGGCGTTAATGAGCACTTCCCAGAACTGGCTTCTTAGGCGCAGGACTGCCTCTCAGAATTGATAGATCACTGTCAGCATCTCTCACACAGAAGAGGTAAAGATGGCATCCCGCTGACAAACCCAATTATGCCATCCTGAAATGCACAGTGGGAAGAGGGGAATCGAACATGGCAGCCGCATTAAGAAGGACGGTGGGAAGGCACCGTTTTCACTTAGCTGAGCTTGGCTGCAGGGTCAGGGAGTGACGTGACCTCCTTCTCAGTAACCACTCAGGCTACAGAATCTCCAACGAGCTTAAGAGACCATTCGTCTCCCCATGGTTAGTCAACCTGCTATGGGTATTTAACTGTCCATCAACCCACCTTCTGTTGGGGGGTAATATTTTTTATTTAATAAGTGATATATTCATCCCCTGATGGTTCTTAGTCTGCCATGGTTCTTCCCAAGATTCAAGCCATCACACGAACACGTCATGCTGATTTCCATGAAGAATGGGATATCATAGCACACATGGAAAACAAGAGCGTGAAACCCTTAACTTTGGAATTGGACCAAAAAAATTGTTAAAACTTCATCAGGTTGGTTCTTTTTCCAAAAGATGAGGTTAAATAACTCCTCAACTGAGGGTAAAGAGAAACAGAGCATCAGGCGGGGACTAGAAGAAGTTACGTGTTGGTCGGACACTGAAAGGACCCTTGAGACACGCGTGGGAAGTTTGGAAAGACCAGAAAGCAGTGGATATCTTTTCTCTTTCTCTCCAGACGAACCAGAGAATGAGGATGGCCTCAGAGCAATCGATTGGGCAGCGTGTAAGAAAGAGCTGTGGAACTCAGAAGGGTGTGGTGTTTCTGGCAGAAAGGCCTGTGAGCCTCACACACGGGTTCCCCATATTTTCTGTGCGCTGTACAGGGACAGAGAAACAGCTGAGAACACATGCTGGCTTGGTTTTGGAAGTAAAAAAGACACATCGTTGGACAGCCTAGGTGGCAGTTCAGCTGATTTGGGAATATTCCCTTGACGTGTATTCATCTGGATAGCAGCACGGACAGCTAGCAGGTGCCGGTGTGGCCCGGAGCCCCAGGGCAGGGTGCCCCCCTCACCCTCCACCCCCACGGAGTGGAGATGCTCCTCTGGGATGGGAATCCGCCAGCCAGGTGCTTTCAGCCACCGTGAGCGGCTCACAGCCAAGAATAGCGTGCACCAGTGGCTCCCCACCTAGAGGGGCGTGAGCATTACCCACAGTACCTTTACAGTGTCAGTCACCGGACCGCACTTCTGTTTGTGTTTAAAGTTTGTTTATTTTGAGACAGAGAAAGTGCGAGCAGGGGGAGGGAGAGAGAGAATGAATATCGCAAGCAGGCTCCAAACTGTCAGCACAGAGGCTCGATCCCACAAACCATGAGCTCACGACCTGAGCCCAAATCAGAAGTTGGAGGCTTAACCGACTGAGCCACCCAGGCGCCCCCGGACGGACCCACGTCTAAAGTTTCTGGCTCAGTAGACGTGGAGTTGGGCCAGAGAACTGATTTTTCTAACAAGTTCCCAGGTACCCTCGCTTACATTTGTGTGCAGAATCTCTGCGTCGTAGTCCTAACGCTCAGTACCCTAGAAAGTGACCTTATTGGGTGGTTAGGGTCATTGCAGATGTAATTAGTTAGGATGTAGGCATACGGGAGTGCAGAGGCCCCTAATTTGGTAAATCGCGGAGAAAGATCAAGGCAGTGAGCTCATCAGGGAGACAGACGGAGAAGCAAAAGTGGGTGTAGCAAAATTTCAGAATTCGTCAGTTGAGCTGAAGGTTGTAGTTGAGCTGAAGGTTGTACAGGCATTTGTGGTGCTATGCTTGTAGTCTTTTCCGCGGTGAATTAAGTGCTCTTTCCGATTCTGGTCTCCTCCACCTGTTAACGACAGTCGCTTGAGAAGGGAAAGAACATTGAGAAGTGGTCTTAAGTCAAGACACAACAAATGCATTAAGAAATTATATTCTTCAACCCAACAGAGACAGAGAAGGTTAAAAGGAAGTCATTTAACAATCACAAGGTGTAAAGGCCGTTCGGTCAGCCTCCCCATCCCCTGAAGTGACTTGAAGCCACGAAGAACCTTACTCGGGAAAAAACGAGAAGTTACCTGTATCTGGAAAAGCTTGTACACACCCCTGAAATTCAGTCACCTGGCATTGCGACTTCCCCCTGGGTTCTTGACTTGTCTCCAGAATTGCAGGCGGCAGGCCGTTGCTAAGGAAATTGCTGGCTTTGTGTGTGTGTGTGTGTGTGTGTGTGTGCATAAAATATTACATAAACACCTACAAATTTTTTCGTATTTTTTCCTAGGCTCCAGATTGCTATCATTTTGCATGTAACTTAAACTGTTCAAAGAGGGGGTGGGCAGGTGTGTGCATTGGGGCACGGCTATGAGATTCGAGCGGCCTCTTGCTCCCCCACCATTGCTTATCCTCGTCTGACCTCTGCCGTGTCACTGCTTTCAGAGCCGTCAGTAGATGTTAGGCAGAGAGAGCCATGCCCCGCTGTGGTGTCACAGAAGTTGTTGCCATTGGACGCGGTCCTAGGATGCTCCATATCCACCAAAGAGGCCAAGAGCTGTGGGGAGCAGGTGTCCCCCAGGTGAGCTGGCATGTCCGATGGGGGAGACGAGCTCTCTTGGGGCATCGTGTGGCCGCCACCGCCGAGAAGCGCTTCCCAGGCTGGAGTGTGGAGGGCTCACCGTGAACGCGCTGGTGTTTGCAAAATCTCCAGAGAGCATCTCTCTTGGTGTCCTGGCACTGGCTTAAAAGTCTGTACGGAAGAAGAATGAACACCCCATGGTGGAGTAAATCGCAATTAAAAAGCCCCCTCCCCTGGGGATTTTACACTGTTTTCCAGAATGTTCTATCTTCAGACCCACAGCCAAGCCTGTGTGTAGAACATGAAAGGAGAGACCACGAAACACTAAAGAATCACAATAATTGAGTCCTAATGAATGCTGAGTGATTAATCTCTGTCATCATCAGAGCCGCTGACATCTTTGGAGTGCTGAGTTTTCTACACAGGGAGCATGACTTGGGGAGGCTGGAGGCCCGGTCCCCAGACTCCCCCCAAAAGGGAATGTCACCACACATCAACTGGATTTTTTTGGTTTGCCAGTGCATATAAAGATTACGTTTACACTCTAATAGTCCGCTACGCGTGCGATCGCATTATGTCTAAGAAAATGTACCCACCTTAATTAAAAACACTTTATTGCTAAAAAATGTTATCATCTGAGCTTTCCGTCACTGGTAATCACAAATCACAGATCACCATAAAAATACAATAGTATCGAGAATGTTCGACCTTTTGCAAGAATTATGGGAATGCGACGCGGAGGCAGGAAGTGAGCAAACGCTCAACAGCGGCTTGCTCAAGGCAGAGCAAACACGAACCTTCAGATTGTGAAAAACACCATATCTGCAAAGCGCAGTGAAACAAGTACGCCTGTATATCTTTTTTTCTGGAATGCTATGAAAAATAAACATAGGACGACGGTGAGGTCCAATGTATCCCTTGGGTCAAGAGGGAGAAGTCATGATTCTTGCCACTGCCTGGGCGACATCATCACCAGTTCAGGGGACGTTCAGACTCCCAGGGCGATCACACGTGAGGTTGGGCTTTCCGAGCAGACATGAGGGGTCTTGATGTGGATGCAGGACACTCGTCCCTCAGCAAGAGCCGAGCGTCTGTCCTTGGTGTGAAAGCCAAGTGCCTGGCCCTAAACACCACACATGAAGAGCCACAGCCTTCCCTAATCATAAGACGCCCTTCTTCCCATTTTCCCAGAGGCATCTGAATCTCTCCATCCCATTCATTCATTCATTCATTCATTCAACTATCTAGCCAGCATCCAGGGACTGGACTCCATGGTCACCATGAAAGAAACAGCACGGGGCAGCACTTGAGGAAGGCTGGCTCTGTCTTCTTCTAAATTCTGTGGCTCTGGCCTCCACTGCCTCGCAGGCCGCCCCTCTACCAGGGGCCCCTGCTTCTGGGGACCCTTGCTTCTGGGGGCTGCAACAATTCAGGTGTTTGGGATCATTTCCACCCCTCACTGAAAAGTGATGGCGTAAGAAATGGCCTTCTTAAAACCGATACGATAATGCCTTCATAGTTTGCCAGTGGGACTGATTGCACTACTGTTTTCTAAAAGTGGGGCCATGGGGCGCGTGGGTGGCGCAGTCGGTGAAGCGTCCGGCTTCAGCCAGGTCACGATCTCGCGGTCCGTGAGTTCGAGCCCCGCGTCGGGCTCTGGGCTGACGGCTCGGAGCCTGGAGCCTGTTTCCGATTCTGGGTCTCCCTCTCTCTCTGCCCCTCCCCCGTTCATGCTCTGTCTCTCTCTGTCCCAAAAATAAATAAACGTTAAAAGTGGGGCCAGAGCTGCGTGTACAAGTGAATGAAGAGTATATAGGGTCCCAGAGTCCAAGGTCTAGGAGAGCGTATGGCTTTCCTACCTCTCTAGTTCCTGGAGAATCACTCGGGACTCCCCATCAGGGATTGGACATAATGCTACAAAGGGAACTCGTGCCCCTAGAATCTTCTTATCAAAGAAGGGACTTTGGGGCGCCTAGGGGGCTCAGTCAGTTAAGCACCTGACTCTTGATTTCGGCTCAGGTCACAATCTCACGGCTTTTGTCGGGCTCTGGGCTGGAGCCTGCTTGGGACACTTTCTCTCTCCCTCCCTCTCTCTGCCCCTCCCCCGTTCTCTCTCTCTCTGAAAACCAATAAGTAAACTTTATTTTAAAAAAAAGGGAGTGTATTTGGGGCGCCTGGGAGGCTCAGTCGGTTGAGCGTCCGACTTCGGCTCAGGCCATGATCTCGCGGTTCGTGAGTTCGAGCCCCGCGTCGGGCTCTGTGCTGACAGCTCAGGGCCCGGAGCCTGCTTTGGATTCTGTGTCTCCCTCTCTCTCTGCCCCTCCCTTGTTCGCTCTCTCTCTCTTAAAAATATTTAAACATTTTTTAAAAATTTAAAAAGCAGACTAATATAATCCCTAAGACAAGCCTACCACGTACACCTGATTTCTGAAAGACGTGGCCTGCTGAGGGTTACGCACCGTAAATTAAGATTTATTTTTTCAGTTGTTACTGATGGAAAAGGACTGGAGGTCTTTTTCAAAACTTGGGTGAAGAGGACAAAATTGTTAGGGAGTAACAGTCAAGAACTTAACGGTGTGCCAGGGGCCAGTCCACTGGGTCCCACGGGCTGTGCTCTCTCCCTGAATCGTCACTGAGGCGTTACGAAGTGAGTACGAATATTGTCATTATTGCCTTCATCTTCCCGAGGAGGAAACTGAGGCATCGCAGTCACTGTTCCAAAGTCATAGAGCTTATCATTAACGGAGCCGGGGTATGAACCCCGGTGATACCACGCACTGACCTAAAAATTCAGTGACAGTAGCAGATGTGAGAAACCACCCCGGAAATTACAGCAGTTTCCTTAGCTTGGGATTTTGTGGGTCAGGGAGCTGCGCTCTGCTCAGCTGGGCAGTTGTGACCATGGCTGTGCTCATCCCTGTCTGAGATCCACTGCGGGTGAGCCCGGCCAGCCGCCCTGCTTCTGTGGGTTGGCGGTCCATCGGCTGGGATGATGGGGCCTCGGGGCCGTGTGTGTGTGTCCTCCGCTGGTGGGCCAGCCTGGGCTGGCTTCCGTGGCGGTCCCAGGGCTCCAAGAAGCACGTCCCAGCCTGGAACTGTGCAGTCACCGATCAGCGGATAGGGAGCCAGGCTTCACCTGTTCACGAGAGTCGCCGAAAGTCGCTTTGCTAAGGGACTCCTAGCAGGGAAGGCAAGAACCGTGGCCACTGTTCCCATCTGTCACGAGGGATAGTCTGCTCATGAAATTACACTTTTTGTTTCTCCTTTATGAGCCGATTCATCAAAACATTGCTTAGTAGGGGCACCTGGGTGGCTTCGTTGGCCAAGTGTCTGACTCTCGGTTTCGGCTCAAGTTGTGATCTCACAGTTCTAAGTTCGAGCCCCACGATGGGTCCTGCGCTGACAGCATGGAGCCTGCTTGGGATTCTCTCTCTCCCTCTCTCTCTGCCCCTTCCCCCTTCTCCAAATAAATAAATACATGAAAAAGAAAACATTACTTAGTACATGGCTTAAGGTCTGGGGGCTCGAGGACGTTTTGTTGGGTGTGCATAGAATTTTAAAAATGAATTTTATTTAAGAATCTGATCTTCCGTTTTCTCTTTTTAAAAAAAGTCAGAAGATCTTAACGTTGAGGCCATTTTTCTGCTCTGAGATTTTGGAGCGAACTCTGCGTGGCTTTTGTTCACTCCATCACGACCCCACCCCCCCCACCCCGCCTCCCTCCAGAACCTCCCCACAGCCTCCTCACTTACTTAAATTACTTTCCTGATCCCTGGAGGCATTTTCGCTCGGATCCAGACTTCAGCATCTCGTACCAGCTAGGCTTCAGTCCTTGGCTCATCAAGTTAATTGTGTTAACCTATTCCACCGCCAGAAACAAGCAGACCAGATAACCTTCTTATTAGTCTGTGCTTTGGGTCTGTTGCCAGTTTATTAGGATGACTTCTCCATTTGGAGCAAAGCCAGGATGGCACCTCATTCTTGTTTGATGTTATCACGATTCTATTACCGAGGAAGTAATCATGGTTTTCCAATATGTAACGCGTGAAGACGCCGTCTTATCAGAACTTGGCTGTGTCTGTATTACAGTGTGCCCGTCAGAGTACAAGATAATAGCACTGTAAACGATCCCAGTATCTCCCAAATAGCAGTGGGGTGTTTTTTTTTTGTTGTTGTTGTTGTTTTTGTTGTTGTTTTTGACAGGTGTCTTCTTAACGATGTGTAAGTAAAGTGGATAAGGCTGCTGCTTCCTGGTAAAGTGGCTGAAGGGTTCCATGTGGACACTTTGCCAGGAGATGGAGGTGTATTTGACAGACAGAAGCAGGAGGAGGCAACTTCTGGAAAAAGGCATTGAGTTGAATACTCGGAAGGTTCCAGAAGCTTCCAGGGAAATAGCCACAGTGCCTAGGAAGAGTTGGAGATGCATCTCCGTGCGCCTCTAGAGGATGTGGGGCCCTGAATTTCACAAACGAGTTATTGAAAAGTAGCTCCTGGGTGTGGACAGAGTGTGGTTTCTGGAGCGGAGCTGGTTGGTAGAACTTTGTGTGCTGGTCGAGATGGCCTACGTACATTTGCTCCTGACAGCTGAACAGCCTCTCGCCCTGGGTGGCTATCGAGCACTCGAAACGTGGCCGGGGATGTGGAGGCACTACGTGTTGAATTGTACTTCATTTTAATTCATTTTAACTTAAAGAGCCACATGTGACTAGCATATCGGCTACCATATTGGATAGCGCAGAGCATTCAGAAGGCTGGCCTTAAACCCTGCCTTCTGGGTGTCCAATGTCTAGAACGAGTGGTAGAGTGGGCCCGATTCCGTGTATGGCTGGGGTCCCACTAAAGGACAAGCCTTGGAAGTTAGGCTGTGTTCTTACCTGCTCTGTCCCCAAGCCCCTCAGCCCCCGAGTCAGCTATCAGTGACGGTCGTGTGAGGTTGAAGGCTCTTCACGATGCCCAATGTTTGGGAGGATAATTCGTTCCAAGAGTGGGGTGAGCGTGTCACTGGCCATACACCAGACTTTAGTTACTATTTGGGCATGCTTCTTTCCTTTTAGTAGTTATAATGTGTTTTATTGTGTATAAGAAGATTATAATTAGGTTATATACTAGTGATGTCATAGATAAGAGGGGAGGCGAAATTACTTACAACTCATTAGGTTTGAATTCATTTACAGAAAAAAAAAATGACATGAGCAATGAGATGATTGCCCTCAGATAAGGCAAACATTGCAAAGTCAGTGAGGAAACAACCGAAATGTAAGAAATGCTGATGTGGATGCTGGCACTTTTCATGCTCTGAGTATTGTAAGTTTTTTGTTTTTCTTTTTCTTCTCCTTTTTTTTTTTTTTAACAGATGCACACGTCTTAAAACATAAAATCTTGTCCTCCAAACCTTTGTGCAGCTGAGTGAACTGCTTTTTTTTTTTTTCCCCTCGTTTCATCTGGCTTCTCTTGTTTTTATTTGGAAGTAAGCCGAAAACATGAATATTCATGATGCTGTTAAACAAGATTTTTATTGAAAACAAAAATGGATCCAAAGTTTTCCATTTGTGGTCTCTCTAGTCGGAGAGTGAAAGCCTCATTGGAAGGTCGGTAGCAGAGATCTTTGGTCACTTGCTGTTTACTTTTGCTAAGAATGTAGGGTTTTTTTGTTTTTGTTTTTGGCTACGGAGGTGTTATCCCCTTTGGGAACAAAATGCAAAAAAATAAATAAATAGATAAAAGTTGCATTCATATACTTCCATTGCCTTGTCCTTGAGTATCCGAGGAAGAAACGGTGAGGTTGCTAATGAAAAGGGGGGAAATGCTGTTTTTTCGGATGTGCTAATAAGTGCGAGAAGAAAGGACGAGGGCGTAGAAGGCTAAAAATGTGCCTCTGGTTCCTCTCCAGCCCCTTGGCCTTCTGATTCCTAGAAAATTGATTCTCTTCACTCGTTTCCATTCATGTGAGCTCGTGCCCGCCACCCTCTGAGGGAGAGGGGGGGCTGCGTGTTTCGCGAGGTTGATTAATCAGCACATTATTCTTTCTCACACATTCCAAGGTTCAGGGCTGTCCATTTTTCATCAGACCCATTGTTACTTGGCGGAAAATAAATACAGCATCAAAAATGTATTGCGTTAGGGGCTAAAATATGAAGGGAAGTGAGCGTTTCACGTTGGGTTGGCGCAAACAGCATTGATTTATGAAGAAAAGAATCCCAGAAGAGACTTTATAATCAAACGAGCTGACTCTTGATTGTGCGGGGCGGGGGGAGGTCCAGGCCTTGAGGCAGAAATCATTAATTTATTTGTTTATTCCTTTAGCCACTGACTCAGTGGTAAGCGCCTACTAAGTGCAGTCTCTACGTCCCAGTGATGGGAAAGGCAGCAAAACGGACCGAAGGCGTCCTCATGGAACTTGCAGCCTGTAGGTAGGCAATTGTCAGGTTATAAAATCTAGTGACTTAAAAGTACGGTGATACGTGCAAAGGAGACAAATTAAAACAAAAATTAAACTTTCTCACTCTGCTCAACAAGTCTGGTATCCAGAAGTGATCTGGGAAAGAGGGATGACCACGTAGGTGGACATGCGGTTTCTGCCAGTGTGGTGTGTGTGTTGCTGGGGGGGCGGGAGGGGGGCCAGGGGTCAGCACCTTTAAACGGTAACGATCGCGTTGTTAGTGTTATGGAACCCTCCCGTTTTCATCAAGGGATGCAGTGGTTCTGTTCATAGTAGTAATTTAATTTTTTTTAACATTTATTCCTTTTTGAGAGACAGAGAGAGACAGAGCGTGAGCAGGGGAGGAGCAGAGAGAGAGGGAGACACAGAATCCAAAGCGGGCTCCAGGCTCCGAGCCGTCAGCACAGAGCCCGACGCGGGGCTCGAACTCATGAACCGCGAGATCGTGACCCAAGCCGAAGTCAGAGCCTCAATCGACTGAGCCACCCAGGCACCCCTGTTCATAAGAGTGATATAAAGTTTCATTCTCTAGTAAATTTATAAGCAGATAAGGCAGGTTGTTGTGAAGCAAAATAGTAACGTACGGAAGTTCTGATGTGAGGATCTGAGAACGTGTGTGCGTGTTGCACACATACCACGGTTCCAGTGAGCTGCAGGGATGCTGGCTGTCCAAAACCGAGACCCCAAGGGAGAAATGCAAGATAAGACCGTGGGTTCTTTAAGCATTGCCGTGCGGCCGAGAGCTCCTACCGGGGTGGTGGCCTGCCCGTCGTTCTGTCGCCTCATGCTGCGCCACCCAAAACTCAGCCTTGCACAACAGCCCGGGCTTGCTCACCCTGGTTGGTGAGTCAGGACTCAGCCAGTGTGCCGTGTCTGCTTCCTGCAGCCGAGGCTGGGCTTCTTCGTGCACCTGAGTTTGGGCTGCAGGCTCCCGCTGCCTCCCCCTCCGTCTGGCCCTCCGGCGGGGGCTTCTCTCTCCTTGTCCTCTGTCAGCCTCTGGAGTGACCCCCCTCCGTGTGGTCTCTCCAACCTCATTGCTGGGCTTCTTCCTGTGGATGCCCAGGACCTCAAGAGAACAAGTGTAGAAACCGCCAGGTTCAAAGCAAGTCCCTGGGCCAGCCCAGAATCAAGGAGAAGGGGGCTCTGTGTCTTGGTGGGAAAAGTTGCAGAGCTCCGTGACAGAAGGACATGGGTGTTGGGCATGCCGGCGGCCGCCATGTTTGGTACAAGTCTACAACAATCCGCCTTCTGGAACTAGAACACATTGGACCCCAGCAAGTTAGGAAGCATTCAGAAGAACGTGGGTGCTGGCGGCTGGCGTGGGGGCGGGAGGGTAGCACTCAGGGCTTGGCGCTGTTTCAGGTAAGAAGAAGGAAGGAAGGAAGGGGGAAGAGAGCGGGCTCTTGGGTCATCTAGAGGAGACCAAGAGGGGTGAGGCGATCAGAATGGCAAGACCCAATACCTTAGTACCTGAGTTTGGTAAGAATGCTGGTTTGGGGAGAGACTGCTAGGGAAAGGCAAGGGAGGACGTGTGGAGGCCATGAGTTAGGAGGCGGAGGAGGAGAAGAAAGGCTCAATAGGAAGATTTAGCTCTGGGGTCATTTTTTTTGAAAGGAAGATCGATTTGTCTTTGCCTCCGTGCATTTTCCCCCACCTAGATCCACAAGGAAGTAGACAAGATAACCAAATTTTACCCGTGAACTCCTTGGGAAGGTATATGAGAAACTCTTAAGTACATTTGCACATAGAATAAGAATAGAAATAGCTATCATTTATCAAGTCCTTATTATATGCCAGGCACCATGTTAATGCTTTGCACAAATTAACTCGCGGGAGGTTAATGCATTGAATTTTTCAAAGTTGTGGAAACTATGTCGGGTACCTAGCCCGTGTCGTCTGCTCTGTCACACCAGATTCCTGATGCCGTTCAAGTTCACGTAGTCACTCTTCTTGTGTATCCTCGTGCCTCAGGGAATGTTGACTCCTCCTCCAGCCCCAGAAGCTGATACGATTATTTGTCTGGTTACTGCTGTTCACAAATTACCCTGAAAACTCAGAAGCTTAAGACCCCCCTTTTGTTTTGCTCCTGATTTTGTGGGACGTGGCATTTCAGGGAAGCTCTTCCTTGGGGGGAGGTCACTCCTGAGGGTGTAGAGGGTTGGCTGGGGACGAAATGATCTGGGACCTCTACTGGGTCAGACACGTAAGATAGCACTCCCAAATGGCCAGACTGTTGGCCGTCAATGGCAGCCTTGTACGTGATCTCCCCAATGTGGCGGCCTCTGGGTTGTCTGAATTCTGACTTGGCAATTGGCTTCCCTCCAAGGAAGCATTCCAAGAGATGTTTTTCACACCTAGCCTTGGAACCCACATGCAGCCCTTCTGCCATTCTCGATTGGTTGAAGTTATGGGGAGGACACATAGACCCACCTCCTGATAAAAGAAGGGTCTAGGAATCTGGGGCCATCTCTTAAAACTTGCACAGTGGGTCCAAGAAAAACACATTCCTTTCTCCATGAATTGGTTCAGGAAAGGATACGGGTCCCCACGCACGTCTCTTGAAAGTTCCCGTTCTTTCTCTAAGCGTCACTGTGTGCGACGTGACGCCTAGAATTCAGTAGGCATTTGCGTACCAACTTGAGGATAAAGCCAACGAGGGAAGTGGCAGGTAGGGGAGAAGAAAGGAAGCAGAGTCCTTGATCATTAAGCCCCCGGAGGAGCCAACTCTGAAACCATTGAGCGACCTGTCCTTTCAGGTCATATATTCCTTGACTGGTTACACCAGTTGGAGTTGGGCCCACCACACTCACCTTGGCCAACACACCTCAATCTTTAGCTCTTCCGACATCAGTGAAGGGGGTGGGGAATGGTCACTGCAACTCAATGGGCGCCTTACAGACCTCAGCCATGGTCTTTGCCCAGCCTTGGTGACTTGGCTTCTGGACTTTGGACGGTCACACTGCCTCCATCAAATCTGTTGACTTTGTGCAAGGACAGATTTGCTATTTCATCCATTTTATTATGTTGGTTCTGGGTGACTTCCAATTCTTATTCATCCTCTTTTCCTGCCTCCACCTCCATCGCCGTTCTTCTTGGTGTCCACCCCCCTTCTCTGCTTTGCTTTGATGATTGAAAATGCCCACAGGTCCTGTGCACACTTCCGCCGTTCTCTTCGGAAGCCTGGAGCTCCTGGCATGGAAACCATTACAGATATGTGCGGTAATAGGTTTTCAAGCATTTCCTCCCAGGGTGAAATGATATTTCAGGGAACTATACGTTTATTGCTGGGCGGAAGATTAAAATTAGGTCAAGGTGATTAAAAGGAAACTGTTTTCTATTTTAAACGCGGTACCCAATGAATATAAAATGGAACGCCACAAAATCCTTGTGCCTTTTGACATCCGCAGAATTCATTTAAAGAGTAGATGATTCATCTGGTCTGAATTAAATACGAACCAACTAACGAGCTAAATAACAGTGGTGACGTTTCCCATATTTATCTGCCGGGTGACAGGTGTGGCTGTGTCCAAGGGACCCACTGTGTGGACTCCTCACTAGGTCTTGGTATTCAACGTGTTGCTTATACTTGAAAGACGGGAGCTTCCCAGCAGTATCTATGTTAGTACATCCCTGTCATAACCCAGGAGACACTAGACCTGGGCATTGCCGTCTCTGTGTGAGACCCGTCATCCGGCAGTGGCCGGTTCCCACTCGTGAGGGGTCAGGGGCACATAGGAGACACATGGGGAGGAAGCCAGAGGGAGCCCGGCCACAGCACAGGTGCCCCGCAATGTCCCCACGAGGCCGCAGACGTCGATGAGCAAATACCCTGCTCAGATCCCACACTTACTCGTCGTTCTCCTGGGGCCTCGGCCATCACTTCCAGGACAGGAACCTTGGCTGCAGGGTCCTTTCTTGTTAATGGGGAGGGTCACCTAACATGTACATTTTGATGTGTCCCTCGTCCCTGAAGAAGTGATACCTGAGTGCTTCGCGGATCTCATTGGGAAGCGGTCTCCTATCCGGTGATGGGAGCTCATACCACAGGTCACGTGTGGCCGATATCGCCCTTGACTGGGAGCTCCAGTCTTCTGTCTTCTCCAGCCGACCTCCCTGGTCCAGCACCGGGGGAGAGCCAGGAGCACGCGGAGTTCAGAGGAATTTCCTTCCATAACCAACCAAACAGAACAGCTCTACAGCCTGGGGACCCTTGCTGGACGGAAAAGTGGCCGATCCCGCCGCTGGAGTTTCTGTCCTCCGGGGGTTCACAAACTACGGCCCCAGGGCCAAATCCAGCCTGACCCTATGATCGTGCAGCCCAGGAACCGTGAACGGTTTGCACCTTTTTTAAGGACTGAAAGAGAGGTCTGAAGAATAACGCTTCATGACACGTGAAAAATTACATGACATTCGTATTTCCCAATCACATAAGTGAAATTGTATTGGGGTACACACCTGCCCATTCCTCCCTGCCTCATCCTTGGCTGCTTCCTCGTGGCAGTGACGACGGAGGTGAGGGTCAGCCCAGGTCCCCCACAAGGCCCTGCTTGGTCCTCTGCTAATCGCCGTGAGGCAGGTGTAACTTGAAAGCAGCAATAAAGCTCTGGTGGAAATGTGTTTCCTCTCTTATTAGATGAGGACGCCACATGCACCGTCCCCTTGGCCTCTCGGCCCCCAAGGGCTAAAGTGTTTCCTCCTGGGCCCTTCGCAGAAGAGGTCAGCCGAGCCCTGCACCCATCCCGGATGTCACGCCTGCCCTGGTGACACGTTGGTCTGATTGCATAGCAAGTGGATGGAGAGAGTGAGGGGGTTGGGGGTGCTTCTGGCTCGCCCCACAGAGAAGATAGCCCGAGTGATGAGGGGCACCATTTCTCTCATCACCCTACTCGCCTGGGGTGACTTCAGCCCCCAACGGGACAAGAAACCAACAGCCTGCAGAAATATTCAGGAGGTTTGTGCGCAAACATGTCCTAATGTCTCCCGGCTCCTGGCATGTGCCCCAGAGCTGATGTCCCCTGCCCCTGCTGGGCCCCTGGGACACAAGTCGAGACAGGTCTCCGGTCCTTCCGAAGAAGGTGGCTGACTCTGCCCCTTGGAGACTGGCCTCCTGGCAGAGCGGGTGGGGTGGCTTGTCCCTCCCCTCGTACGTGCGGAACGGGGAACCGGATGACCACGGAGGGTAGGAGCTCGGGCCGTGTGATGGAATTCTTTTTCCTTAAAGTGTCCTTTGTGGTGGGTTTCCCTCCCTCCCCCTCCTCTCCTGTGACTGCAAGAAAAACCCGAATTTTTGCTGCTCTAAGTAAGCTTGAGATAAGATGAGTCTTAGGTGTGAGAATGGCTCGCAGGGAAATGCTTCTCAGTAAGTAAATCAAGGCTGTCGCGTCCAATTAAGTGGCTCTGCAGTGACCAGACCCAGACTCTGTCCCCAAATGGAGGCGGCCGACTTCAGAAAGAACAGGCGTGAAAGCATGCAGACCACCTGCATGCTGCTTGACTTGCGTTCAAGGAGGGAGTATGGGTATGTCACCTGCCGAGGTGACATCGGTCCCGCAAAGTGACAGAGAAGCCCTAAGTGGGGAAGATGGGACCCTCGTGGCTCATCGCGAGAGAGGTCACTTTCCCCCACCGAGATACGTGAACTTGCTAGTGAATCGCGGGGCCGCGTAATTACACCGCCAGGAGGGGCAGGTTTTCTGTCTGGTCCTTTGAATCAGCAAAGCAGAAACAGAAAACCTTGTTCTGTGGGTGACGGGTAAACACAACCTGTGCCGTGTCGGTGGCTTTTGACGGCAGGTTGCGCACACCCAGCCGCGGGCGACAGAGGTCAAGGAGAAACAAGGCACGCAGGGTCTGGGGAGCAGGGCAGACGCCGACCTGGGGCGATGGGGCAGGGTCGGGCCAGCCGGCCCACCTGAGCGCGTGCTCTGGGCCCAGGACAGCTTCTGGATGTTCGTTAGCAGGACTCTTTCAGCCGGCGTCTGGTGTTGGTAAAAGGGAGAGATGGTTAAGACAGGAGGCTTGTAGCCGCGAGCTCACGTTTCCATCCAGGGCGGCCGGCGCATCAGCAGCTCTCGCCCAGTCCGTGGCTGGAACGATGTGCTGAGAAGGGAGCTGAGGCCGCGTCCCCGTGCAGGGGAGAGAGGGCACCAGGGGAGAGGCTGTCTGCAGGCCACGTGTCTCAGCTCAGGGACTGAGCTCTTAGTCCGGGTCACATCGGAACTCGGCGGCAGATACAGGAAGACCCAAAGTTTGGGGCCCCAGGCAATCCCCAGATGCTGATTGGATTTGCATGGGAATATTACCTCCCTTTTTTCTATCCCCCCCCTTGTTTCTTTATGGAACCCACCAGAATTCATATTCTCTGTTGGTTTCCTGCTTTTCTTCTATATTTTTATCGACACGATTTGCATGCATGAAAATGTGCAGTTAGATGGACGGGTGACGTTTGATAAACGCATATGCCCTTGTAAGCCCACACCCTTCTCGACACAGAGAACAATTTCCTCATCCAGAAAGTCCTGCCGTGGACCCTCCTGGGCAGCCGGCTTGCTCCTTCGCTGAAACAGCCTAACCCCTGCGATTAGTCACCTGCTCTTAAACTTCATGTAAATGGATTTATCAGTAAGACGCTCTTTCCTCAGATTTTTTTTTTTTTTTTTTTTTTGAGCTTGGTGCATGTCAATACGTGTATCAGCACTTTATTCCTTTTTATTGGGACTGTGTTCCATCTACAGGGACGACACTACTTGGTGTAGATTCATTTCCAGTTTGGGCTGTTAGGCACAACGCGGCCCGGAATATTCGTGTACAGGCTTTTGTGTGGACATATGCTCTCGTTCACTTTGGAGTAACATCGCCAGGTAAGCATATGTTTCCCTTCTTAAGAAGCTCTCGCTTTCCCAAAGCCGCGGTGATTCGTTTCTACCGACACTAAGTAACGAAATACACAACAGCGTGTGCCTTTCTGTTCTTAGTTTGTTTCTTCTCACGTCACATCCGGGAATCAGCAGGGTAGGGATGCGGGATCCCTGTGTCACCGTGCTGGGGACCCAGGCCCCTGCTCACTGTTTGCTCTGCCTTTCTTGAGTGTTCTCCCTGTTGGACGGATGGCCCAGCACCGCGCACTAATTTCAACCCGTGGAAAGGACGGGGAGGGGAAGGAATCACCCCTTCGCCTGCAGGCAGCGGTGTGCTGGGAAATGTCAGACAGCGGGGTTCCACACAGAGCTGGCGGAGGCCGGTGTTTGCTTTCGCCGATTTCCATGCTGCAAATACCCCAGTGTGGGGCAGCGGGGAGAGGTACCCACGGGACAGGCTGGTCCAGGACTGCCCTGCCCCAGCGCAGATTTAAGAGCACCACCTAAAGTTGTACCTCATCACTCCTGCCCACATCCCACCGGCCAGAGCGCAGACTCGAGGCCACACCCAGCGGTGGAGCACAGGGGAGCACCAAGGGACTGAAGTTGCCTTTCAAAGTCTTGCTGGCTGCTTTGCAGAGAGACGGGAGGTGTGGGACCGGGACAGCGAGGCCAGCGGGGCGGCGGCTGTGGTCACTGCGGCTGGGACGGAGAGGACGGACTGCGTGTGGGAGGTTTAGGAGATGAGCCCCCCAGGATTTGGACGTTGGTTATTAGAAGCTGGTGGTAGGATGTTAGGGTTCAAAGGGGGGAGGACGGAGATAGACCGCACGTCTCCAGCCTGGATGACAGTGGTGCTGTGGATTGGAATAAGGACAACAGATCGAGGGCCACGTTTTGAGGAAAAGGGGAAAAAGGGCTCCTCTGAGTATTGACCAGCAAGCATTAAAAATAAGGCCTGGAGCTTGGAGAGGGCCGACTGCAAAGTCTTCGGGATCCATATTAGTAGTTGGCAGATTTGAATTTCTCAGTGAATTCTGCAGACAGGAGCTGCGTGGGGTATAATAAGCCGTTTGGGGCCATTTCAATTATGATGGAAGAAGCTCAAATCGAACTGGCTTCAGGAAATGGGAAGAAAGCGGTTCATGTAATGGAAAAGTCCAAGGATAGTGTGAGCTTCAGGCATGGCTGGATCAAGGCCAACAGCCGTGTCGTTGGTACAGGACTGCCTCTATGTTCCGCTCTCACACTGCTTTTTGGGCCACGTCCCCAGGCAGCTTCCGTGCACCCGGTAACCAGATGGCTGCCAGCAAAAAAAAAAAAAAAAAAAAAAAAAAAAAGGAAATGTATCTCCTTTCAGCTTGGCAGGTCAGGTCGTTCAAGCCAGAGTCCTGGGGCTGGTTCTCAGTGGCCCAAACTGGGTCACAAGGCTGTGCCTGAAACAGTTCGCTGTGAATCCTTTGGTCTGGCTTGACTGTTGTGCCCGCCCCCAGAACAATGAGGTAGGTGGGTCCGCCCCCGCTAAGCCACACTCCAGGGGCAGTGGTCACCCAAAAGAGAATCAAAGGCATCACCGGAAAAACAGAGAATGGATGCCGGCCCAGCCAATGTAGCAGGTGGCGGTCAACTGAGGCTCGCCTCCCGGGAGGAGCTGTTTTCGTTTGGTTGCCCCTTTGTTGGGGACGGTCATGGGCACTCTTGTCCCTCACCTACCCGAGCTCCGCTCCAGGTCTGGGCAGTCGCCACTGGGCTGCGACCTCTTGCAGCTGGAGTTTTTCACAGCTTAGCATCTCCTTGGTGAGGGGGAGGCAGGACGGGCAATGGAGACCTTACCGGAGAGAGGAAGCGGGCCAGCCCGCCGATTCCGATGGCTCAGCCCGCAGTCGCTCACTTAATTGGAAAATGACTAGCTAGGGAGAAGGTAGTGCGTTCGTCAAACATCTTGGACTTCTTTGTACTGGTGTGTGTGTGTGTGTGTTTAAAATAAGTTAATGAAGGCATGTTTGAAAGAAATAACAATAACATAGTGACGTTCGTAACCTTGTCTGTGACCCAAATTAAAAAACCATTTATCTTCTCTGTGTGAAGGTTCTACCTCAGAAAGTTTGCTCCTGGCAGCTGTTAATTAGAAAGGGGGGGAAAAAGAGACAATTGGCATCTAAAATCCTTCCCTCCATGTTCTGATTCTCTTTATTCAGGAGCCACAAGAGACCAGATGGGGAGCGTAAGGGGGCGCACTGGGAAGAGCCGGTTAACAGAGAGGAGTAGCACGAGTGAACGCGGGTTCCGTTGTAAAACGCTTTGAGTTACCTGAAAACCCTATATAGGTCACCCCCTCCCCGAAGACAGACAGACAGAGGTCTGGGAAATGATTTGGCTTGACGACTGTTAATTGAGACCCCAAAAAAGTGAACCACAGTTTTCACTGCATCTCATTTCGGGGAGCTGCCTCCTCACTCCCCAGGCCTGCCGTGCACAGTCGTGCAAGTTGTTCACTGCTCAAGTACACTCAGCTGAGGGGACGACGGGGGCTGAAATGTTCACCAAGCCGGGAGCCCAGGGGCCGGGTCTGCCCAGAGGAAACCCTCTTCTGTAATTCCTTCACAGGCGATGTATGCGCTGGTGGTCTACCTTCCCCGCCGAAGCCCCCGGAAGAAACTCCACTTTTACGTGGTTCGCTTCCCAAGGCTCGTGCCTCAGAATCCCGTTCTCCAGGGAGAGCGCCTGGCTTACGACCCACTCATAAGAAGGCTTTCGAGTGAGATAGTTCTGTGCTGTTGGGATGGCTCTTCATGCCGTCCCTGGGGGGGGGGGGGGGGGTTTGGCTGCCTCGCAAATGCACCATCAGACGGCAAGCAGCCCCTGGTCCTGGGCATCTGGCTCCAGCTTGCGCGCTCAGCCGAAGGTGGGAGGCGCCTTCACTGTGCATCCGAGTCTCCCTGCAGCTCTGGGAAGAGCTTCAACCCCTTTGCTTCTATGTTTGCGAAAGAATTAAATACACGAAAAGTGCCTGTGATCATGACACGAGCCTTTCTGTTATTCAGTGCACATTTATTGAGCACCTGCTGTGTGTCAGATACTCCGCTAACGCATCTGTGGCGAAGACCGTCCAAGAACCCTCTCTCCCGGGAGCTTGCATTTCAGTAGCAGGACATGCACTGTAAGTTGGAAAAACAGTGCAGACATAAGACAATTTCTGATACCAATCAGATGTGTTTTGAAGAAAATAAATTGTGAGAGTCATAGTTTTTGATCAGACTGCCGGGGACGTTCTTCCTGAGCAAATGACATTTGAGCAGCGAATGAATAACAGGACAGATCCGGCTAGGTGAAAACCAGCAGGGGAGGGCGCAGCCGGTATCGAGGACTGCCAGTGCAAAGGCCCTGGGGTAGGAACGAGCTTGGCATGTTCAGTGGACTGAAAGATAATTGTCGCTGGGGTTTGTAAGGAGGACTGAAAATGTGGGCAGGGCCCAGACGGGGAGTTTGTCCCGTGTTCGTCGTGCAGAGCGGACTCTGAGCTCTCTGCCACGTTCCTGTCATGTGACTCCAGCCTTACGTTTGGTGATTCCACGTGGGTGTCGACTGTTCTGCTTGTCTCAAAGCACATCGACGAAGGAAACCCGTTGGCCCGTTGTCCACAGGCTCCCGCTGCTGACCCCAGCCCGGAAGAGAAACTTCGCAGCGATTCACGCCACCTGTACGTTGCCCGTCTTGGTAAATTCACCACCATCTGCCCAATCCACGATTCACACCGGGCGTCTCCTCTTTTGTTACCTAAGCTTCCGTTCCGTTCCGTAATCTATCGTCCGTGCGGCAGCCGGGTTGATTTTTGCACGACGTCTCAAGAGCTTCGCCGCAAACTCTCCAAAGGCTTTCCATCACGTGGGGAATGTCTGGATGGGAGCCCCAGGAATTCAGCCGTGACTTTGTGTGTGTCCTCCCTGTCCGCTGTGAGTCTGCCCCACCCTGGGACACCCTGACGGGGGGACCATCTCCTGTCCATCTCCCCGCCCAGCCCAGCACTGCACCTGGCACACAGTAGGTGGTCAGCTGCCACTCGTCAGGTGCGTGGTTTCACAGAGTCACGAAGCGTCTGGAGTGAAGTTAGTCAGTGGGGGCGGCTGAGGATTCTTCTGTGTATCACAAGATTCTGGAACTGGGCGACACGTGTCCGCATCCTAAATACTTCCTTGGGGGGCAAGGGGGGGGTTAAAAGGTGGGATTCAGAGCAGATGGTGATGACCCCAGCAGACGTGACAAAGGATAAAAGCCAACTTCCAAGAGACAACGGAGGGATCCCTGGAGAAAACACCGGAATGGGACTGTGATCTCCCCGTTTGATGATGTGTTGTTTTCCCCGGGGCTCTGGTGCGTTTCTTTCTGTCCGGTTTCCCCAGCACGCGTGGAAGTAAACGCTTGCGTGAAGGGAGCTTTCGTGAAGGTGGCCGCGTGGCCGGGCCTGGCCATTCCTTCATTCCTCCCGCTGAAGGAAAGCCAGACTCCAACTGCTTTTATTTCTTCCTATTTTGTGTTTTTCTCTGGCTTCATCTAGGAGCTTACAAGAGTTCCTGAACGCGTGGTTGTGTGCACAAACATGTCCAAGGGCCTGTGTGTGTGTGAGCCTCAGGAGGGTCTAGTGGGATGCATTTTGGAGGAGGAGGAAGGGGAAGCATCTGTCCTGGCTTGCGTGTGTCAGTGGAAATGCCCCTCGGCCGCCAGGACCACGGTACCCAAATGAGAGCAGTTTATTTTATTTTATTATTTAACTTTTTAAGCGGTCTTTTTTTTTTAATGTTTATTTATTTTTGAGAGACAGAGGGAGACACAGAGCATGAGCAGGGGAGGGACAGAGAGAGAGGGAGACAGAGAATCCCAAGCAGGCTCCAGGCTCCGAGCCATCAGCACAGAGCCCGACGCGGGGCTTGAACCCACGATCCGTGAGATCACGATCTGAGCCGAAGTCGGACGCTTAACTGACGGAGCCACCCAGGCTCCCCAAGAGCAGTTTAAACAAGTACTTGTGGGGTATTTGTGGGAGCACAGTCCACGGGGAGGAGGCAGCCACGCTCGGTAGCTCACCGCGTCGAGGCTGTGGGTTAGCACGTGCCAGGGGCACTTGACCTTCCCGTCGTGCCTGCGGCTGGCTGCTCCAGGGACCAGGCTGATGTTCAGGCGGGAGGAGGGAGGCCTCCCAGCATCGGGCAGGACCTTCCATCTTATCAGAAGCACAGGTATCCTGGGGACATTCTGGAAACCTCCATTTCTGTGTAACGGACCCTAAGTGTATCATGTGGCCTCCTCCACCTGCCACAGAAAACGTACTCCTTTCTCTCGGCTTCTATCATGACGGCAGAGACCGGAGGTTCACTGGAAACTCACACTTGCGCTTCCTTGGTACGAAGCTGGGTATGGCCGGGGGGCACGGAACGGGCACTCGTCACTCCCAGCCTCCGTCTGTGGCCGTCCCGCTGTCTTTCCCTTGTCCACCAGCCGCGTAGTGAGGACACAGACGCCCCAGGGGTGGGCACGCTGCAGGATGGCAGAGGCCTGAATCTGTGAGTGACGGTGTGCAGACGTGTCCCCTGCTGACCACAGCGTGGTCACCCCTGGACGGTGATGGGAGCGACAGGTGCACTCGGACGGTGTTAAGCCCTGCGGTGCCTGTCCCCCCGGCCCAGGCGCGTCAGCAGGCAAGGACCAGGCTGGATCAGTGCTCGGTTATCTGCCCACAGTGCCGGCCACACTGAGTTCTGTCCGGACACCTCCCGGTCCCTGAATGTCCGTTCAGCCAGCCCTTCTCCCCGGCAGGAGTCGTCCTGACCCTTCAGAGCTCTCACCCCTGGCGTCGGAGGGAGAGCTGGAGCCCGCACCCTGGACGGCTGTCCCACTGGGGGGGTCCCCTTCACGACTGAGTGCAGCAAGGACGGCCTGGGCCCTGCCTGCCCCACGCTCCGCCCTGCCCACACCCCGATGGGGTGCTTCTTCACTGCATCTGCAGGGCAAGAGCCCGCCCACTGGACCAGGAGCAGTGGTCTCACTGAGACCATGCTGGCTCAGAGCCTTTGGAAATGGAGCACAAGGCCACAGCCACAGAGCTGGGAGGGGGGAGCCTGGAGAGCAGAGCTGGGAGGGGGGAGCCTGGGGAGCAGAGCTGGGAGGGGGGAGCCTGGAGAGCAGAGCTGGAGGGGGAGAACCTGGAGAGCAGAGCTGGGAGGGGGGAGCCTGGGGAGCAGAGCTGGGAGGGGGGAGCCTGAGCCTGGAGAGCAGAGCTGGGAGGGGGGAGCCTGGAGAGCAGAGCTGGGAGGGGGGAGCCTGAGCCTGGAGAGCAGAGCTGGGAGGGGGGAGCCTGGAGAGCAGAGCTGGGAGGGGGGAGCCTGGAGAGCAGAGCAGGGAGGGGGGAGCCTGGACAGCAGAGCTGGGAGGGGGGAGCCTGGGGAGCAGAGCAGGGAGGGGGGAGCCTGGAGAGCAGAGCAGGGAGGGGGGAGCCTGGGGAGCAGAGCAGGGAGGGGGGAGCCTGGAGAGCAGAGCTGGAGGGGGAGAACCTGGAGAGCAGAGCTGGGAGGGGGGAGCCTGAGCCTGGAGAGCAGAGCTGGAGGGGGGAGCCTGGAGAGCAGAGCTGGGAGGGGGGAGCCTGAGCCTGGAGAGCAGAGCTGGGAGGGGGGAGCCTGGGGAGCAGAGCTGGGAGGGGGGAGCCTCGGGAGCAGAGCTGGGAGGGGGGAGCCTGGAGAGCAGAGCTGGGAGGGGGGAGCCTGAGCCTGGAGAGCAGAGCTGGGAGGGGGGAGCCTGGAGAGCAGAGCAGGGAGGGGGGAGCCTGGACAGCAGAGCTGGGAGGGGGGAGCCTGGGGAGCAGAGCAGGGAGGGGGGAGCCTGGAGAGCAGAGCAGGGAGGGGGGAGCCTGGGGAGCAGAGCAGGGAGGGGGGAGCCTGGAGAGCAGAGCTGGGAGGGGGGAGCCTGAGCCTGGAGAGCAGAGCTGGGAGGGGGGAGCCTGGAGAGCAGAGCAGGGAGGGGGGAGCCTGGACAGCAGAGCTGGGAGGGGGGAGCCTGGGGAGCAGAGCAGGGAGGGGGGAGCCTGGAGAGCAGAGCAGGGAGGGGGGAGCCTGGGGAGCAGAGCAGGGAGGGGGGAGCCTGGAGAGCAGAGCTGGAGGGGGAGAACCTGGAGAGCAGAGCTGGGAGGGGGGAGCCTGAGCCTGGGGAGCAGAGCAGGGAGGGGGGAGCCTGGACAGCAGAGCTGGGAGGGGGGAGCCTGGAGAGCAGAGCAGGGAGGGGGGAGCCTGGAGAGCAGAGCTGGGAGGGGGGAGCCTGGAGAGCAGAGCTGGGAGGGGGGAGCCTGGAGAGCAGAGCAGGGAGGGGGGAGCCTGGGGAGCAGAGCAGGGAGGGGGGAGCCTGGAGAGCAGAGCAGGGAGGGGGGAGCCTGGAGAGCAGAGCTGGAGGGGGGAGCCTGGAGAGCAGAGCAGGGAGGGGGGAGCCTGGAGAGCAGAGCTGGGAGGGGGGAGCCTGGAGAGCAGAGCAGGGAGGGGGGAGCCTGGGGAGCAGAGCAGGGAGGGGGGAGCCTGGAGAGCAGAGCAGGGAGGGGGGAGCCTGGAGAGCAGAGCAGGGAGGGGGGAGCCTGGAGAGCAGAGCTGGAGGGGGGAGCCTGGAGAGCAGAGCAGGGAGGGGGGAGCCTGGAGAGCAGAGCTGGGAGGGGGGAGCCTGGAGAGCAGAGCAGGGAGGGGGGAGCCTGGGGAGCAGAGCAGGGAGGGGGGAGCCTGGAGAGCAGAGCAGGGAGGGGGGAGCCTGGGGAGCAGAGCTGGGAGGGGGGAGCCTGGGGAGCAGAGCTGGGAGGGGGGAGCCTGGGGAGCAGAGCTGGGAGGGGGGAGCCTGGGGAGCAGAGCTGGGAGGGGGGAGCCTGGACAGCTCTGTGGACTCAGGGTCCCCGGCAGCATTTGGGGGAGCCGTGCAGGGTGCACGCGTCAGTGAGGAGTGAGTGAAGAAGCGACCTTAAGAGGCTTGGACGTGGCAGATGAGGGAGCGAGGGAGGGGATGGGGGGGAGGAAGACAGGTGCAGGGGGGGCCGTCCTCCATTTGCCTTCTCAGTCGTCCTCTGCACATACCTGCCTTTGCAATGCTGTCCCAGTGCGTTCCCTCAGCTCCCATCCAGGCACCTCCTCAGCACCCCCACTAACGAGACCCCACGTCCAGGAGCCGTTCATCGCCCTCCTCATGCACGATGTACTCATCCGTGCAACACCCATTTGTTAGGACTCTACGTGAGCGGTGCTGCTGGATGCTGAGGGTTCCGCCAGCCTGAGGCCAGCACCGTGTCCGTCCTCCAGAGGCTCGCACTCGACGACTGTCTCATGAAGCCTGGACGCGGGTCTGTCTGCAGTCACGAGCGGTACAGGACGAACCCGCTCTGGTTGGTGTGAAACGATACCCCACCCGCCCCGTGCACCGTGCCCTCTGCCAAGGTGCGAAACCCAGCAGAATGCTTCGGAGTCTCGATCAGCCACTGGGACTGCAGGACGAGGGCTCAGTTAACCAGCTGGGGTCCGCTAGCCGGCTGCCGGCCTCTGCTCAGCAGGGCTGTGGGAAGGTGAGTCCGGATGAGGCGTGTCCCTGGGAAAGAGACTGTAACAGGTGAGGGAGGGTCCATTTCAGGAGCAGGGCCAGGACCCTGGTGGGGCAGGTGAGGTACTCACTCAGGCGCAAGGTTTAAGGGGCCTCCAAAACACTCAATAATAAAGTAACGTTTTCATGCTATATTTTTTTTTAAATTTTTTATTAAAAAGTTTTTTTTAATGTTTAGAGAGAGAGAGACAGAGCGTGAGCAGGTGAGGGGCAGAAAGAGAGAGGGGGAGAAACAGAGTCCAAAAAGCAGGCTCCAGGCTCCGAGCAGTCAGCACAGAGCCCGACGCGGGGCTCGAACTCACAAACTGTGAGATCATGACCTGAGCCGAAGTTGGATGCTTAACCGACTGAGCCCCCCAGGCGCCCTCATGCAATAGTTTTAAAAACCAAAGATAATGCAAAAAAATCCATAAAGAATGCAATGCCAGCATTTAAAATAAAGACAGGGCAGGGCAGGGCAGGGCAGCGGGGTTCCAAGTGGGAAAAGAACTCAGAAAGGACACGGAGATTCCTCAGGTCCAACAGAGAATCACAGATCGTGTGCAAAGACAGGACTGTAGAATTGAAGGGGACAAGGCGACTTGCCTCTGTGAGCCATGAACCCGAGGGTCCACGTTGCTCTCGGAGGGAACCGTCATGTAAGCAAAAGTCCTACAACAGAGGGAGGCACGATGACAGCCTTTGGCTTAGTTGGCTCTGCGAACATACTTTGTTGAGCTCATTCGAGTCTCCCACTTTGCTGATCCCAGTTGCCCACATGTAAGCTTTTCATCCAAAAACTAAGGTTCTGGAAATTCAGAATGTGCTGCCATACGGATCACCTGGAGTGGTGGGGAGCCGGACCCATGCTCCAGGTCCTGACTTTCTCACCCCTGGACCGCTTGGCTTTGCCGTGTTACCTGGAGGTGCGGGGGCTGGGGAGCTCCGACCCTCAGTTTCGTGGGGGGCGAGGTCATGTTCCCAAGGAGCTGAAGAGGGCGGGGTTGATGCGTCCGGAAGATCCGTGGGGGCCTTGAGCTGGCGTTTGAACGATGCGTAGGATTTCAACAGGCAGAGGTCACAAGTCCTGCAGAGATGCCAAGGTCTGGGTGCGTGAGTGGGAAAAGTCGAATCCTCCCGTCTTCCAGCCGCCGTCGGAAGCCGCCAGGCAATGGCGGGTTGGCACGGGTGGGCCCCCAGCATCCGACCCTCTGCCGGTTCGGAAGGAAAGCCCTCCTCATGAACTATTTACACCCACTATCATACACTCTGGGTGAGTTTGGTGGCTTCTTCCCGAATCGCTTTGTTTGGGAAATTAACAAAGACGCTCTCAGCTCGCGGGAACGATGGGCACACTGCAGCTGCTACAGACTCTCTCCTCCACCCCAGCAGGAAATTCGCATTCTTAATAAAAACGCCACATCGTCCTGTCTTGCGGAGAGGGAACATTCCGGAGTTTCTGATGATAATGGCCGCGCCGGCTTGGGCTGTTGCTTCAGTGATTGAATTAAATTAGTTTATATTTTAACGAGGTGGCTAATCAGAGGCTGATTGTTACAGATGATTGTGGGCCAATCGAGCTAAGTTTTGTTTTCCTTGCCTCTCCCTCCAAGAGTTCTGATTCGGTGGGCTGGCCTCCTGACCCCTCAGCGGCCGGGGTCAGGTTCAGGGCCGGGCCGCTGACACGGCTGCTCTGGTAGAAGAAGCAGGGACGCCCCCAGCACCGTGGCCTGCGGCTCACTTGGAACATGTTCCTGGATCGTTGGGCCGAACGCTTCTTAGGATTCCGCACACAGGGGCGGCATGTGGGAGGGAGGAGGAGAAGGAGCCGCGTTGGGTTCCGACACGCGGCCCCCCACACCCCGCAGCCCCCATCCCCCCATCTGCAAGATGCACGCAGACATCCCTCCATCTGTCTGTCCCAGTCATCCATGCAACAAACAGGTGGCGTATGTCCATGGGGAGCTGGCCCTGCCGCACGAGGGTCCGGTCCGGTGGAGGACACGGGTGCAGTCTGCCGGGCAGGCCCCCGAGTATCTGGTGGTACCGTGTGCAAAGGGAACTGAGCACGGGGTTTCCCGGTGGGGAAGGGGAGGGTCTGGCTACACAGGGAGCCTGAGTAGGGCAGGGAAGTAAGTGTCTGGTGATAACGCGATGCTTGTCCATGGGGGTTGGCGCACCTGTTCGGGTCCACACTTGTCGAGCAGGATGGAGGGCGTCCACTGTGCAGAGAGAGCGAGCGGTCCAGACAGAAGGAGTGGCCTTGGGGTGACGAGGATGAGGGCCAGCTAGGGGCACCCTCTGGAGCCCTGTGAGGGGCCCCACCCACCGAGGCAGGAGCAGGGCAGGTGGGGGCTTGGACCTTCTCCTAAGAGCACAGGGACACCATTGAGCACAGGAGAATCAGATTTGCATTTTAAAAGGATCCTTCTGCCTGTCACAGGGGAGAATAAATGGGGGAGAGTCCGGCAAGGTCAAGACTCCTCAAAAATGTAGGTGGACATAAACATTTTTATGGATGTAATTATGCGTTTAGTTGTTTGTGCATTAGGAAAAAAACTATTACATAAAAATCTGCAGAGACATTATTGCTTAGGACAAAACATAAAAATCAGTGAAAACTTTAAGGAACAGAATGGGAGTTATGGCTCCAAAGAAAATCACAAAAATACTCAAAAGACGAAGTGTGGAAAATGTTGCACATGATTTCTGTCCCCCCCCTTTTTTTCCTAGCCCTTTAATACTTGGATTTCTTTGGTCCCAGAAACACAAAGACTTAAACTCGTCCCTTGCAGGCAAACAAACACACACTCTTTTTTAAAAAAAAATTTTGGGGGGGCGCCTGGGTGGCGCAGTCGGTTAAGCATCCGACTTCAGCCAAGTCACGATCTCGCGGTCCGTGAGTTCGAGCCCCGCGTCAGGCTCTGGGCTGATGGCTCGGAGCCTGGAGCCTGTTTCCGATTCTGTGTCTCCCTCTCTCTCTGCCCCTCCCCCGTTCATCCTCTGTCTCTCTCTGTCCCAAAAATAAATAAACGTTGAAAAAAAAAATAAAAATAAATTTTTTTAATGTCTATTTATTTTTGAGACAGAGACAGAGCATGAACAGGGAAGGGGTAGAGAGAAAGGGAGACACAGAATCTGAAGCAGGTTCCAGGCTCTGAGCTGTCCGCACAGAGCCCAACACGGGGCTCGAACTCACAGACCATGAGATCATGACCTGAGCCAAATCAGAAGCTCAACCGACTGAGCCACCCAGGCGCCCCCAAACACACACTTTTAATTGAAGCTAGATCAAACTCTTACAGGAGGCAAAGGATTTGCTGACTATGGGTTCATAACTCAACTATGGGCTCATAACACTCTCACGTCAAAGGGCCTTCGGACCCCAGCAATACCATTGGCTGCACCCGGCTGATCACAGACTCCCTCAGGTTGGACGTACTTAGGCGAGAGGAGTGTGTTCAAATTTTTATGGAGCCCCTTAAATCCGGTGGGCAAGGGTAGGGAGATGTTTCTCTCTGCCTTCCTCGTTCTGTCCCAGCAGTTTCTAGCATTTATAAAAGAGATCCACTATTCCAGAGTCTATAGGTGCCGTTGAAGGCAGGATTTCTCAGCCATTGTTTTGTACACAGAAGCATGCTTTACCTTAAGATTTCAAACACTTGGTCCAGTGTGAGTATGAAACAAATAATATCATATATGAATTCTTACAGTCATTGTGGTTTTGCGTCGACACACAGATAGATTTCAGATGTAAACATGTATGTATGTTTTGGATACAAATGTACCTATTCGTGCACGCATGGACGCCCGTGTGAATGCACACGTATCCATGTCTGAAATCAAGTGTCACAAAACGGTATTTACTTCTGCTTCATGTGACGAGTTGCCGTGTTCCCATCTTTTGTCCGTCGCTACTCATAAAAGGCTACTCATCGCCCACTAAACTGGTTTCAAAAGCCAGAAGGGCTTGCCGTTTGACGATCGCTGATCTGAAAAGTTTCGTGTTCTAAGTGAACCAGCTTCTGAAAAGCTGGGGCGGAGTGTGTGTGGGCAGGATGCCAGATTGGCTGGTGGCCACTCATTTCGCGTTTGCCGGGTGACCGAAGAGGGAGGGTCACCCACCAAAGGCACAGAGAGTGGCTTGCTGACTCACCACTCTGCCCGGGCTATTAGGAAGGATCATTTCAAACCAGTGAACTCTGGCTGCAAAGAAGCACTCGTCTGAATTTCCTGTAATTCCCGAGACCAGCCTCTGTCCTGCTTAATTGATTTCTCTTTGGTTCTTTAGCTCAGGCAGTGGTTAAAGGATCTCCTAATGGCACGTTAATCACTTGCGTCTCTGTTCCCTCCTGGTCTCGGCAGGCCGATTTTCCAACAATTGCTACTTTGGAAGGAAACTGTGCAGGGCAGCGAGGGAAGGGTGTAGGGATATAACGCAGTTCCTAAAGCTAGCAAGGACCCATCGCTCTCACGTCGAAGGGCCGTTCGGACCCCATCGATCCCATCAGCTGCGCCCGACTGAGCACGTCGGGAGTGACCGGACTCCCTCAGGTTGGACGTACTTAGGCAAGAGGGGCGTGTTCAAATTTTGATGGAGCCCCTGAAATCCGGTGGGCCAATTTTTCCTTAAAGGGCCAAACGGCAACTGTTTTCGTCTTTGCAGGCCAGAAGGTCTCTGTCACGACTCTGCCATCCGCAGAGGATACATCAACCAATGACTGTGGTGTTCCTATCAAGCCTCATTTACGAGCATCACCAGCAGGCTGGATCTGGCCCACAGGCCATGATGTGTCAGTCCTGCCTTAAATTGCGCCTTGCTTGCCTGCTCACGTTTTCCTGCGATGGACTGTTTTGCAGGCGATCTCTATCAGCTGGCGCTTCTCAGCTCCTTGACGTTTTAAACCGCGTGCGTCTTCGTGGTGGGGACCGTCCTGTGACCAACCCTGGTCAGCATTCCTGGCTTCTGTGCGCTAAATGCCGGGAGCATCCCAAACCCCGGGTGGACAGCGTGGAGATAACCAGAAATGTCTCCAGACCTCGCAAGATCCCGGGGCGGGGGGCAGAGGTGGGCGAATTCACCCTCGTGTGGGAAGTCCTGCTTTAAACTCCGGCCGGTGTTTCCTCTCAGGCTGTATTTCCCACCTTCTGTCCCTTTGGCGTAGGTATTAGGGCATTCATTTGGGGGGTTGGAGGGGCAGACGGCCCCCAGTTGTAGCTTGCAGGGTTGATTACCATCACGTCCTGTCTTGTGAACAAACAAGGGGGCGCCCAGCCCTGCCCCTGCCCCAGGCACAGGTGTGCAGAGGAGATGTAGATGTGGAAGGTAAGAAATGCGGAAGTTTTCGTTATCAGACGGATTTGAAATGCAAGGAGGGTCTTGAGCGAGGAGTGGGACCGTGTATCACGGGGCTTGCGTGCACAGACCCCGGGGCAGCTCTGCCTGGCTCGCGGCCCCGATGCCGGCCTCCCTGGCTGTGTGACCTTGGGCCAGCTGTCGACCTCTGCGTGCATCAGTCTCTGGTCTGTAAAACGAGAGCCTCCGTGCTTGCCTGGCGGGGCTCCGATTACGCTGGGGTGAGGCGATACGGAGAAGGGCTCGGTGGGGTCTGAGCTGGAGGACGCAGTCTCCAAGTGTTTGTCAAACGGCATAAATTAAATAGAAGCCCAAGTCAAGGAGGGCACTCTGAAGGCCACTTTGGGGCCTCGCTGAATTAGGAAATTTGGAAATGTTTGGTCGGCCGCGGAAAGCAATATCCCGAGTGCCTAGAAAATCAAACACTCGACTTTGTTTTTTGCAGGCTGGGGGCGGCTTGGGGGTGATGCTGACGAGGGTCCGTCCTCCACCGGCCCTGGCAGCTCCTGAGAGGTTTGCACACGTGTCCCCTGGGGTGGTGCTGGCACGTCCCTGGCCTCTTGCTGGTGACCGTCCAGGAGGAGAGCGGGACTCTGTGCCTCTGACAAGCTTGGGGGCAGGTGCGCGGGCGGGTGTGGAGATCGGATCGTGCAGCTGGGCGAGGGGGGAGCACAGGATGAAGGCGTCTCCCCACCTGCTGGGCGGGGACAACTGAGCACAGTCTGCCCACCTTGACCTGCCCGCGTCGCAGGGGCACTTGGGCTTTGTGCGATGCTGGCTTTCTCGGGAAGAGAGGCCCTATAGCCACACAAGTTTGGGGACCAGTAGGTGAGCCAGAGGGAACCAGGCTTCTCTGCTCCTGGGTTCCTCAGAGCCTAACAGGCCACTACGAAGGGGACTCTGCGTGGGGCACTTTGGCCTGTGGTCCCCTACCTTCGATCAGATACCAAATACGCATTCACGTCATGCGGCTAGAGAAGGGCCACCGTTAAGAGCCCTTCCCCCACGTCTGGCCGGGAGCAGGTGCAGAGGAACGGCCGACAGGAGCTTTGATGATGTCAAGGCAGGTCCTCAGGACATCGCGCTCCCTGTGTTGATGATTAGTGCCGCGGCCGTGCCGTGGATTTCAAGCAGGGACGATATCCGTGTTGGAATTAGGAAAGGCTGCGGTTGGCGCTCGGAAGGGGAACTGAGCGGGGCAGAGGACCGCATGCGTCAGAGGGTCATTTCGACCTTTGTCCAGGCCCGAAATGTCCGGGCTGCTAGAACGGAGTACCATACGTGGGGGGCTTACCCAACAGACATCGCTAGCTCACGGCCGCGCTGGAGGCCAGAGGTCCGCGATCAGCGAGCACGCAGCCCGGTGTCTGGTGAGGCCCGCATCCTGGCTCATGCACGGCCGTCTTCTCTGTGTCCTCACGTGCAGGAAGCTCTCTGGGGCCTCGTTGATAAGGGCGCTGATACCCTGCATGGGGGCTCCACCCTGCTGACCTCATCACCTCCCAAAGGCCCCCCTCAAATGCAGTCAGCACGTTGGGGTTAGGTTTGAACGTGTGCTTTTGAGGGGGGGACACAGACACGGCTGTAGCATGGCTCCTTGATTCATCTGGGAGCAGGTGGGCCAAGCCCCCTTGAATGCACGGCTTTGAAAACGGTGCTTCTCATCCACGTCCTTTTGTTACAAAATGGCGCCCTGTGGCATGACCATTCTTGAGGGTGGCCGGGGCCCCGCGTTATGCACAAGGTCAGGCCAGGCGCTGGCTCCTGCCCTCACACACCGTGCTGACCACGAGACTTAAAACGACAGAAATTTATTCTCCCCCAGTTTCGGAGCCCACACGCCTGAAATCAAGCTCTTGGTGAAGTTGGCGCATTCTGGAAAACCCGTTCTCTGCCTCTCACGGCTTCTGGCGGTTCCGGGAGTCCCTTGGCTTGTGGTTGCTTCCTCCCATCTCTGCCTCCTCGTCACGTGGCTTCTCCGTCTTCTCCCCTCTCCTCCGTGTGTCTCTCGAAGGACGGTGGCCGATGGATACAGGGCTCACCTGGACAAGCCTGGATGATCTCGTCTTGGGATCCTTAATTACGTCTGCAAAGATGCTTCTTCCAAATAAAGTCACTTTCACAGTAATTTCCTGGGATGGGGACATATCTTTGGGGGTCACCAGTCAACCCGCCACAAGCTGTGTCGTCTTGAAAATCGACGATGCTATTGATAACAACCCACTTGAGAGACATCGCCGATGCTTCTGCTAATTCTCTGCGTTTCTGGATTGTTCTGCTGTAAAGGTATAGAGCAACGTACAGTTTCAAACTTGGCTGGGCATCAGCGTCTTCTGAAGGGCTTAACCCAACCAAGCTTAAAACACAGATGGCTGGGGGCGCCTGGGTGGCTCAGTCGGTGGAGCAACCGACTTTGGCTCAGGTCATGATCTCGCAGTCGTGAGTTCGAGCCCCACATCGGGCTCTGTGCTGACAGCTCAGAGCCTGGAGCCTGCTTCCGATTCTGGGTTTCCCTCACTCCCTGCCCCTCCCCTGCTCATGCTCTCTCTCTCTCTCTCTCTCTTTCAAAAATAAATAAACGTTAAAAAAAAAAAAAACACACAGATGGCTGGATCCCAGTCCAGAGTATCTGATGAGGCACGTCTAGAGTGGGACCCGAGAAGTTGCATTTGTAGGACCTTCCCAGTGATGCTGATGCTCCAGGGACCCCACTTGGAGAACCACTGGCCTAACAGGTTTTCTTTAGGAGGGAATTCACACGGACTCTGGGGCCCCCAATTTTCGGGTGGTCTCTGTACGCCTTCAGCTCTCTCAATGCTCGTTCAAAAGCCTCCCTGCCTTCAGCACACACGGGGATCCTTCAGAAAACCTCGCCCGGAGGACGTCTTTGGTCCATTGAATTGTTCCGCCAACCCCCAGACAGCATACCTCCAACAGACGCATTTATTTCGCAGCAGAGGAGGTTAAATTCAAACACATTTTCTTAAGTAAGATTCCAGGGGCAACAGAGGTAATGTGATATCCATCGCAGTAATTAGAATGCCCAACAAGGGTGCTCAGTGAAGCGGGAAAATCCTGACATCCCCGGAGAGGAAACTACCAAATAGCCTCTCTGTGATACCCCGTGCCAGCCCCTGATTCTTGCTATGAATTCCGGAATTATGGCCGTGTCTCTCCTTCGAGCAGGGGTCTGTCGAAGACTTCAGGGTGGCAAGCCGCACAAATTGGTGAAAACCAGTAAATCTCGGAAATAACCTACCCCTTTCTTAAAAACAGCCGCTGGGTGTTTAAGCAACGGGCATCATCCGGTTTTCGATGAGGGGGCGAGCGTCAGATACCGTCCGTGGTGGAGGGACTTCTGTGCGCTCCAGCGACCTGGGCTCCAGAGCGCAGGAGAGCAGGGGCGAGGCTACAAGAGGGGCTGGGGGAGGGCCGGGTGGGCAGCAGATGGGCGGGGGGGGGGGGCGAGAGCGTGGCAGGACCTTGGTGCCTGTGGCCCTTTGCAGGATTCAGGGAGCAGCCAGCCGATGTGGGGAGCAGACGGCACACAGCCACAAGTCAGGGGGCAGGTAGTGAAATCCCAGCCGTCCCCACCCACCCGCACCCCGTTTCTTGGGCACCCAGCAAGTTTACCTGCTGCTTGTCTTTTTTTTTCCCAATAAAAATAACTCAGGCTCCCACACAAAAGGCCACATACTGAATTTATTTCCGTTTCATTGCTACATAATCTCCTCACGCAAAAACAAATCCACAGAAAATAGATTAATGGTTGCCGGTTCTGGGAAGGGAGGTGGGGGGCCACTGCCGGTGGGGATGAGCTTACCTTTTGGGGGGTGACGAGAATGTTCTGGGTTGTGCTAGTCTGTGAGCATTTTCATGCACATCGAATCCACTTTTTTTTTTAAGTTTATTTATTTATTTTGAGAGAGAGCGTGAGCAGGGGAGGGGCAGACAGAGAGGGAGACAGAGAACCCCAAGCAGCCTCCACACTGTCAGCACAGAGCCCTACACGGACGGGGCTCGAACCCACGAAACGGTGAGATCGTGACCTGAGCTGAAGCCAAGAGTCGGATGCTTAACCGACTGAGCCCCCCCAGGCACCCCTTGAATATACTTGAAAATGGTGAGTTATATGACATATGAATTCTATCTCCATAAAAAAAAAACACAACTATTGAGGCTTTTGATAATATTGAAGACGACTTTATCCAGCAGGTGACAAAATGCAGAGAAAAAGAGTCAATAGTCTCACGTACACAGCTCACTGAGGCCTTCTGGGATTTCCGTAGAAGGCGGGTCTCGTGTCACCCCCTTCTACTGCCTGCCCAGGATGTCAGTGCTAGTGGATGGCCAGGGGGGCATCAACCTGGGATTGATTTCCTGCTCATTTCCACACCTGTTGGTTGACCTCAGGAGCCCGCAGAAACGTCTGTCCCATCAGTGACTTTTGCTCTGTAACTTTACTCAGAAGATAAATCAGTGTACCGTCCGGGCCACAGGATGCGAGGGAGCAACCGAGTGCCCGCCTCCCTCTTGGCAGGCAGCAAAGGCCAGACCTGCCTTTCGAGTTGGTCTCTGATAAGCCCAGCATCTTCTCGGAGTTACCTGTGATGGGCAGAAGTCCCCCAGGAAAGGCTCTCAGTGGGTTAAATTACTTGCAACTGAAATGGCAACAGGGCCGTCTGCTCTCACAAGGTCTGGAGTGGGCATTCCTGGGGCCGGGTACTGTTCCCTGTAGGTTTTGGAAAGGATTGCACATCCCACGTGGTGGCCCAGAGGGAGCAGCTGGGAGAGATATCCCCACATCTCGACACTTGTACGATGCACAACGAAGAGGCAAGAGGCTTAATGACCCGGGGAGACTTTACCGAGAGAGAAGGGGGAGAAAAGAATGTTTCTCGTGTGGCTTGCAGCTGCCTCCAGCCTGGAAGGGGAGCATTTTCTGTCTCCCTTATAAAGTCATGTCGGAAAAGAACCTCCTGTCTCCTCTGATGTTGACGGTGTCTGAAGTATACTTAGTGTCAAGGGAAAAACCCTCGGAATTTGCTAAAAATCCTCCTTACACTTCCACTTTTTCGATGTCAGCATCAGGTGACCCAGGTTTCTCTGCAGTAGCCACACTGCACAGTCACGTAGGGAGCTTTATGCAAAGTCTCTGTGGCTCCCCCCAGACCCGTGGATTCCCGAGTCGTGGGAGGGGGACCCAAGTGACCTCTCTGTAGATAAAAGCGTTGTGCAGCCAGAGCTGAGAAACGTTTGATAGTTGTATTTGCCAACTAGAATCCCTAAGTAAGGAGTTTTAACGTGCTTTCCACAGTCTGTAGGACAGAGCTTCAGTTATCCACATAAATACTGATCATCCAAACTGGTACATAAAATTCTGCTTCATTTCTACTTTGATTTAGAATATATCACAGTTATTTTCCCCAGCAAAATTAGCCTCCTGCTTAAGTTTAACTTAAAGTGTATCAGTTAGCTACTGCTGCATAAGAAAATCACCCCCCCCCAAAAGAAACGCACTGGCCGGAAACAACATTCTCCACTGTGCAGTTTGGCTGGGCCAGGCATTCTGCTAATGGCACATTGCTCGTCTTGGCTAGCCTCACTTGTACATCATGGGGGAAGATGCCCCCTGCTTTGTAAATCTCAGCTGCCCCCTGAGGTCAGCAATCTAGCATGGGGATGTCCTCTTTGTGGCAATGGCACAGCACAGCGGTCCATGGTCTCTTGGGCCCAGCACAAGTCATGTCCACCTTCTTCTGTTAATTCGTGTAAGTCTGTGGCTGAGCTCAGAGATGAAGAGTGGAGAAGAAGCCTCTCCCCACCCACCACACCTCTTGTCACATGTTGGGCTACAGAAATGGATAAAGACTTGAGGCCAAGTATTGTGATATCTGCTATCCTCCCCAGTGGTGGCAAGAAGGTGCTCTAGAAAGGAATCTGGTTCTCAGGCACCCATGATGGACTGCGATGTGACTCTGTGTCCCCACAATGGGTCTGTTTTATCCAGGGAAGGAAACAATGGCACCTACGGTCTTAAGATACTGCCTTGTTCGGTTTTCTGGCTTCTCAGTCCCACAGGCAGGAGTCTGTGGGTTTACGAGTATGTATTTTCAAAAGTTATTTTTTTCAGTTTGCCAACTCCACCGACAGCCAAACAGGTGAAGCATCTCTCTCTCTCTCAGAGAAAAGTAGGTCAATGCATCATTTCCTTTAAAGCCCACATGCAGTACCGCATGTGGATAGATGCTTACTGAACGCTCGTTCGGGATGATTACGGCAGCATTTCCAGCCTCAATTTAGCCATCAGCTGCTTATTGAAAAACACTGATTGTTTTTTTTTTTCCCCAATCTCTAAGCACTTATGGTTCTTAAAGAAAATAAATTGTGTGGCAAACTAGCAGACTTACTTCTACTCCTTCTAACTTCGGGAGGCCAGTGAGGCTTCGTAAAGGAGTAAAAAGCCAGGTGACCCCCTTTCAGAGAAGAATGCCATCCTGGGCGTCGGCCCAAAAAGCACTCAGAAATGGGATCCTTCCCATGACTCTCCTTTTACCCCAAGGTGGACCAGGGAGTGTTTGCTTCCACCCGTCTGTTTTTGGTTTTTTTTTTAAGATTTTATTCTTAAGTCATCCCTACACCCAATGTGGGACTTAAACTCACAACCCTCAGATCAAGAGTCACACGCTGCACTGACTGAGCCAGCCGGGTGCCCCTGCTTCCCCACCCGTCCTCTGCTTCTGCTCTGGATGACTTGACTGTCGCCTTACAGCTTGCCAGAGGGTGGTAAGACAATGGCCCAGCCTCCAGACACTCTAAGTCGCAGTGTCGAGGCGAGGGCATATGAAGTCTCCTAAATTACCTGCACACCCATCAGACTCAGCGAGGACTCAATGCGCACCTAGACATGTAAGCCCCTCTACCCAGCACCCCCCAATTTGTGTCGCGAGATCTCACAACGGTGGCCATTATAGCTGGATGATGCAGACTGGGGGGAAGTACCCTACCGTTCTCCCCACCGTCGGGTGCATTTGTGAACCCTTATAATAAAAACTTAAGAGAGAGGGAGAGATCACACAAATGCTGACCTACGAGAATGTCCTACGAGCAAACCCAAATCATTCAGCGTCCCGTTACAGGTGGTGTAGCATATTGGCCAAGAGTAGGGGTTGGCAAACTACGGTCCCCAGGCCAGATCTGGCCTGCCACCTGTTTCTTTTTGTACAACCGGTGAGCCAGGGATGGTGTTTACGTTTCTAAGGGCTTGACAACAAGTTGGAAGAAGAAAATATTTTGGAACACGTGAAAATTGTATGAAATTCAGATCTCAGTGTCCATAAGTAAGACTTTATTGGAACACAGCCACGCTCGTTTATCGTGTCTGGACTGTGGCTGCCTTCACACTCCAACGGCCAAGCTGAGCACTTGCAACAGAGACCGTATGGCCCGAAAAACTTCAAACACTTACCATCTGGCCCTTTACAGGAAATGTTTGCCGACCCTTGGCTAAGAGCGTGCAGTCGGGAAGCAGGCTTGCTGGGACAGACCCCAGCCCCGCTAATGTACGCGTCGCGCGACCTTGAGCAAGCTTCTCGACCCGGCTGTGCCTCAGTGTCCCCAGCTGCACAACAGGAATGATGGTGGCGATGGAGACCACACCCTTCTCGTGTAAATGTGGTCAGAAAAATAAAAAAGAGCTAACATGTATTCAGTGCTTAACGCAGTCCTTCACACATAAAAATGAGTCTCTCAGTGATGAGGAGCATTCTGCCAGGTGTAACCCCTTGTGGGGAAAACTCTGAAAAAACGCTCCCTTTGATCCTGCTGGCAGAAATTCATAGACAGCAGAACTCGGCCTGTCTGACACACGGGTGCCTCTTGTGACCGGACTTCCCCTGCGGAACCTGTATTTCGTCTTTCTGCTTCTTAGGCTAAAACAGACAGTGATGAGCATTTCAGCCTGCACCCGGGATCTGATGTGGTTAACAGACGTGTATCCCGTGTCTCCTCCAGCTACCGTGGGGGTGCAAGGAAGTGGCCGCAGTGTCCCCGAGTGAGCTGGGGAATCAGGCAGGGCTCACCTTTGGCACAGGCAGTAGGCCTGCTGGATGCACAGAATGTCCAGACTGGAGGGAAGCACCCCTCCCCTTCCTTAGTGCTGAACTTAGGGCACTCCCGGGCGTCCCCCACATTAACGCTGATGTACGGATTGCTCATCCCGATCAGGAGTACGACTGTGGCCCTGAACAGCCTCCGGAGCCCCGTTCCCTATGGGGCCAGAGCCCGTGGGAGAAAACCAGAAAAGCATTTGGTATGCTCAGCTCAAGTTGTTTGAGCAGGAGCGGTTCAGACGCACGCACCGTCTTTCAGCACGCGATTTATCAGAGAGGATTCAGCTATTTGAAAAGGGTTTGCGATCAGATCTCCCTTCGGCTCAGGGAGGACGGGCACGGAGCCCGTGTGGTTTATCCCTGTTCCCGGCTCCCAGCATTGTGCCCGGCAGATAGTAGGTGTTTAACAAATGTGAGTAGAAGGGCTAAATGCATGGAGTGACCCTGGGCTGCTAATGGAGTACGGGATTGCGCCTGGTCAACTCTGCCGCATTCCGGCATCCAGATGCTTAATCGTGTCACTGCTAGAACAAAGACCAGCATGCACCGTGGTGGCCGTAACGATGTCAGCAGCAGATAACAGTTACCAGGGGCCCACCAGGCCTGGCTGTGACTCCAGCTTTGATATGCGTTAAGGTCACCGTCATCCTATCGACAGCCCTGAGGATTTGTGTTAGAGGGAGACACAAGGAAGGTTCTGAAGCTTACCCAACGCTGCACCGATGGAAGGCATGGGCCCAGGATGTCAGCCGACTGCCTGGCTTGAGCGCCCCGGCTCCTAACCTCTCCGCTCTACTCACACTGACAAAGAGCAGGGGCCATTTGCACAGCACTCCCCTGTCCCCTGTCAAGGGCTTCTCCAGCAAGAGCCCCTAGAAGCCTCATGAGGACTTCAAGCACCCTCCCATCCCCTCTCTGCAGATGGGGAAACTGAGGCTTGGTGCAGCTCATGGCCCAAAGTCATGTAGGCAGTGAGGGGCAAAGTCCAGCCCCTCTCCCCCACTGCCCCCTACTCTGGCAGTCTGACCCTGGAACCAGAATCCTAATCCAGCCTCCTCACCAGGGACATCCCAGACCTTCAGTGTGGGATTCACAGTCTGTATCCAGACCTGCAGAGAACTGCACGGAGTACCCAGAGAGAGAGGAGGGCTGGGTGGTCTGGACCCTGGCTTAGCGGCTGTGTTACTACGACCGTCTGCTTGGTTTCTTGGAGCTTGATTTCCTCGTGGGGGAGTGCACGTGAGATCACATCAGCCCAAGCAGGGCGGTTGCCAGGCCTTAGCAGAAGCCTTGAGCCCATGGCAGGCTCACCACAGGTTGGGACTGGTTTTCTCAGCCATTGTCTCTTCAGGCTCAAGCCCCACTGCATACACACCTGTAGAAGCCCAGAGACCTCTTCCCTCTGGGACTCCCCTGACTCTGAAGACAGGGCCGCCCGTGGCCCACAGTGGCCCCCTTGGACATCCTGAAGATAGGGCCTATTATTTCTTATCATCTCATGTTAAGCAGGAGCTCAGCATAAATGGATGTGTGGATGGATGGATGGATGGATGGATGGATGGATGGACAGGTGGGTGGGTGGATGGATGGATGGATGGATGGACAGATGGATGGATGGATGGATGGATGGATGGATGGATGGATTGGTGGGGGGATGGATGGATGGATGGACAGGTGGATGGATAGATGAGTGGGTGGGTGGATGGATGGATGGACGGATGGATGGATAGATGGGTAGGTGGATGGGTGGGTGGGTGGATGGATGGATGGATAGATGGATGGATGGATGGACAGGTGGGTGGGTGGATGGATGGATGGATGGATGGATGGACAGATGGATGGATGGATGGATGGATGGATGGACAGGTGGGTGGATGGATGGATGGATGGATGGATGGACAGATGGATGGATGGATGGATGGATGGATGGATGGAGTGGACAGATGGATGGATGGATGGATGGATGGATGGATGGATGGACGGACGGATGGATGGATGGATGGATGGATTGGTGGGGGGATGGATGGATGGATGGACAGGTAGATGGATAGATGAGTGGGTGGGTGGATGGATGGATGGACGGATGGATGGATAGATGGGTAGGTGGATGGGTGGGTGGGTGGATGGATGGATGGATGGATAGATGGATGGATGGATGGATGGACAGGTGGGTGGGTGGGTGGATGGATGGATGGATGGACAGATGGATGGATGGATGGATGGATGGATGGACAGGTGGGTGGGTGGGTGGATGGATGGATGGATGGACAGATGGATGGATGGATGGATGGATGGACAGATGGATGGATGGATGGATGGATGGATGGATGGATGGATGGACAGATGGATGGATGGATGGATGGATGGATGGATGGATGGATGGATTGGTGGGGGGATGGATGGATGGATGGACAGGTGGATGGATAGATGAGTGGGTGGGTGGATGGATGGATGGACGGATGGATGGATAGATGGGTAGGTGGATGGGTGGGTGGGTGGATGGATGGATGGATGGATAGATGGATGGATGGATGGATTGGTGGGGGGATGGATGAATGGATGGACAGGTGGATGGATAGATGGATGGGTGGATGGATAGATGAGTGGGTGGGTGGATGGATGGATGGATGGGTGGATGGATGGATAGATGGATGGATGGACGGACGGATGGATAGATGGGTAGGTGGATGGATGGATGGATGGATAGATGGGTAGGTGGATGGGTGGGTGGAGGTGGGTGGGTGGATGGATGGATGGCCATGCAAATGGGGTCTGGGTGCAAAACAAAAAACAATGTTTGCTCAAGACCTACAGGACTGAGTGGAACCATCTGTGCATTGTCGGGGTGGGGGCTCCAGGGACTCCAGGAAATCCCCTCCACCCCCATGGTCCCTGTAAACTCACCCCATGTTTTCCCAGGTTCATATTCACGATCCAACACTTCATAACGATGTGCACGTTGGTGGGGTCCCCACCTTCTGGCATAAAATGCAGTTTCTATGAGGATTGACATGAAGCATTTAGAGCAGAGCAGGCCCAGAGCAAGCTCTCTTAGGTGTTTGTCAAATACGTTTCTGTGGCTCCGAGCAACGGTGTGTGGGAGTCGGTATGCGGGCTCGTCAGGGCCCAGGAATCGTCTGAGCTGGTCGTGTCACCTAGCCGCCACTGAAAAGTAAATTCTATTAAAGCGTAATGAGATAAGTTGTACTGAAACAAAGGTCATCGATCGTCAGAACTCATCAACTCCCCAGTGACGACACTATATGGTCCTGTGCTCTTGAGATGATTCATGTCTGTTGAATCCAAGTGGTGGAAATACTGCATAATATGCTCCCCACGTCCCTTCGCAGCCCCAGGTCAGAGCCCTCACTTAACCTCAGCGATGTTGGGAACGTGGACTCCACAGAAATTAACGAGGAGCACAAAGCAGGACTTTGGTTCCCCCCCCATCCGGAAAGCTGGTTGTGACTCTCTTCCTGGCACACCCCTGGATGATGTCACCCCTGGTGTCACATCGTCCCCTTTCAGATGCCGGCACCTGAGGGAATGACATTTTAAGCTGGTTTCACCATTAACTTCTCTGTGTGAAAGGTTTTATCGGCTCACAGACCTGGCCAAGGGTTTGAACCCAACAGGGGGTGCAGAATGGAATGTGAGGGGGAGGCCCCACCAGGCCCCACAGGTGGACGGGGCGGGCAGGTGACAAGTGGGCACGGCCGATTTTCCAGGAGACACGGGCCCCACGGGCCGATGCAGAACTCAGACCTTCCATTGGTTCTGCGCTCTGGCCGTGCCTCCCTCGTGGGGCTTCTGCCCTCCCAGAGAAGCAAGAGCTTCTCGCTGTAAGAACTCCTCTTCTGGGATGGTTGTGCCCAAATACGGAAAGGGCGATTGCACAGGCAACACAGCATCCCCGGGAACACGAGTCCAGCTCAGTGAAAGAGAGACTTGCTGAGGAGCTAGAGGGGGGCTGCTCAAGAAACAGGCTTGGTCCTGGAATGAGCTTCAGCGAAGAGTTTGGGAAGAGCCCCCTTGGCCACCCAGAGAGGCCCCTGGAGAAGGGATCCAGGCTTTGGGACGGAGGCTGTGGCTCTCAGAGGGGTCAGGGGGATGGATCCTGAAAGGTCTGGAGACGTTTGGGGTTGTGGCAATGCTAATGGCCTCTAGCAGGTGGAGCCTGGGGATGATGCCAGGGAACTCCAGTCGTGCACAGGACAGCCGCCCAGCGAGGCTCGAGCCAGCCCCACGTGTCAGCAGGGCCGAGGCTGAGGTTGAGAAACCTGCTCGGAGATGCAGTTCCCACCCCCCTGGTCTCGGGCCTTCACGAGATGATCCAGAAGAGTTTTGAGTTTCCAAACCGCTGATTTTCCGCGTTCCCGCCTCCGTGCTGAGTCCTAGCAACATGCTGATGGAGGGTGTGGAGGTTTCTGAGGGACGGCCAAGCACCCCCCTTCCTCCCTCCTCCTCCTTTTGGTTTTCATCCACTTTTCCTTTTACGGAAGCTGTAGGTCATATTGATAGCATGTAACGCTTCAAGGTTACACTCTGAGATGTCGACTCGAGGAAAAACGGCCTCTCCCGGGACAGTCAGGGATCCCTCTTCATCGTGAGGGGACAGAGATTGACACACCACGGGCCGATTTCATTTTGGAAGTGGGACGACGGCATAATTCACGGAGACAGAGTTAAAAAGTTGCTGTCCACCCCGCTACACTTCACGACCCAGAATATTGTCAGACTGGCTGTCTGGTGAGTCATTTGTAAACACGTCTGCTGGCTTTTACTTCCCACAGTCTTGCATCAAAGCCTCACTCTTTGGAAGATGCTTGTCAACTTCATCTGGAGGCCTAGGTGACACAGTCTGGTTGTGAGAAGTGACAGCGTTGTTTCAGCATTCCCTGTCCTCACATTTCCAAGACTGGCACCGTGGGGAGTTTGGCAAGAGATGGAGAAACTACTATTTCTCAAGTTTGGGAAAAGTAATTAAGGGGACACACACAGAATTGGACACTAAGGATGAAAATAAATTGGGTGGAAATTGACCCGACATGTATCTACAAGCTAAGAGGCAAAGATTCCTCCCTCTGGAGACAGGAGGCACCTTCCCTCACACACATTTCGCTTCGCAGAATCTCCAAATCCCTGCCTTGCAGAAATCGTGGGCCAGTAAGACTTTAAAAAGAGTGTGGTCTCCTTGGCAACACCTCTTCCCTCTTTATTTGTCCATTGCCTCTTTATGCTCTTCCCACTTTTGAAGAAGCCATAACAAGCGAATTACCCCAAATTACCCCAAATGAGGGGACATTTGGGCAGGAAGGGCCCCTCCGTCCTTGGGCAGTCCAGGGAAAGTTCTGGCTACCGTCACACCTCGTTGTCAACATAGCACTTACAATGTAGACTTTACAACACCTGCCGACATAATCGCAGATTCTCAAGAATGTATTTTTAGACGCTTTACATACACGTGCACACGCACACACAATTCAGCACTTTTAGTGCTGGTCCTAGTGTGAAATCCAAGAAAGAAAAAAACAACGTCGAGGAGTGATAATGCTCCTGGGGTTGTGAGTTCCTGCTCTAGTCTGCAAACTCACTACCTAAAGCCAGGTGACAGAAAGCAGCAAAGCAAGCACGGAGCAGTGCGGAAATGCGGGAGGCGGGGGCGCCTGGGTGGCTCAGTCGGTTGAGCATCCAACTTCAGCTCAGGTCATGATCTCACGGTTGGTGGGTTTGAGCCCCGCATCGGGCTCTGTGTTGATGGCTCGGAGCCTGGAGCCTGCTTGGGATTCTGTGTCTCCCTCTCTCTCTGACCCTCCCCTGTTCATGCTCTGTGTGTCTCTGTCTCAAAAATAAATAAACATATAAAAAAATTTAAAGAATTATAGGTATTGTAGAACATGATCTTCATATTGTGACCACACGAGGCATGCCAGCTGATACTCAAAAATTATGCCTACGTTAAAGGACCGCCAAGTGGATAGTGCATTAACTGGGATTTTGTTTTTTTACAACATCCTGAACCATGCTTTTTTTTTTTAATGTTTATTTATTTTTGAGAGAGAGAGAGCAGGGGAGGGCCAGAGATGGGGGGGATGGGGTGGTGTAGAGGATCCAAAGCACAGCCCAGCATGAAGCTCAAACTCATGAACTGTGAGATCGTGACCTGAGCCAGTGTCAGACGCCCAACTGACTGAGCCACCCAGGCGCTCCATGTAGGCCACCAAAATTTTAGTGTTTGAAAGTGTGCCATGAAACTCAAAAGACTGACGGCCGTCGCCTGACAGCCTTGACTGAGCATTCTCATGGTTTCTGTCCCTTCAAAATATAATTCAAACTGGATTTCAAGTCAGGGGACTATGTGTGGGGCAGGAAGTCTCAATGGAAGGTTGATGGGGGAGGTCATTTGAGAAAGGAAGGCCTTCGCTCGCCCTCTCTTGGTGAACGTTCAGTTCCCGTCACTGAATGCCCATGGAAGCAACTGGGTTTTGAGCAAGAGCTTTGTATTGACTCAAGAACTAGCTTGGGTCACGGATGGTTCTAGATTCCAGCTTGTGCATGGCTTGTCTTTTAAGAACCAGCCCAGCTGTGCAGCGATCTGAAGCATCAGGAAGGGGTTTCTTCCCCTCACCTTGCCCGAGAAATCTTCCCAGTCTGCCAAAAAGCCTCTGGGCCATTCTGATGGCCTCCAAGTCCATATGAATCCAAATCTGCCCTCTTCCCAGCATAATGAGAAAGAATGACTTTATGGTGCAGCCTCATGTCTCAGCTGGACCCAGCCGGGGGCCACATGAGCCCCAGGAGATGCACAGTGGTAGGACGATGGAGCACATGGTGACTGTCACCCTGAATACTGCTAGGTCACCACAAATTCTCTTTACAGAGTCCCTGCAGTGGGTTTTGCGTGGACCTACCTACTGATCAGTTCTAAATGGGGAGCCAACCACGGACTAACCCGTGTAGCACAGACACTGGTAACGGCCCTTTCCATCCATGGGACAGCTTCACCCCGACAGTTATCCTTTGTTTAGCGGTTACGGTATGCCGGCTAGACCACGCTCCGACTCCACTTAATTCTCGGCCGTATGAGGGCTTCTGCGTAAAATGGCCATTTTTCAGATGAGGAAACCAAGGCTCGCTTTTGAGTGACTCCACACCCCATCAGTGAGGCGTGGGGCTGCTGTCCAGCTGGCACTGACTCACTCCGGAGGCCACACTTCTAACCACAGAGCTGTGCCCTTGAGGTGCTCCATCAGCACATCAAGAGCAGCTGTACCAGTCCCGGGACACTTGTCGCTGAGAAGGAGCAGGGCCATCACCCGTCTGGAGCCTCCTTTTTCTTTCTTTTCTTGGAAAACAACAACTTGGATGTTGATGGGTTTGGCTGCAGTTGAACAATCTGGGCGTCTTAACAAGTTGGGCATTACCAGTTGAATCTAGCCACGGATGTAGCTTCCAGCTACCCTGCCTTGTCCTGAGTAGAGCAGCACATCCTGTCCCAGAGTGTTAGCTGACTAGCTGGCTGATTGTAACCGGCGGAGTGAGGGTCCGCTGGAGATCAGCCCCCGAACCTCAACGTGGCTTCTCTTTGGCTCAGATTTAAATTGCGAGCATCCTGATATCCCCCCTGGGTTGCAGGTGCCCAAGAAGCTTCTCTTAAGCCACGAGTGCCTTTTCTGCATGTAACCAACTTGCTCCCGTTCCGGCTCAGGCCCCGGGGTGCTGGACCCTGGCCTCCGTGCCTCATCTGTGAGCTCATTCTTGTCTTGTAGACTTAGCACATATTGACATCGTGTTTCCTACACAACCATTTCTTGGCTCCTTCTCAAGAACTTGGGGGTCGTACTGGTGTCACAGGCTCTCAACCGCAGGTTTCCCCATGCAGTCAGCACTACCCCGGCTGTCCTCTGGGCTATCTGCCAGTGAGTTTTTGGCTCTAATAATCCTCTGCAGGGGATGTTTCACATGGATTCTTCTGGACCAGTGGTTCTCAGTCCTTCACTATCATTCTGGTGGTCTTTGGGTTAACTCGCGCGGACTTACCAGTTCTGTAAGGATATAAAAGTTTTGTCGTGTTTTTATTTTGGTTGAACAACCCCCTTACATGACTATAATCTCTATAAAAGCAGAGACCTTTGTGTATTTTGCTTACTACTCTCTATAAAATAGAATCTGGATGACCGGGAACAAGACAAGTGTATCCGCTCCCACGTTTGCCATTCAGCTTGGTAGTAGAGGTGGTGGCCAAGGCAAGTAGGCAGGAAAAAGAAATAAAGCACATTCTGATTGGAAAGGAAGCAGAAAAACTAATCTGTATGTTCAGATGACATGATGGTGTGTGTAGAGAACCCTAAGAAATCCACTAAAAAACAAAGAGAACCAATAAGACAACTAAGAAAGATGGCAGGGTATAAGCTCAATATAAAACACTGTATTTCTTTCCTTAATGTTTATTTATTTTTGAGAGAGAGAGAGAGAGAAAACATGGCAGCAAGAGAGGGGAACAGAGCATCTGAAGCCGGCTCTGTGCTGACAGAAGTGACCAGAGCTGGAGTCAGATGCTTAACCAACTGAGCCACCCGGGTGCCCCAATAGATTTTTTTCCCAATACACTAGCAACGAATATCTGAAAAGGAAATTAAGGAAAACAATTTCTTATACAATAGCATCGAAAAGAATAAAATACTTAGGGATACGTTTTTTAAGAAGGAGGGTAAGACAGGCACCCTGAAAACCGCAAAATATTATTGAAAGAGGCTAAAGAAGCCCTGAGTAAATGGAAGGGCATCTCGTGTTCTGGGACTGGAAGACTTACGATTGATGAGATGCCAGTACTCCCCAAATTGATCTATAGATTCAGGGCCATGCCTGTCAATGTCCCTGCTGCCAGCTTTGCAGAGATGTTCAAGCTGGGGCTAAAATTTATGGAAATGCAAGGGATCCAGAATATCCAAAGGAGGCTTCAAGAAGAAGAACAAATCTGCGGGGCGGTGGTGCTCACACCTCCTGATTTCAAAAGCTTGCTACAAAGTGCATTACGTTTCATACCATAAAGACCATGTGACGCTGGCACGGAGACGGACATATCTGGAGATCGATGGAGTAGAACTGAGTTTGGAAATAAACTCAGTGGGTTTATGGTCAGTGGGTTTTCAGCAGTGATGTCAAGGAAACTCAATGGGGAAACCATAGTCGCGCTGAGGCAACTGGTTACCTTCATGCAAAAGAACACGGTCTGATCGGGTCCTCCGATGGCACCAACTGTGGTGGTTAATTTTACCTGTCAACTTGACTCGGGCTAAGGGGTGCCCAGATACCCAGTAAAACACTATTTCAGGGTGTGTCTTGTTGGGGGGCATTTTGGGAAGAGAGGAGACTTTAAATGAGTAGTCTGAGTAAAGAAACGTCCTCACCACATGGGTGGTCATCATCTAATCCGGTGAGAGCTCAACTAAAACAAAAGCATGGAGGAAGGGAAAATTCTCTTTCTGTCTTCTTGAGCTGGCACGTGCATCCCCGTCTGCCCTTGGACATCAGAGCTCCTGGTTCTTGGCCTTCAGACTCCAGGAACTAGACCAGCATCAGCACCATCACCCCCAGGGCTTTGGACTGAATTATATTGCTGGCTTTCCTGGGTCTCTGGCTTGCACACAGCCAATGATGGGATTTCTCAGCCTCCATAATCAGGTGAACCAATTCCCATAAGAAGTCTCTTCTCATATATCTATATTTACCCTCCGGTTCTGTTTCTGTGACATACCAACGGATGACACCCACCCAGATAACCCCCACTTTCGGTGGAGGGCTTGGTGGCTCCCCACTGGCCTGCGATGGCTGCCTTCTTTTGAATAAATAACACAGGTCTAGAGGACTTTCCATCTGCCCTGTTCTCTGTCATTCGGTCCCACTTAACCACTCACAGAGCACTTTAGAAGGCCGTGTCAGTCGGAGTCTGGAATAATAGCACTGCCATTACCTCAAGCATTGTTGAGACGTGAATGGTAAAATGTGTCTCAGTTCTCAGGTTCTCAGAAGGGATGGCATCGGGCCAGATGGTCCCATTAACTCTCGAGGACTTCCTTTTGATGCTTTTCACCTTTAAATAGTAATTTCTTCTCAAGGAAGTGAAGAAAAGTTGAAGGCTATCATCGACCTCCATACAGCAGAGTTTCTCACATCTGAAGACGCATTACCTATGCATGAGGCTTTTGGAGTTTATCCGGCCAGAGTCTGATATACGCTTTTTAGAGTCAAGGAAATTCTCCCCCTCTTGATTCAAAACAATGAGGAATTCGGAACGCAGGCAAGGAGCCGCAGATTCTGGAATGATTCAAATCAGTCTGACGCTCACAACTGAGAACATGGCCAACCAGCACAGGGCTGCCGACCTGTTAGTCCCTGCTTCACCTGCCAACCCAGCTGTACCTGAGAAACTCGGACCACCCTGCAGAGGGAGGTGATGATGTACATGAATATTGGCCCAGGCTGCTTCTTTTCCACTGGCCTGTGTGGTCGCCTTTCAGACGAGAGTCCCAAGGACAGGATTTCTCCCGAGGCATCGTCCAGTTGCTTGGTTTCCCGGGACCGTCTCACAAAAGCTTCGGATACGTCGGTGAGAAATCTGAAAAATCTCCGTCTCTCGGAGATGGGACTCGGAGCAGCCGTGGGCCTCTTTCTGGGACCTCGCCAGTCATTCCTAAGTCATCACCTCATTTAAATGTTTCGTACGTTTCGGGAAAGGTGTGAAAAGGCTGTCCTGCCCACAAGCCCATGACGAGGGGAGCCAACTCTCCTAGAAGCATTTTCTGGGAGGAGAAAGGGACTCCCGAGACTCTCAGCTTCTCTTTGGGTGATCATGCATTGCCGGTGATGGGAAATTGCTCACGGGCAGGGAAACCGAGGCTTGTTATGTAAAGTGGGACGAACGAGCTGTCAGTAGAGACCCCGCAAAGCGGCCAGCCAGTTCTAACCGGTTCAGTACAGCCAGGTGCTTCCCGTCTACCATCTGGATCCTTGCTGGACATGAACCCAGGGGGCAGCGCTGTGAACTCAGATGGCCTGGGCACACCCTGACTGCCCCCACCCTGACGGTCCCCCTTTGTCTTGGAGGCACCGCCCACATACCCCTCGGGATGTGGGGTTCACGAGGGTTTGTTCTGTTGACCACAGAGGTGGTGAAGGACAGAGCAGGTGTCCGGGCCCAGAACCTCTTCCTGAGAGTCAGGAATGTTCTGCCTCACTCCCCAGCCTCTGGGGAGCAAGGCCTGGCTCTGAACGCCCCCAAAGATCTCCAGGTGTGGAGTTCCTTCATAACTAGCCCCCCTTCCGCCCGTCAGGCTCCTCCCTGCTCCCAAATCTCCACCGTAAGAGCAGCTGCCCTTGGTTTTCTGACCTAATCCCTCCTGGGCGCCTCGGTTCCTCAACTGTCTGGGCTGGGACAGGAGGGGCACACCATGTCCTCCCCCCAAGGCCCCTGGGAGCCATGCTGGCCTCCCTTCCTGCCCGTCCGTCCCGATGGCTGGCTCACACCCTTCTCAGATGGTTTTGTGTGAGCTCACTCTTCGGAGTCCTTGGACCGAGCCCGATGTGAAACTATGGACGATCCTGTTCTTTGGCAGCCAGTGCTCATACCAAGACCTTTCTGTGCAAGTTATTCCCAGTGGAAACACCAGCCTCCCAATTCCTGATATGGGCTTTGCCTTCTTTCTAGAGTTCTTTCCACGTGCCTATTTTGGTTTTAGGGACTTTTTTTTTTTTTTTAGAGAGAGAGTGAGCGAGCAGGAGAGGGGCAGAGAGAGAGAGAGAGAAAGAATCTTAAGCAGACTTCCCGCTCAGCCCAATGCAGGGCTCGACCTCATGAATCATGAGATCATGATCTGAGCTGAAATCAAGAGTCAGACACCAACCGACTGAGCCACCCAGGAGCCCTTGTTTTTAGGGGCTTTTTACCCAAGTACAATACACGTATCAGAGAGCACGCAAATCTTAAGTGTTCAACTTTGAACTTTTGGGAAGTGAATAACTGTGTAACTAGAATCCAGAGCAGGAGTCAGAATACTGCCCCCATCTGGCAGCCCTTTCCAGTGGCGTCCAATCTCCCCCCAAAGTTGCCGTTGTTTTAAAGCAAGTTTCACGCAGGTGGTAGAATGTTCGTACCGAGATGGGTTCATCAGTCATAACCACAAAACGTAGTGAAGATTTATCTGGAACTTACTATATGGCGGGCATTGCAAACACAACGTTAATTAACTCCTTTTATGTTTATAGCAATTCCACGAAATAGGTTGCATTATCATTTTTATTATTATTTTACTTTATGCCCCATTAATAATGGGCACGAGGGCACGAAGAGACGATCCTACTTTTCCTAAGAGATCCAAACAAGCTTTACAACTTTTAATAAGGCTGGGGGAGGGGGGAGTTATTTCAAAAAGCCTTGTATTTGTTCCCTTTAAAGGAAACATGCAGATTTTAGTTGTTCTTCCTAACGGTTGGCCTTAAAGACTCGGTGACTTTGTGTGGTATTAAGAACTGACTGGAAGGTTTGAAGCCATCCAGTCCAGGAGGGAGGACCCGCCAGAAAGAGGTACTGATGTAGGGGGAGGCCGTGCTGATGGTGGGGGGGTCGGGACGGACAGAAGGCGACTAGTTCTGGAGCTCGCACCCGCTGCCATCCCTGGCGCCTTCCACGCACAGCTCAGCCTGCCAGCCTCTCCTCGTGGAGGATCCCGTGGCACCTGTGGTCCCGCCTCACGGGGCTGCTCAGGGAGGAACCGGGGGCTCTGGGAGGACGGGACTCTGCGGCCCACCGCCCTGTGCTCCTCCGGCAGCCTGGCCACCCGCTCACTGCCCGGGCGAGACGGTGTGGGGGACACGATGCGTGACAATCAGAAGGACGTGGAGCAAGGGCAGAGCAGCAGGCTGGTTTGGGTCTTGGGGGCCAAGCCAGCCGACCCGAGCACCTCCCCCGCGCCCGACAGCCCCGACCCTGGTGACTCGGACAGGGCCCAGCAGGACCACTGGAGAACTCAGCCTCGGGACGCAGTCTGGGGCCGGGGAGGGAGACAGCCAGGCCCGCTGTCGGGGACACCGGTGTTCGGTGACGATCCTTTACGACCAAGGCAGAGGAGGCTTTCTGTACGCGTCACAGGCGTGAACGCGCTTTACGGCTACAATAACGTGTCCGTCAGTCATCCGAGGGTCAAACGGAACACTCGTGGGGAACAGCCTGCTCCTTTCTCCTGTTCTGGCCACGCTCTCGCTGTGCCCTGGTCCCCTGATCAGAGGACAACATTAGGAAAGCCACAGGGAGCCATACCAGGGCCGCCCGCGGGTGACAGAGTGTCGTGATGGAGCTGGACGTCCCCCAGGCGCTCCCCCTGCTGCCCCCCTGCCTGGAGCCCAGGGCCCAGGCGGTGAGTCGGGCTGTTCTCCAGAGCTCTGGGGGAAGAGGCATCGCTGGGTCGGGGTTCCTCCTCGTTCGGGGATTCACCTGCTTCTTTTTTATATTGTCACATACTCTTCCTTTGAAATCCGGGGTCCCTCTAGGGTGACGAGCAGGGAGGCGGCCACCGTGTAAAAGCATTTAGGGGCGGACAGGAGGGGGCTGGGAAAGGCCGTCCGTGCAGGGAGCACCGTGCACACAGGTGGGGGACGCGCTCGGCCACAAGGGAGGCATCCCGAGTGCTTTCATATAAATAAGTGACGGAACTTGGGGCACCTGGGGGGCTCAGTCGGTTAATCGTCCGACTTCAGCTCGGGTCATGATCTCGCGGTCCATGAGTTTGAGCCCCGCGTCGGGCTCTGTGCTGACAGCTCGGAGCCTGGAGCCTGTTTCGGATTCTGTGTCTCCCTCTCTCTCTGCCCCTCCCGTCCTCATGCTCTGTCTCTCTCTATCTCAAGGATAAATAAAAACATTAAAAAAAATTTTTTTTTTTAATTAAAAAAAAAAAAACCAAATAAGTGACGGAATTCGCTTCCCGTTGTCCCCGGGTCTTTTTCCGGGGCAGGCGTCTTCCAGGCTGTCTCCTGGACGGCCGTGCGCCCCCCCACCCCCCACGTCTGCAGGTTCTGGCAGCCCATCGTCCAGAAGGCTCGCTGTGCGTTTTCCGCGTCACCAGAGCTGGCTGACAAGTGACGCAGGCTCTCCGGCTTTGGTCTGGCGTCCCTCAGAGAGACAGGAACCTGGCCAACCGCGGTCCCCGCTGCGTCACCGGGTGGGGGAGGGAGCCAGAGCCATCCTGCGTCTTCTGGAGGTCTGCCCTCCGACGCCGGGAGGGTGAGCACACGGAGGGACGCGGGATGCCCACCGAGGCATCCCCGCCCGGCCGCTGGCAGGCCTGCCTGTCGGTGCCCCGAGCTGCCCCGAGCTGCCAGATGCACCCTCCCCCACACGGCGGAGGGCCCGTGACTCAGGCTCCGTGCCCGCGGACCCATCTGTGGCCGCTCTGCATTCCAGCAGCCCCAGGTTGTGTGTCTGCCGGCCAAGGGCTGCTCCCTTCCGGGTCCTGCTGGACCCCCCCCCCCCCCCGCCCTCAACAGGTCGGCAGCCTGGGAGGTGATTCCGTGCATCGGGAGCCCTGTGTGTGTGCCAGCCCGGCGGTGCCGTTTGGGCCCTGGGGTTTCTGCGCTTCCCTGGTGCCCATCGCCCCTGCTCTGCCGCGGGCCCTCGCCTCCACCCCAGACTCGGCCGCTTGTGTATATCCAGCAGGCACTGGGCAGCTGGCATTCTGATGGGGTGGTGGTCTCTCACCAGGTGTGTGATAAGCAGGGGGTGGGAGGGGAGGTGCTGGGAGGAAACGGGGGGTCCCAGAGGCAGGCGGCGGGGAGCAGCCTCAGCACTGTCGTCGGGACGGGCTCTCCGAGGACGTGACGTTTCTGCACAGGCCTGCTTGCCGTCGGGGGTCAGCCACGTGCTCACGGGGGAGAGGCTGTTCCCGGAAGAGGGAACAGCCCGGGGAGACATCCTGAAGTGGGGAAGGGGTGTGGCAAGAGCAGGGAGAACAGAACAGCCTCCCCACCCTCCCCTGCTCCCAAACAGGCCACCCTAGGAATTAAAACCACAGTGATTCACATATTCAGCTATAACCCCAGTACATGTCTTGCTTGCTTTTCCTTGGCGTTTGTCAGGGAGAAAAAAAAAAAAAAAGAGCACAGTAGGGCTTTCTGCAGAGTCACCTGTGAACCTTCTAGAAGAGACTCTCGGCTCTGGGGCTCCGACATCTCAGTCGCTATTTTACGTGGTTACGATGCGAGTCCCAGTTAACCGAGAAGGGAGCACGCTGACTTTCTCAGGTGCGGCCACGACATCTCCAGTTACAATGGGAACGTTGTTACCTGGCAGGGAAGGCAGGTACGAGGATGGGATACGGGCCCTGCGGACATTTCTTCTCTCTGAAGAATCATCTGGGGGCCATGAGGCTCTTTAATTGAACAAATACTTTCCGACGCTGTCCGGCCTCCCTTTGGCAAAGCCCACGCTACAGGGTGACCGGCGGGAGACAGGCTGGGACTCCGAATTGCTCAGGCTTCTTCCTTGCACGCAACCAAAAGCAAACGGAGATGAACCCTCTTGGAGGAACAGCACCCAGGCCACGCTGACCCTGCGGTGACAGAGACCCGGGAAGGGATGCTGCCTTTTGGGCGATCTGAGGTAGCTTCGCCTTTCCTGACGTTTTTTGGCTCGGAAGTTTCCCGGGTGGAGTAAAGACCAGGAGGAGAGGACAGAAATGCCACTGGCCTGTCTGGCCCACGAGGGAGACACAATCCCCCCACTTTGTTTTTCAAAGACATCAGTGCGGGATTCCGTTAAAGCAAGAGAGAGCAGTCCAGTCCGGGTGTGGGGCCCCCTGAAACCCAGGCACCAGAAACTTTGCTGAAAGAAGTTTATAATTGGATATTTCAAAGGGAATCAAAGCAGGAATCATGGGGAGAACTTGTTTCTGTTTATTCGAACGAGGACTCGTAAAGCGCCGACTCCGTTCTCCAAACCTCACCGGTTCTTATTTAATCCTCCCAAGGATGCTACGATATAGTCTCTGTTATTCTCTCTATTCCAAGACAAGGAAACCAAAGCACAGTGATTCATCCATGGCCAGACATGGCTTCCCCACACTCCTTTCATGACCTTGTCTTATCTTCATTTTCATACGTCCGGAAGGCGCCACCAGGAGCTACGACCACGGGGACTGTTCTCAGGGTTTCCAGAGGTCCGATTTGGCCCCACGTGCAAAGTGTTCACCCAAAAGAACAGGTCAGTGTGCTCGATATTAACAGGAGGGAGAACGTTGTGAGCAGCAAGAACTGGGACTTTTTCAGGCCTTCGTTGGGAGGACGAGGAATTCATGACCGCGTGAGGCCTGGTGCATTCGTCACAGACGCCACTACACGGCCAGGACAGGGTTGGGGCACTTCCAGCCTTGCCGTGTGTATAACTTGATCCCTAACATGCTGGGCACGTTCTTTGTTAAAATCGAGTAAATGTCCATGGCAGGCTTCATTGGTCAGCTAACCAACAGCCATTACCAACCATTTTCTCCCTTGTGTTGTGGAAGAAGCCGTGTAACCCATTTCTGGGCGTTTAAATATTTGGGTGCCGTTTGGGAAATGTACAAGGAGAGAGAGCCGTAACCAGATAGCTCTCCTGCCTTGCTAGTTCTGCACCCCCGACATCTGCACTTGCACACGATCACGTGAGGATATATCAGGAGCTGTGGCAGCCTTTTTGTGAGCATGAGAACAAGCCATTGAGGATGGTCAAACATGAGAACAGAATACAGCCCCGTCCTGAAACACTAAGCAACAGAATTAACAGTGGGACTACCTGCCCGCCTTTGATTCAACTTTCTTCTATTTGTAGCTGAAAGCATATTGAATTGATGTATTTAAATTTTTTTTAATGCTTATTTATTTTTGAGAGAGACAGAGACAGAATGCGAGCGGGTTAGGAGCAGAGAGAGAGGGAGACACAGAATCCGAAGCAGCTTCACGTTCTGAGCTGTCAGCACAGAGCCCGACACGGGGCTCGAACTTACAAGCTGTGAGATCATGACCTGAGCTGAAGTCAGACACTCAACTGACTGAGCCACCCAGGCGCCCCAATTGATGTATTTTAAAAACAAAGACATCCCTTGTGGTGCCTGGCTGGCTCAGTTGGTAAGCATCCGACTTCGGCTCAGGTCATGAGCTCACGGTCCGTGGGTTCGAGCCCTGCGTCGGGCTCTGTGCTGATGGCTCCTCGGAGCCTGGAGCTGCTTCGGATTATGTGTCTCCCTCTCTCTGCCCCTCCCCTGCTCTCACTCAGTCTCTCTGTGTCTCAAAAATAAACATAAAAAAAATTAAAAACAAAAACATCCGCCATCAAATACCAAGATATCCACAAAAAGATCTGATTACAATGTTTATAGTGACTTTATTCATAGTAGCCCAAACCCAGAAATAGCAAAGGTGTCCGTCAACAGAGTGGATCAACAGTGGTCCAGTCATACAGTCGATCCCGACTCAGCCGGCACAGGCAGCCGCATGGATGAATCACAAGTGCATTGTTCCGAGGAACGATGTCAGACAGAAAGACGACATCCCATGGGATTGCCTGTATGGAAAGCTCTATAACTGACAGCCTGATGTACGGGGGGGACATCACGACACCGGATGTGTCTGGAAGGGTGGAGTGGACAGTCACTGGGAAGGCGGCTTGAAGGGACTTTCTGGGGCGATGATCACGTTCCGGACCCTGACGGGGTTAAAGTCGCACAAGTGGGTAAAAAGGTTACGGCTACGGATTTGTGCATTTCATTATATATAAATTTTGCCTTGACAGAAAAAAAAAAAGAAACATTAAAAAAAAAAAGATGGGCTTCACGTGAATGGGCGTTTAGGGTGTTGCACTCTAACACTTTGCAACGCATCCCCAAATCAGACTGGCGTAGGGGCGGCTCGGTGGGTTGATGCGCGAGGAAATATGAGGAACTGGAAATATGAGCACTGTTCTTTGACATCCTCTGTGTTTTGGACGTTTGCATAATCAAACGTGGAGGGAAGACGTGAACGCAGACACGGCCGAAGTTGTTGCCATTACTCTGTGTCACGTTTGGAAGGCAACCACGTCCTTCCTCTAGGGAAGGCGGTTTTATGGAAATGAGATTCAGACCTAGGAGTCCAGATGAGCCCGGGGGTGGAGTTTTACTTCTCCGGACTGAGCTGTTTATGCAAAGCTTCCTGTAATGCTGGGAAGGAGTGTCTCCGACAGATACAAAAGGGGGCACGTCAGCGAGCACAATGAGCTTAGCCTCAAAGACCTGAATAAACCTGTAAGCCAGCGACCTGGGGATTATGCTGCATTGAAAGTTTCAGCAAGGAACATTGAAATTCAGGTACCAGAAGTCCTCGCCCTTGGGGGAAAGCGTGGCTAAGCTCCAGCCTTTTCTCTTTTATTAGAATCGACAGCTTCTGTGGCACAAACAAATGTAGGCTGAAGGCTCTGAGGCTTAGCCCTGCCCTTCCTGGGCCCTGGGTGGATAATGCTTGTATTTTCTGGGCCACTGATTTATTTGCACAGAAAGTGAAATAATGCGATGACTATTAATGAGATGGAAATGGAAAGCACCTGGGCGTTGATTGCAGGAGCCTCTGGTTTAGGTCTGGGGTTGTTTCTCGTTGACCCACCACCACGGCTGAGACAGGGAGGAGGAGACAGGGAGGTCTAGACGGTGTCCGTGTTGCTTCGGCTCTGGGACCACCCTGGAGGCCATCTCCCACCCTGTGGTCTCAAGGGCTTGGGGTCTGTGTACTGAGGAAGGAGATGAGGTCCAGAAGGACACGGCGCCTGGCTGGCTGGACCTGATGCTACACGAACCGTTGCAGAAATGCCAACTCCTTTTCCCCTTGGTTTTGAAATAGATACCTTGTTACACTTTATGCAAAAGTCGTGAGGATAGCCGTTGGACACTTTTTGAAACATTGCATATAACTTTGTTTTTCCGAAACAAAAAAAAGTCCAGAGCCCCTCTCTCAGTCCCTTGAGGTGGACACCAGCGTGTGTGTGTGTGTGTTCACATAGGCGTATATGCACACGCACGCACGCACGCACATTCTTGCGACTCCAGAAACCCGAAGCAGAAGATAACCCTGGTTTGAACTCCAGCTTAAACACATGCTTGCGTGTGAGCCCCTGAGCCTCTCTTTCTCGTCTTTCCTGTGGGAATAATTTTCCCTGCCCCGTGGCTTTGCATAAGGATCAAACGTGTTAATACATGTACAGAATGAGGAGACGTCCCGCCACGTGGAGAGCGGAAGATGGCCTGTGTGACCTTATGCGTGATGTATCCGTTGTTCGCGAGAGGTCTCAGCGTTAGCGTCGCCCTGCGTGACACGCTGCTTCCCGTCGCGTGGTGTTACCCGAGGTTTCTCCCCGTCGCTACGTCCTGGAGAACGTTCCACACGAACACACAGCCCGACGTCTCACGGCCTTTCGCTGCTGCAGAGAATCCACGGCACGGACGCACTCACGTTTATTTAGCGGTTCTTTTGGGAGAGTGCTGTCTCGTTTGTCCAAACTGGGCACGTGTCCTCGTGAGAGGATGCTTCCGTAGTAATTATTCCACGACCGCAAGTGTAAGTCAGGCTGTCCTGGGGAATCCACGAGACATGGCTCCCGTGTGATCCCCACCATCAGTCCAGCAGTGAACACACACACACACACACACACACACACACACGTCCTTGTGCTCAGCTGCGTCTCCGCACCAAATCCCGACAAGTAAACTCTCCGCGTCCTGGGGCAGAGCGTTTTCGTTTTTCACACATCCATGGCCGTCCTGCAGAGCTGAACCGTTCTTACGTTCCCCGCGACCCTGACGTTCAGCGGGGGAAAGCATGCCTGTCATCTTATGCCGTCAGCTGTTCCTTATGTGAAGGCAGAAAATGGTACCTCGTGTTTGTTCTGATTTTCATCTCCCTGATACCCGTGAGGTTGACATCTTCCTTTCTCCTCCTTCCCCTCCTCCCCCTCCTCCTCTTCCTCCTCACATAGGTGTGCATTTTGACATCTGATACGCAAAGCTTGCCAAGTAGTTGTGCGATAAGCCTCGTCACCTTCACGATCGCGAGCTCGCTGTGGCCAGGTAGGATGTTGGACCTGCTGTGATAATCCATGTGTCTACCCAGGCTCTATCTCTGCGGCTGCTGGGACGTTACTTCCTTCACCCGTCGTTGGGGCATCATAAACCCCGCCCCGCCTAACCCGCCGTGTAATTAGGAAAGACAAACTGTGAGGAATGTTAGCAGGGAGCAGGTAGTCCCTTGTTCTTAACCTGGGTGCTTACGTGCTGTTTGGATATTTTACAACCGGCACGATACCCTGTGTTGCTAGTGGCATTAAAATTATTAAATTTAAATTTTTTTAACGTTTATTCATTTTCGAGAGAGAGAGAGAGAGAGTGCGAGCAGGGGAGGGGCCGAGAGAGAGGGAGACACAGAATCCGAAGCAGGTTCCGGGCTCTGAGCTGTCAACACAGCACTGCTGCAGCCCCACTTTGCAGACAAGGAAACTGAGGCAGAGAGAAGTTAACCGACTTAAGGGGCCCAGGGTCTCACGGAGCAGAGCCAGGCTTGAACCCGAGCGAGCTGACTCAGCACCTGTCCCCCTCACCCCCCAGGATGTCGTTTCCCTCCTTTGGAAGCAGACACACTCTTCAGTTTTAGTCCCATTTAAATATGTCCTGGCTTCTCATCTGGCGTGGAACATAGTTCTCCATCAGCAGGGGTTGGCCCCTGACCTAGGCCAGCAGGGGGGCAGGAAGGGGGTGGCCTCCAAAATGAATCTCCGTGTAGAGGGACCAGCAACAATGACACTCGTCCGGGCGGCGATGGCAGTGACCCCCGGCTACTCAGCGCCCATTCAGCCCGCGAGCTGAGCCACGTGCCGAACCTGGTGCGTGCATCAGTCCGTCCACACGTTCATTCTGTGAGGCACAGACACTCCAAGAGGCTGACCCACTTACCCGAGGCGGCACAGCTAACAAGCGGCAGAGTCGGAATTAAATCCCGACCGTAGGCCAGAGCCCAGGCACTTAACGGCCCCAGGGCTCCCCTGTAACGTAAGGCCCCAGACATCAGTAATTCGAGTCGTTATCCTGATGCAGCTAAGCGCACAAGCACTCTGCCCGGAGATTCCCTGGTCACACATGAACTGTGTGGTGTTTTGCAGACCCAGACTCGGGATACGCTGATTTGACACACGGTCAGACAACGGGGGGAGGAGATCTGAACCCCACTGTCTCCCAAGAGCGCCAGGGTGCACGCTCCCTGCAGTGGTTTCATGCTCGTTCCTGTAGCATCTTGTCACAGCGATTCGGGATGCTCACAGCATGTAGGGAAAGCGGGCCCCGCGGGCCGGGGTTCCGCCCTCGGACATCGGCAGGTGCTGTAGGAGCCGCTCGGATCCACTTCCAGAAGGGCAGTCGGTTTGCAGGTGTGCCCATCGCGAGACCGGCCCCAAACGTGGCCTTCTCCATGAGGTCTGTCCAGATGCCCCCGGGGCACAGGGGGCAAAGCCCTTTGGCCTGCACACCGTCTGTCAGAGCCCCTCGCTAATGTTGCTTCGTTGTGTCATTTTCTCATTTATATATGTACGTCTGTTCCATTTTCTGTCAGGCCTCAGCTTCAGAAATGCATTATTCATTCATTCATCAATTCATTCATTCTGCTTTCTTTTTCATGTAGTGCTAAGATGTACAGACCCTCTCTGTTGTTATCGTATGTCTAGACCAATGGTTCTCGGCCTCTTTGCTGTCAGGACTCCTTTAACTCTGAAATATCATCGAGACCCCCCCCCCCCAAGAAAAAAGCAGTTTCTTATGTGGGTCACATTCATCAGTATTTACAGTATTAAAAATAAAACCTGGAGGGACCTGAGCGGTGCAGTCGGTTAAGCGTCCGACTTCAGCCCAGGTCATGATCTCACAGTTTGTGACTTCAAGTCCCGCATTGGGCTTTGTGAGTTCAAGTCCCGCATGACAGTGTAGAGCCTGCTTGGGATTCTCTCTCTCCCTCCCTCTCTCTGTTCCTTCCCAACTCGCACTTTTTCTCTATCTCAAAATAAATAAACAAACATATATGTATAAAGGGGCGCCTGGATGGCTCAGTCGGTTGAGTGACCGACTTCGGCTCAGGTCATGATCTCGCGATTTGCGAGTTGGAGCCCCACATCACGCTCTGTGCTGGCAGCTCGGAGCCTGGAGCTGTCTTTGGATTCTGTGTCTCCCTCTCTCTCTGCCCCTCCTCTGCTTGTGCTCTGTCTCTCTCTGTCTCTCAAAAATAAATAAATGTAAAAAAAATTTTTTTAATCTATATAAAAAAATAAACCCTGACATTTTTTTAAAAAATTGATTCTATGCTAACTAGTAATAATATTTTATTTAAAATATCTACATATCCCCATTGCACAAACGTATCTCGTGAGAGATACAAACGTATCTCACCATTGACACAATGTATCTCATGAGAAAGAACTGGTTCACGGTATCAAAGCGATATAGTGAGGAGTTTCACTGTCACACATTGTTGCAAACCTGGTGTGTTCAAGGGCACCCGAGTTCTCCTGCCTGCTTCTATATTCAAGGCGATAGGATGTTTGTTCTGTGGCTGACGTGTGTAACGATCCCCTGACCTCACAGAGGTGTGTGGTTGGAAAAGGGCTGACCTCCTGGACATCCCAAAGGGGGCTCGGGGAGCCTTGAGGACCTTGGAGCATCCTTTGAAGACCACTGAGTGGTCAAGGACACCCACCCTGTCTCACCCTTCTGTCCCCCAAACACTCCGTCATCTTCATGGCCGTGTCTTCCCCCTTCCCCAGGCCAGGAGCTACAACGTATCCTGGTCACAGGGAGTTCAGCAGTTTATGTGCAACATTTGGTGGCAAATCGCCCAGCGTCTACAACACTCACTGAACGTTCATTCACACCTTCTGCAAGTATTTATGGAACACCCATTTTCAGTGGGAAAATCCAGCCGTGAAGAAGATAAACACCGTCCCTGTTCTCGTGGTGCTTACATTCTGCTGGGAAATCACACTGTATAAAATAAACAAAAAACATGAATAAGACGTCTTCAGTTAGTAACGGGTGCCGCGAGGAAGCTAAAACGAGTGTCATGTTAGAAAGTAAAGGGGGAAAGTCACTAGGAAGGGTAGTCTGGCGTGGCTGCTCTGAGACTCAACTGATCAGAGAGGAGTCAGTCCCAGAAAGATCTGAGTGAGAAACATTGTAGGAGGAAGGAACGGCAAACGCGGAGGCCTTGAGGTTTGAATCATTTGTGTGTCTGATGCATGGAAAAATGAACATTTATCTACTTTCTTGTGTGTTCCCGCATTTATATGGTGATGCCTTGTTCCTCATTTCAGTGGCAAACGGAACAGTTCCTGAAGTTTTAGAAGTACACTTCTGTTTAAGATATATTGGCTATTTGGGGCGCCTGGGTGGCTCAGCCAGTTAAGCATCCAACTCTTGATTTCGGGTCAAGCCATGATCTCATGGTTCGTGGGATCGAGCCCTGCGTCGGGCTCTGCACTGACAGATCAGAGCCTGGAGCCTGCTTCGGATTCTGTGTCTCCCTCTCTGCCTCTGCCCCTGACCCGCTCATGCTCTCTCTCTCTTTCAAAAATAAATAAACATTAAAAAAAAATACTTATGATGGCAAATTTTATGTTATGTGTATTTGACCACAATGTTTTAAAAAAGGAGATTGATTCACTGTACTTGCTGAAAAGTCTGGAGGTCATGCTAGATTCATGCAGAGCTGGATGCAGGGATTTGAATGGTGTCGTCAAGGCTGTGCCTCCCTCTGTTTCTCAGGACATGTCCACAAGGTAGACCAGATGCCTCCCACAGCCTCCCAGCTTAACAAGCTTTGGGAAGGGGAATTGTTTCCTATTGCTTTCCCAGAAAAATCTGTAAAGAACTCTGATTGGTCAAGGTTGAGTTATGACCCATCGCGGTGGCCAGGGGACGTGGTAGTTATGGTGGGTACAAGTTCAGCAGCAGGAAAATGACACGGAACGGATTCCTTGGAGGACGGTGGCATTCCGTGATTGGGAGGGAAGCGGGGTGGTGTTCGTTGAGGTCAGCCGTATCCTCGATGTGACGGACCTTTCTGGAAAGAGTTCGGGGAATGTGTGGAGCACGGTTGTAACCACCGAGTAGCTTTATAGCGCGTGAGGAGTGCGCATTCCAAGTCCCAGCAGCAGCCTCTCCAGGACATTAGTGCTGCCACGTGCTGTCTGTGGGCCACGGGAGCTGTCCCTTGTAAAGCGTGGCTTTTCTGCAGAGACCCCTTCCATCGCTGCCATGGCCACCATTGCTCATGAACACGATGGCATTTATGGCCCTGGAGAGCCTTTCGTTCTCTTCCTGTTCACCTGCGTTTCAACCAAGAATACAATTCCACTCCTGGAAGACAACGCGTGGGGGCAGAACTCATCAGAAAGGAAGCCACAAACAGTAATTTGTGGACTGGGAGGAAACATGCCGACTCATTCAAATTCCGCAGCAAGGAAGTCATGATGGGGCTTTAGGCCGAAGCTTCCTTCTGAAGCAGGCGTTGGGGCGCATTTTCTTCCTGTCTCGCAGAAAGGGGCACATGTGGCAACAGCAGAATCCCCTGTGGGTGACCTGTCCGCTCTCTGCGCCTCTATGGGCTCTGCCCGCTCACCAGACCAGGAATGCGACCCGTCACCGTGCCGGGGAGACCCTTGCTTTCCCTCCTTGCCCGAAATGCCCCGTCAACGCGGAATGCCCTTCCTGGAGGCGTGGGGTGTGAGACTGTCCTTCCCTTCCGTTTGTCCATGGGGACAGCTGCTGCAGCTTGACCTGGAGGGGCCCCTTGAGGGACTGACTCGGTGCCCACGTCTCCCCTCCTCTCTGCTCCCAGGAGTCTGCTGTCGCTCCGCTGGCAGGGGAGGTACCCAGATCTCAGGAGGGTGGGCTGGATCGCGACTGTTGATCCCACTTTCTTTGTCCGGCGTGTCCTTTTCCCAAGTCCCACTCTAGCTGGGATGGTCTTCTGGCCCACGAGTTGTGAAGAGAAGTCTTCTGTTGTGTCCCTGGGACCGGGCCTTCTGGAGACGAAGCCTTTTGCCATTGCTGCTGTTCACACGCCTCGGTCTTTCTCGGTCCTGCTCGCGACGGTCGTTGAGAAATGTGACGCTGTGGCAGCTATCCAGGAACAATGGGACAAAACCCAAGAGCATCATGGAGACGTCAGCCCAGCAGGAGCCGGCCTCCATACGTCCTGTGCTTTGAGACTGTGAAATGTCTTTCTTTTTCAAGTATTCCTCACCCTGATTTTTTTGCGGCCAAAGCTTTCCTAATCAATAACATCAAAAACGTGCTTTCTGTCGATGACGGTCAACGCACGATTTGAATTTTGCCCGTGTCCTCCCAAGAGATAGATGATGTCTTGCAGGGCAGGAATTAGGATGCCAGAGCCCAGCTGTGTTGCCTCTTGTTAGCTGCAAGGGACTTAACTGCCCAGTGCCTCGGGTCCACGACACGGAGCTTAGGTTTGCTGAGCTGAGCAGTTAGACCCCGAGATCCGTGAAAGCCCCCTGATGAAACACGTGGGGCCACTGACACGCCTGAGGCACAACAGCGTCCCTGGTTGCCGGTGGCTCACTAGACTGCCACTGGCATCAGAAAGTCTTGTATTTGACCTCACACCAGGGGAACCACACACGTGCGGCCGTCCTTCCAAGAGCTCACAATCCAAGATGGCAGCCTCATTTCCACCAATCTCCACTCGTTCAGGCCATTTCGCTGAAAGCAGAAGATAGATGCTCAACCGAAATGTGGGACATTGCAGAATGAGCTCTCTGCCAGAGGTTTAGAGTCTTATCTCTGTATTTCAGAAACCAGGTACGATGTCAGCCCTAGGGCAATCACTTGAGAAGTAAATATTTATTAAAATTGCTCAATAAATATGTTTGAGTACCTGTCATGTTCCAGGCGCTCTTCTAAACCCTGGAAAGACTGCAGGGGACCAAGGAGCAGAGTCCTTGCTCTGATGGAGTTTACATTCTGGTGGGGGACACACATTAACAAAAAGGAAACAACTACCTGTGTCAGGTAGTGATAAACATTAACGGAGGAAAAATAAAGTGGGATAAAGGGATAGAAAAGATAGGGCAGGTCCCATACTGTAAAGACATGTCTGAGGTGACGTGTGAGCACAGACAGGGGAGGCCGCCAGCCATGTGGGTATGTGAGGGAAGGGCATGCAGGAGGATGGAACAGTCAGAACAAAGCCCAGAGGCAGGAGCACCGGGAGCCTGGCAGGGCTGGATCGGCGTGGGTAGTGAGGGTTGCAAAAGGAGGTCAAAGGGGCAGGTGAGTGGGAGGTGGTGGGCGAGCAGACCACGGGGGCTTTGAATAAATGAACAAGGGCAGAGAGCATCTAGGAAGTGCCAGAGGCAGGATTCGAACCCAGGTAGTAGACCTCAAAGTGCTCAATTAAGCACACGCTGGTAACCCCCCCCCCCCCCCGTACGTACCTGACCTCCTTAAAAGCTAGAGAGATGTCACAGCGTCTGCACCCTTCAGGAGAACCTCCATTGTGGCTCACAGTTGGAAGACACCAGAGGTCAGTCACTGTGTCCCAAATTGCAGCTCACACAAGGACCAAAGAAAGATGAACCCCGAGCTGCGGGGGGCTCAAGACGCTGGTTACCGGGTGATGCTGCCCCAGCACAGGGGGCTTGGTGTTCCTGTCTCCCCCTCAGCCGGCGGTTGGGAAAGAGCTTTGGCTGCCTTGCACGGAAAACTCTGCTGCAGAGAGACGCGATGCTCCCGCAGGGGCGAGTTCGCCGATCGCCCTCATCAAATATCGATGGCCCGGCTGTACCACATCTCTCCTCCTGCCCAAGTGCCCTCGTGCCTGGCCATCAAGTCTCAAGGAGACCTCAGGTACCTGCGAGCGGTTACTCAAGGAGCTGTCACAGACTGGACAGATGGGCCCTTTTCCCCTTTTTGGTTTTTATTATTAATCCATTCTTACCAAGGTTGTGTGTGTGCACATTGGGGGTGTCCGTGGGCGTGTGTGTGTGGGCGTGTTGTCCCCAAATGGCTGTCCGTACCCCAGTGGGAAGGGTATGGCATCAGGGACAATGTTTGCAAGCCGACGGTTTCTGAGCGGATCACCGGTCCCTTCGCGGAGGGACGGGCGAATCTGGCTGTTCCAACTCTGGAGCCAGACGGCTCGGATCAAACGCTAACCGTGCCACTTTGATCCCTGTGTGATCCTGAGCGGGTTTCTGTGCTGTTCTCTACCTCTTTTTTGCTCACCTGCTTAAAAAGGAGCATAGGGATGGAAACTGCCCAGTGGAATTGTCGGGAAGTCTTTATTGTTTTTTTAAGGCTTTAATTTTTCAGAGCAGTTTTAGGCTTATTGAAAAAAACTGAAAAGAAGGTACATAAATCCCCGTGTACCCCCTGCCCTCGCACCTGCTCAGCCCCCTCTCAGCGTTGGCATCCGCAGCAGGTGGTGCACCTGTTACAACTGATGCGCCCTCACTGTCACATCTTGTCGCCCCCGGTCCCCAGATTACCTTAGGGGTCCCTCTTGGCGGGGTGCACGTTCTGTGGGTCTGGACAGACGTGTAATGACACGTATCCACCATCATAGAATCTCACAAACGATTTTCACCGTCCTGAAAATCCTCTGTGCTCTGCGTATTCGTCTCTCCCTCTTCCTAACCCCTGGCAACCACTGGCCTTTCTATTGTCCCCCTGGTTGTGCCTTTTCCAGAATGTCACGTGGTTGGAATCACACTGTATTTAGCGTCTTCAGACTCGCTCCTTTGACTTAGTGATGTGCATTTAAGTCTCCTCCGTGTCTTCTCATGGCTCAACACCTCCTTTATTTTTAGCGCTGAGTAATATTCTGTTGTCTGGATCGACCACAGTTTACCCACCCGCCTCCGGAAGGACCTCTTGGTTGCTTCCGAGTTTTTGGCAGTTGTGAATAAAGCTGCTATAAACATCTGTGTGCAGGGTTTTATGTGGACATACGTTTCAACTCCTTTGGGTAAATACCAAGGAGTGTGATTGCTGGATCATATGGCAAGAATATGTTTCGTTTTGCAAGAAACTGCCAAACTGTCTTCCAAAGTGTTTACGCCGTTTTGCATTCCCGCCAGCAATGAATGAGCGTTTCCATTACTCCACATCCTCGCCAGCATCTGGCGTTGTCAGTGTTTTGGATTTTGGCCATTCTGGTAGGTAGAGGGTGATGCCTCATTGTTGTTCCAATTTGCATTTCCCTGGTGACTTACGGAGGGTTTTGTTTGTTTGTTTGCTTGTTAAGTAACACATGGAAAACACTTAGCAGGCAGCCTGGCTGATACAGGAATTTTAGTGGTAAACGTCGGCTGTGTGTTTTTGGACAGTCTCACGAACACAGACACAGCAGAGCACTGTCTAGATGGCTGTTTCCCTGCTCGCACAGGAGCTAGCGGGTGGAGGCGGCAGGAAGAGTTTGGTTTTGTCCTCTGCTGGTGGGCACTGAGACATAGCCAGGTGAGGCCCCCTTCCGGGACGCTGGGTCCTCGCTCACCGTGGTCCCTGCAGAGCCTCTCGCCTGGCCCGCCGCGTGGGCTCTCCTCCTGATGGTTTATTCTCCCATAATTAAATTAGCCCTGTGCCAGCATACTCTTTTAAATGGATAAGATGAGGTCATAAAAACCCTTTACTGTCACAGTGCAGTAATCTCAGAGCGACAGACGCAGGTAGAGTGTCTTGGGGGAGCACACACAAGACACGAGGTGTTCTGGCCATTGGACCAGGACGCCCGCTGTGTGCCAGGCCCACTCTGCCGGCCGGGCGCTTTGCCATGGGGCGGACTTCCTCGGTCCGTCGCTATGGAGAGCTGGGGCCAGGCAATCCTCTGTCGCGGGGGCTGTCCTGTGCACGGGGCAGCGGTCAGCCCCTCCTTGGCCTCTGTCCACTAGACGCTGGCTGTATCCTGTCCCGGCGTGACTCCCACACACGTCTCCAGACATCACCACCTCTCCCCTGGCTGAGACCCTCTGCCTGGGAGCCTCACTCAGAGTGACACGTGGGGCACAGAGTTCACAGCGGGTGGTGCCGGGACCCCCCCCCTCCCCCACCATACACATCGCGACAGCCCTGTGCCTGGGTCAGGAAAACTTGCTCCGTCCTGCTGGGACTCTGCAAGGCTTCTCATTCCAAAGCTCGAGGTTCACTTGACGTGTTGGCCCTTTCCCGAAGTATACCTCTTCTCAGAGCCATGGCAAACGGGTGGCCAGCTGGCATGGCTGACGCACCCTGCGTGGCACTGATTTACGACAGCTCTACTCATCCCAGAAATACTTACGTAAGACACTTTAGCGGATGCTGGCCTCCCCACCCCCCGGGCTCAGTACATGATAACAACAAACACAGAGCACAGCTCAGAAAGTATTTGTGCCGACACCACTTGATGTGTGTAACGACTTGATATCCAACAACCGAAGTAAAGGAAAGACGGGGGGAGAACCAGTCGAATGGCAAAGACACAGCCACATAAACCAGCGCCTGGACATCATGGGACAAATGACTTAGTATTTCAAAAAGTATCAACTGCACGAATGAACAGGGGAAGTGACACTATTCGCAGAACACAAAAGACTTAAGAACATAACAACCAAATGCTCTGTGTTGGCCTTGTTTGGATTCTGATGGGAACCATCCAATTATATCAAGTAATATCCTTGAGATAATTAGGGAAACTTTTACATTAGGAACTTATTAATTTTGTTAGATATGATAATGGAAATGTGATTGTGTTAAAAAAAAAAAAAAACTTGAGGTATTTGAGAGTAAAGCAGCATGCTACCTGAGTTTTGGGTTGAAGTTCTTCAGCATAAAATCGTTGAGGTACACAGTCGAAACAAGGTCGCCTCAACGTAGACAGTCATTGAAAGTGACTGATGGCTACGTATTAGATTGTCTGTATTTGCTTGAAATTTTTGCTACTGAACAGTTGAGTTAATGCCACTTTTCATCATGGTAGACTGAGTGCCACATGCCCACCTACCAAAGAAAGTTCACGGGCCAAACTCTACTTTCTTTAGGCAGAGAGGCATTTGTCATGATATTTCCTTCTGTTTGGGCTCTGGTGAATTATTTTAACCATAATAGTTCACTAAACTTAGTCAAGACACAGCCCCAAGCGTATAACCAAAATGCCAAGAAAGAGTGTATGATCTGTTATGATATAGAGTCTATGGTGACTCAAAGCGAGGCCAACTCCAAGAAACTGGAGAAACATGAAGACATCGGCCATCATTGAGGGATGGGTAAAGTTCTTTGTTGTCGTGACCAAGGGAGTAACATCACTGCCAAGGAGGAGGAAGTAAGCCAGGACTGAGGACGGATGGAGCACATATGGAAGACATCCCAGCACACCCACTGGGGTGCCAGCAGCAGACAAAAGGCACACTCCAAGTTAAAATATTTTTAAATTTATTTATTTTTGAGACAGAGAGAGCACAAGCGAGGGAGGGGCAGAGAGAGAGAGGGAGACACAGAGAGAGAGGGAGACACAGGCTCCAGGCTCTGAGCTGTCAGCACAGAGCCCGATGCGGGGCTCGAACCCACAGACCGTGAGATCATGCCTTGATCCTAAGTTGGACGCCTAACTGACTGAGCCACCCAGGCACCCCGAAGGCACACTTTAAGTTTAATGGAAAATTGTTTGTAATTGAAGGAACTGTTTAGAGAGGTGCTGGCAGGTTGAGGCACCCCTGGGCCTGAAGGGCTGGGAAGGCACCTCCTTTGCTGGAGCCTCATGAGAGCTGGGGCCTTGGAGGTGGGGCCGCCCCAATGCAGGAATACACCTGCTAACCACATCATGCTGCTGAACGGAGACCGGCAGGTGCCCAACCTCCCTCTCCCCTGCCCTCCAATCTGGTATTGTGTCCCCATTAGCCAGACTTCTCTGGAGCGAGGGTGAACGGCCCCCCGAGTCAGCCACCTGGGGCACAGAGTAGAACAAAGGGCAGGAATAGACCAGCAGCTGTACAAGTGGAGAATCCTCAGCAGGCATATTGGAGGCTTGCCCAGCCCAGGGTGGTTGGAAGAGAATAAGGCAGTCGTTGGCGTGCATTTGCCTTATTTGGGAACATTTGCCCTATAAGTCATCCATACATTGCTGGCCCATCAGACACCACCAGGGGTGTGCGGGTCAGTGTCTCACAGCTGGCACTCTGAGGGGAAGGGTCCTGAGGTGCAGTGTTCCCCAATTTCTCTGGTGTAGATACTCCCACCACCTCCAGTTTCAAGCTGGAGGTGAGATAGCAGTGAACGCACAGTTGGGTACAGGTGGGCGGTGGCCCTGCATGGTACAGGACGTCCTCCTCAGAGACACACAAGGACAACCTCACGAGAACTGGATTTTGTAAACTGGTAGAATAATTAGGGAAGAATGGGCTTTGAGTATTTATTGGTTGTATTTGTTTTCTTATATAGGTTACTCCCTTGTAAGTTTCTACAATGTATATTTCAACAACCGCTGTCTTTTAACAACCGGCTTGCAAAATCCCACCCCCGCCCCCCCACCAAATGTAAGAGCTGGCACACCACTGGCTCATGACGACCAGCCTGAAGTTTCAAAGACCAGAACAGTAGGCATGAGGAGACGGACTTGGGCGTTTGTAGGAGCAAAGCTGTGAAAGCAGAATATGGGTATTTATTTTACAAACAGACATCCCATGTGCCTAGTTTGCAAAACTAGAGAGATTAGCTCATTGCCCGGGACCAGAGGAGCAGGGTTGGGGAAGACGTAATGGAGCTTGAAGTAGCAACGTGCTCAAGAAACCCCCGTGTTCTCCGAGCCCTGGACTGGACCTCAAACATTCGTGGAGTTGCCGATGCATTTTATTTTCTGCACCTGATATCGAAGGCAGATGTGAGGCAGCAGAAGGTAATGGCCAAAAGGGGTCAGTGTTTGAGAAGCTGAACAGAAGACAACCCAAGCCACTCGGCGGGGGGAAAACATTCGACAGCCCGCGGTTTTCACAGCAGACTGAGAGGTGAGGGGTGCTTGTTCAGATGCCCTGGCGGTGACTGTGGTCTCCGTCAGTGACAGGCGAGGAATCCTACACGCGGGAGAAGGAGCCGGCTTTCAGCGGATACACACACATGCGTGCCCACACGTATAGGCACACGCAAATTCACACAGGTGCACACATGCACGCGCATACATGTCACACACATAAACACATGCACACGTGCACAGGCACACGTGTGTGTGCACACATCCATGCACATGCACACTGGCACACGCCTACATATATGCACACACAAATTCACACAGATGCATGCACATGTACAAACACACGCACACACACACATGCACACACACACAAGTTCCTTTCGGAAGCTGCAGCAATGACCCCTGGAACACTGTCCCCCTCTTGGAACCAGTCTGTTCCTCGTTTCCTGGGGTCTCCCCTCCCGTCGGTGGGCAGAGGGCTGCCCCCACAGGAAATCTAGGAATGATTCAAGAGGACGCCACCAGCGGGCAGGAAGCTGGGCCCCATCTCGGAAAGGCTGCTGCCCCCAGTCAGGGAGTCCCTGGCTCCCGCTGGAATGGGATGATGGTGGGAGGCGGGCAGACGGGAGCCAGCTCACGCTGTTACCGACAGAGCGCGGAAGAAGCGTTCGCGACACTCTCATGACACGGGATCCTTCGGCTTTCCCCTTCCTCCGTGTTCTGAAAGACCCTGTATTAAAGCTCCACGCGTGAAGGAGAACCCTGCAGTCTTAAACTCTATGTATGTCAACGCTTCCTGAGTGTGGCAGGCACAGCGGTAGCAAGATAGGTTATTTTATGAGATTCACGTACAGGCTCTTTAAAATTTGACCGTCGTGTGTTTAGTTTAATGCGCATTTCGGAAGTTGTTTTTTGTTTTCGTTTTTTCCATTTGTGCTTGCTACAGAGTTCCTTTTCTGAAAGAACTTTGCTAAAGCAAAAAAGAAAGGGAGGGGGCAGTGCGTTTCTAGAACAATATTAAATAGATGATAGCACAGCGAGTGTATGACTATGTCCAGTATTTGAGGGTAGGATTTGGGGAAACCCCGGTAGATATTTCACATACACCCAGCCTGCACTCGGCACCAGCCCACGATACCAGGGTAGCCACGCGGACCCGGTGACATTATGAGGACAGCAGGGATAGCACCGATATCCGTTAGATAGCTATTCGGAGACCCGGATCTCAGACAAATGTCTCTTTTCCCTTAAGTGCTTTGAAAGAACCAAAAAAAACCCTCAAGCCCCTTTTGTCTGCCACGTCAGTTTTATGGGACTTGTCAGGTTCCTGGGTGGAATGGTTGTGGACGTGGATTTATGAGACTTATTCGCGTGGCAGGGTGACCAATCAGGGTGTCACGTCCTCATACACAGCACACGGCCCATGCAAAGCGCGGCCCCTCGTGCAGGAACCGCCACGAGCACACAACAGGAGGTTGCTCCGCCGTGGGGCGGGTGGGGGGCACTGAAGCCACGGCCACTGGGACGTCGCTCCCCTGCTCATTCGCGGACGTCATCATTTTTTGCATCGCGCGTCTCCTCGCAGGGGCCAGGCCACGTGGGCTGTTTCAGAGGCTGCTCGCTCCGTAGCTCCGTCCTGGCCAGCTCCGTCCGAAAGAGACCCTGAGGTCAGGTAGGACATTCTGGTTTATCGTCTGTCTCTCCCAACCGGACGTGAGTTCTCCAAGGGAAGACATGTGGGCTTGTGGGATTCTTGTCCCCAAGAGCAGCGCTGGGCACGTGGGGCCATGTGGCACAGTTGTTAACTGCTTGCTGAATGACCGAACATCACAGCGGCTTAAAAGCACAAATCCAGAATTTTGTATGGAAGCTTTTTATTGTAGTTTTGAGTAAGCTCTGCACCCAACGTGGGGCTGGAACCCACAACCCTGAGATGAAGAGTCCCACGCTCCACCGGTGCCCCCCTCCTGGTTTTATTTTAATGTCGGCAGCTGTGTTGGTTTGCTGGGGCAAACCCCTATTAAGTGGAAAGAACAATTTGTAGCTTCAGTGAAACCTGGAGTACTGTGGGTGGTGGCTCAGAGGACAGATGTGTTGTGTGTCGCTCTTGAAGGCCAGGAGTCCAGAATCAAGGTCCCTCCTGAGGGCTCTGAGGGAGAGCCTTCCCAGGCCCCTCTCCTCGGTGTGCGGACGGCTGGCTTCACCTTGACATGGCGTTGTCCCCGTAGGGTGTCTGTCTACAAGCTGCCCTTTCTTCGGGGGACGTGCAGTCACCGTCCCGCTGCTTTGGGGCCCACCCTGGAGCCACCCTTGAACGGGGTTGCCTCTGTGCCCGTGAGGTCCCGTTCCAAAGCGCTGGGGTTGAGAGTTCAGCATATGGATTTAGACGGAAGTACAGGGCCACCCATAATAGCAGCTAATTATATTCTTTCCTCTTTTACTTACTCTGCGGATCAGATTCAGCCGACTCAGCCTTACAGGGCCAGAGACCAGGTGGTACCCAGCCCCCCGTCCCCCGACCCCCCCTCCTGAAGCCACGCAGATGCTCATTCCAGCAGCAACCATACCAGTGGCTTCTGGAAGCTCAGTGGCTTGGGGATCTTCTAGACAGAGAGCATCTCGCGTGGGGATTCTGGCGCACCCCGAGTTCGACGCATCGGAGGACAGAGATCAGGCTTCCTGGGTCCAGAATTTGTACTGAACGTCGATTTTCTTTACGGAACGCTTAATCATCCCTGTGTTACAACAGAGCCAAGGACATTTTGAAAAGATGGGGGACACATTTGGGTTTTAAGCACCCAAGGACTGAGTGGACTGAACGGAGCGTCAAGTACAAACGGGTGTGCGGACGAGGGGCCGCCCAGGCGGCTCCGTCGGTGAAGCGTCCCACCCTGGGTTTCAGCTCAGGTCAGGATCTTGCAGATCGTGAGTTCGAGTCCTGCGTCGGGCTCTGCGCTGACATCACAGCTTGGGATTCTCTCTCTCTCTCCCTCTCCCTGCCCCCCACCCCCCTCCCCAGCTCATGCTCTTTCTGTCTCTCAAAATGAATAAACTTAAAAAACAACAGCCATGTGGGGGTGGCACGAGCCGGCTCAGGGGCGCTCAGACCGCACAGGAAGCATCCCCCGGGCGGTTGGGTGCCCGGCGCCTGTGATGACGCGCTCAGCGCCCTGCACGCCGCCTGCGGGGGTGCCCGTGCCGACGTTAAGCAGGTGCCGCGGCGCTGCCTCCCAGCCTCCAGAGTCACCTCCTGACCCGGGCAACAGCAGAGCCACACGTAGGGGACCCCACCCCCTAGGCAGAGAATGAAAAGGAGGAGAGGGCAGGGAGTGACTGACGTGCCCAAGGTCGCCAGCAGAGGCCGCCCCGCAGCCCAGCCGGTTTCCCCACATCCATTCCAGAGACTCCGCTCCCTCACCACGGGGATGCTGAGTGGGCGTGGCCTCTCTGGTGCCAGGCTCCTCCCCGAGAAGCCAGGCGTCCTCACCTGCCCATCGCGCGTTCCCACAGGCCCTCCCTCCTCGCAAATTCCACTCCTGCTCCTTGGGGGAGAGGGCCACACCCGCTGGTCTCACGCAGAAAACGCCCAATTAGCAAAATCGACCTCTGAAAGCCCGTGCCTTCGTCCCAGCTCGGGCTCATGGCCCACGGCCCACCTCGTGCACAGATGAAACCAGCCTCCGCGCCCGTCAGCAAGAATCCTTCTATTTGTGCGAACTATTAAGTGGAAAGAACAATTTGTAGCTTCAGTGAAACCTGGAGTCTTGAGCAAAATCCAAATGCAGCAAAACCCCATTTCAAGCAAAGTCACATTTCATGAGGCATTTCTTATGGGCAGTAAAGGTAGAGGGTGTCGGTGCTAAGAGACCATTGGGGCGTTGATTTCCCCCGTCTTAGGACAAATGGGGGGCTTTTGCATGCTAATGTGTCCTAATGCCCATCCTTTAGGTGCGCCCCAGTCTCCTTGTGGCCAAGGTGACCAGTTGCGTTCAACACATCATTTAAAAAAGACATTTTTTTTAATGTTTATTCATTTTTGAGAGAGAGAGAGACAGATTGCAAGCTGGGGAGGGGCAGAGAAGGAGGGAGACACAGAATCCGAAGCGGGCTCCAGGCTCCGAGCCGTCAGCCCAGAGCCCGACGCGGGGCTCGAACCCACGAACCGCGAGATCCCGACCTGAGCCAAGGTTGGAGGCTTCACCAACTGAGCCACCGGGGTGCCCCTCAGCACATCATTTTAATGCAAGACCTGGGAGAAGTTTCTAAACAGCAGGTGCCTGATGCTGCTGATTTGCTTTTGCCGCTCTGGGGGCTGATGCTGACCTGGACGCCTGAACTTTGACAGTGGAGATGTGGCTTACTGAGTGCTGGCAATCAGGTTTGCTCAGCTATGTTGATGTAGCTTCCCAACTATTCGTGAGGATTTATGTCCTCCACTCCTGGAGGGGGGCGGTGAGCAGGGCAGAGGTGTGCATGCACCTGTGTGTGTGTGTGTGTGTGTGTGTGTGTGTGTGTGCCTTGCTGATACTTTCAGAAGCTGTAACCCTGCATATACCCTGAGGAGTCCAATCTTTCTGCAGAGTTTGTCGGTCAAAACCGTATGTAACACGCTCCCAGTGACAAGATGGTGGTGACAGAACAGATGGGTGTTTGCCAGGCGTGAGTGTTCCAGGCTTTTCTGTGTTGTTCTCTATTCTGTCTGGCTGGCAAGTACACGAGAGATGCCGTTTCTAGCACCCCGAGAGATCAGCACACCTGACAGCAGGTGGGATCCAAGGAAGGTGTGTGCCTGCGTTCGGTAAGATGTGATCACCGGGGGAGCGGGGCGAAGGGCTCACGAGAAATCTAGGATTGCCCGGTTGGTTTTGCAACTTCCTCGTAACCTCAAAGCATCAAACTATTTTAAAATGAAAACTTATTTTTAAATTGTTCTTTTTTTTTTTCAACGTTTATTTATTTTTGGGGCAGAGAGAGACAGAGCGGGAATGGGCGAGGGGCAGAGAGATAGGGAGACACAGAATCCGAAGCAGGCTCCAGGCTCCGAGCCATCCGCCCAGAGCCCGACGCAGGGCTCGAACTCGCGGACCGCGAGATCGCGACCTGGCCGAAGTCGGACGCCTAACCGACTGCGCCACCCAGGCGCCCCGAAAACTTATTTTTAAAAAATACTGCAGTGTTCTGTTTCCTTCCAGAGGCAAAATTCTTACTTTGTCTGGTATTTGCATCCATATCGCTGACAGGGATAGTGACGTTGATGCATCTTGCTTTGGTGTGTGTGTGAGTGTGTGTGTTTAGGCAGTATCTATAAATTTCCCACAACAAAGGACAAAATATACCTCTTCCCCCCCCCCATAAGGGCACTCCTCTCTACGCCTCCATCCTTCCAATAAAATAATCATATTTTGTCTGGGTTCACATTCGGCGTTTAAAATATTATAAGCATGTGTGCTAATCACAGTAAAGCCAAGTATGAAATTCTGATCACGTGGCATCTTCTGAGTGATGATTTCTTGTCTTCAGATTTAAAAACTGGTCCGGTTTTATTCCTTCCCTTCATTTTCTGTATATTGAGCTCTCGTTCATTCCCAAACGCTTAGCTGACTGTCTGGATCTCCTCCCGGAGCATTCATCCCCACCAGATTCCTTAGGAAAATGTCCATTTCCGGACGGCAAGGCCGCCAGATTCTCCTCCTTGCTGGGGCCCCCTGTCCTCTGCGGCCGCCTTCCCTCTGTGCACCTGTCGTGCATGGGATCACGTGTTTCCTGCGCCTCTGATGTCTGACATCCTTCTGGGTTTCTCCCTCGCTTGATGGAGCACATCTCCAGGTTGCTTTCTGAGCAAGGATGTAGGAAGTAAGTTGTCAGAGAGCTTGCATATCTGGAAAGATGGTCTTCGGAATCAGGCTGGGTATAGAATTCGAGGTTGGGAATCACTCCCCCTTTGAGTTTTGGGCTATTTTCCATTGTCTCTTGGTTTCCAGAGCGGCTGTCGTGAGTTCTGAATCCGTGCTTGTCTCTGACGCTTCTGTCTCTTTGGAGGAGTGTGGAACTCACTCTCCCGTACCGTCGACATGTGCCGCTGCTGTGCCTGGGTGTGGGTTTGCTCTTTCTGCCTCTAAGGACAAATCTCCTCTATCCACCAGCCAGCCAGTCTATGCCTTTATATTTCTGCTATAATAGTTTTAATTTCCAAGTGCTCTTTTTTTTTTTCTGGACGTTTTTAAATAGCATTGTGTTTTTGTTTCATGATTGTGGAGTATTGTCTGATTTCCCTGTGAATATGAATGATTGTTTTTTTTTTTTTTTAAATTATGGTCTTTCCCATATTGGCTCTATTTTGTACAGATTGCTTTTTTTTTTCCTGTTTGTCTGTTTGGGTGTCTGTAATCACGTAGAGACTTTTCTCAGTGCCCAGTAGCTCCCGTTTGCTCCTATAAGTGATTGGGGGCACACGGCCGTTGGGAGGTCTGAGCCCAGGCACCCTGGCTTGCTGTTTGGAGGAACCCCAGTGTGAGCATTCACTCCCGCTTTGGGGCTGGGCCTCCGAGTCCTCAGGCCGCTTCCCCGGTGTGATCCCCGCTGACTCTTACTTTTCCCACCGACCGCTGGTGCCGCAAGTGGAAATCCTGCTCCCAAATTTGCTCGCGTCAGACCTCTTTCCCGTTCCAGAATCCGTGGCAGCTGGGCGTGTGCCCTTCCCACCTCGTGGGCCTCCGTTCTCCCGTGAGCGGGATTTGGGGGAGAGGACAGGCAGGCGGTCGCGTTCCATCTGCTACTTTTCTCCTTGGTATGTCGACAAGAGCACTGAGGTTCAGAGGGACCGAGTCGGCCCGGAGAGGAAGGCTTCCTTTGTTTCAAGCCCTAACTTAGTGCACTTGGGTTGGCAGCCTGCCTGGAGGAGGCAGTTACATGGGAGCAAGTGTAGCAATAATGGACACTTATTAAGTGCTTGCTGTATGCTTCACCCTATTCTAATCTCTTTATAGGCATTAAGACATTTCATCATTCAGCTTTATTAGCAGATCCATTTTGGGGGTAGGGGGTGAACTGAGACGCAGAGAGGGTGTGGTTGGGCCCAGACCACACAGCTACAAAGTGGTGAACCCAGGGTGTGAGCTGGGAAACCCCAGCACTATGGACCCTCCGGACTGATGAGTCTGTTGTGGGGATCGTGCCGGGCATTGTAGGATGTTAAACTGCATCCTTGGCCTCCCCCCCACCCCCAAGGCAGCACACCCCCACCCAGTGGCGACAACCGGAAATGTCTCCTGACCTTGCCACCTGCCTCTGGCAGGACACCAGCCTCCCCAACAACCACCAAATGAGAACAACTGGCCGAGGCAGACTGACGGTCCCCCTGAACGCTTTATGGGGCTACGTCTCTGTGTCCGGGGGGACAACCAGGGCCCCCCTACCCTCACCACGGACCCGGGCCTCCGGATCCGCCGTTCTGGAGTCCGTGGCCCCTCCCCCTTGCACTGTCTCCGCCCACCCCGGCGTTACCCCTCTGGAGCCCTCGGTCCGTCTCTGCACCTGCCACGGGAACGTGCGCGTGAACGTGGAGCGGGCGATCGCAGCGCAGTGGGGCTCGGGCACGTTTGCAAAGGCCGGGTCACTAATGCCGTGGGTCTCTCTCGCCTGTCTTCCTGCCCGCAGAGCCAAGGTGAAGAAGGGGGTGAACATCTTGGGCGCTCAGACCAGCGAGCCCCGGCAGTGGGACGTCAAGCAGGAGACGGGCAGCGGCGGGAAGCACACCACCGCCACCCTGCTGTGCCAGCGCCGGGCGCCCAGTGCGCACAACAGGTAAGCGCGCACCGCGCGGGCCCGCACTGACCCCGGCTTGGCGGAGCTCTTACACCCTCGGCCCAGAAAGCTGGAGGCACCCGCCTTGACTGGCAGGACCGTCTGGCAGCTACTGGCGGGGGCAGCTGCGGCTCTGGTCCTGAGCCTGCGGTTCTGGCTTGGGCGCAGAGACCTGTCGCCAAGGTTCGCCCGGCCTCCCGGCCCCCGGGCATTCCATCCACCTAGGCTCAGGTCCCGCGCGGTGTCACCTCCCCTTGAACTCCCTACGTGATCAGAGGCTGCCTCCTAAGTGCGCATCCTCTGCACGGAGTGTGTGATGTTTTGCCCCTTGGTAAGAAACGCGGATCCGGTCTTCATCGCTGTTCCCGGCACAGAGCTCCTAAGAGCCTTAGAATTTCCCGAGTGACGAGAGGAACAAAGGTGGCCTTTCCTGGGTTAATGAAGTGACTTTTGTAAAGCACCGAGGTCACCCCCCAAACCACCCCAACATCTCCCGGGAGGGCAGACAGGCTGGAGGTTGCATTACCAGCGGCCAGTGACTTAATCAACCTTACCTCTGTAGTGAGGCCTCTAGAAAAACCCTAGAGAAAGGGTGTCAGAGAGGGTGCAGGTGGGTGAGCCCCTGGCACTCGGGGCGAATGGTGCCCAGAGAGAGCATGAAGGTCTGTGCCCCCTTCCCGACACCCATGTGTCTCCTCAGTGTGGTTGCCCCTGAGTTATTAACATCCTTTAACCCGGTCAGTAAGGGTTTCTCTGCATTCTGTGAGCTGCTCCAGCAAATCAGTAGAGCCCAAGGAGGGGGTCACGGGAACCTCGGGCTTATAGCCTGGACCAGTGACCGGCACCTGCAATGGGGAGGGACAGTCCTATGGGATGGAGCCCCTCACAGTGGGGGGGGGGGGGGATCTGACGCCACCTCTGGGTGGATGGGGTCAGGATCGCATGGCACCCGAGGATCCCAGCTGGTGTCGGCGAGCTGCCCCGGGGGGGAAACACACGCGTCGGAATTGATGTCTGAATCGTAAAGGCTTAGGCCCAGTCTTCAATGAGGAAGGATCTGAAGATGGGGTGACAGTCGGTGGCGATCGTGTGTAAGGACGTGATGCTGTGTGACATTCTACACGGACATCTGGATTACTCTTTAATTGTTTTCTGCATATAAAAACAATACATACTCCTTTTAGAGTATTTTTTAAATTTATTTATTTTGAGAGCAGGGAAGGGGCAGAGAGGGAGGGAGAGAGAGAATCCCAAGCAGTCTCTGCACCATCAGCACAGAGAGAGACCGATGTGGGGCTCGAGCTCAGGACCCTAGGATCACGACCTGAGCCGAAGCCAGGAGTCGGACACTGGACTGACTGAGCCTCTCAGGCGCCTCATAGAGTCTTTGTGAAGCACAGTTATGCAAGGAAAAAACGTTAAATAATATATCAGTGCCCTGCCACCCAAGGATAACCCAGTGCTAATAAGTCGGTCCATTTCCTCCCAGCGTTTTATACGTACAATAAATGTGCAATCGGTTTATTTCTCTTACAAATCTGGTATCATAATCTCTACAGGTTTTAGGATACCTTCATTTCTATTGTAAACATTTTCTCTTGACATTAAATTGTCCTCAGCAACGTTTTAACGGCCTCGCAATATTCTGTCATATAGATTTAACATTCCGTCAATAGCCATACCCATGTCTCCGGACATTTCCACTGTTCTTTTTATAAACAATGCAGCAGTAAACTACCGTCCACATACAGCTTTATCTCCTTCTCTTCTCACTTAAGGTGGCTTCTTAGAATCAAAAAGTTTGAATCATTTTTAGGGCTCCTGATACCTTCTCTTTGTGTATTTTCTTGAAGAGAGCAGCACTAAAGGAAAAGAATAGCCCCTCACCAGGCACGTTTTCTTAAGTGAACGCTACAAGAGTGCCAAGGAAAATAACACAAATTCTCTACTTTGTGTGGAAACGCCCAGTCCTTTGATCGCAGACCCTGTGCTCGGTCCTCCCTTTCACGGGTAGCCAGCGAAAACATCTGGTGCCCCGAGCGGCTTCCAAACAGCAGCCTCTTCCACAATTGCCCCCAAGAAGGACCGTTAGTACATCCTGCGGTTGAGTAGGCAAGTTAAGAGCGGAAGTGTTCATTAGCAGTGAAGTCAGGCGTGGAAATCGTCCTTCGTGACACCATCAGGAGCCTCAAAGTGAGGGAGGTGCGCCCTGTGCTGGCACGTCCTCACGGGTCCCTGAGGCCACGCTGTTTGTTCCGCGTCTTCCAGAAAGCGCGCTCTGGGCTCAGGTGTGTTTGCCGAGAGGGTGAGCCTTTGTTCGAGGTGTTTGTTGCAAAGCCTGTTTCCCAGCACACCGCCGATGGGCGTCCTGTGCTCACTGCCTCCCTCGCGGAGAGACGACTTTCTGCAGAAATCCTTGCTCGGTTCACCTGTGCTCCGTGCCAGGCTGATGTCCGCTGAACACGCTGACTGTGGTCCAGACCACCCCCATCAGCGACCTAAACGCTGCAGACCTGGCCCCAGAAAGACCACACTTCAAATAAGGGTGTTCGTTGACGGGGAAGGTCCAAGGGCTCGCTTCCTCTGCCCGTGGAGCAAAGGCCAAGCGTACGAGTCGTCTACTGCTGTGTCACAAACTACCCCCGAGTTTCAGGCACCACATGCTCATTATCTCGTGGCCTCCGTGGGCCAGGATTCAGGCACCTCTGAATCGGGGTCTCTACCCCAGGGTCTCTCACCGAGCCGCTGTCTACGTCTCCATCGGGAACCGGGGTCTCATCTGAAGGCTCAGCAGAGACAGTATACTTCCAGGATCAGGTGGCCGTTGGCAGGACTCCTGCCTCAGTTCCTCGAGGCTGGCAGGACTGGGGGTCTCAGTTTCTTGTTCCTTCCCGGGCGTCCTTCTCCGTCAGGTCAAGCATGCGTGAGAAGGTCCAGGGAGGAAAGAAGTGACAGCAAACGGGGGCAGAGTATTTACAATCTAATCTCACAAGGGACATCCAAACACTCTTGCTGTATTCTGTTCATGAGAAACAAGTCTGGGCCACACTCCAGGGCAGGGGGGGACGCAGAGGGGAGGGTGCCGGGAGGTGGGGTCACTGGGAACTGTCTTTAGCCATCAGCCTGAAGGTTCTTCTGGGCTTTGGAGGGTGCCTGTCAGGTGTCCTGGGGGGGGGGGGGGAGCAGGAGGAAGGAATATGCAGGCACAGAGGCCCCGCCCTCTCTGAAATCACCTGAAATCAGGAGACCTCAGGTGGTGGGGAGGGGGGGCCGGGACCTTACTCCAGGTGACCTAGAAACGACTTGCAGAGATTAATCCAGAAAGGTAGGAAGGCCGTGAGACGGAGGGACGTGGCTCCCAGACCAGTGGCCTCAACTGGCCTTGCCTTAGCTGTGTGTCCCATGGACTCGTGTGCCTCATTTCACTTAAGCCAGGTGATGAAGGGGCAAGGTTTATGTTACCATCTGTATGCGGGCGTGTGCTTAGATGCACTAAAAGGGGATGATCCCGGCTCATTCAATCAGAAGAGCAACTTACCCCGAGGACGTGTTGGGAAATGGTGTGGAATCAGCTTGGAAAGTAGAAACTGTAGGCAAATCTCGGCACCCACCGGCACCCGCCCAAAGTCACGCCGCGTCATGGACCCTTGGACCGCTGCTGGCGCAAGAGTTTTCTCTGAAGCGTCTTTAAATTGCTCTGCGTTTTTACAATCACCTTCGTTTTTAGTCATACTGTCCTTGAAGATATACATTTAAGGTACTCCCGTTAGTATCTAATGCGCATTACGCTATGAGATACAAGAATTGCAGTATTCTATTTTATTCTAGTTTTTAATGTTTATTTTGGAGAGAGAAAGAGAGAGCAAAGTGGGGGAGGGTCAGAGAGAGAGGGGGAGACACAGAATCTGAAGCAGGCTCCAGGCTCCGAGCTGTCAGCACAGAGCCCAACACGGGGCTCGAACTCACAGACCGTGAGATCGTGACCTGAGCCGAAGTCGGACGCTTAACCGAGTGAGCCACCCAGACACCCCATTTGCTCAGATTTTTAAAAATCACTGTGCAGATACAAGAAAAGGAATGTCGCTCAGGAACATTGTCCACCAGCAGGTGAATTGCGTGGGAGTAGTGGCCAGTCTGAGCGCATCACGTGCTCTGCTGTGGACGAAATCATACCTGCCTTCTTTAGGGCAAAACAGCAACACAGCAGCAAAACAGCCGTCCCGGCCTGGACGGTGCCCTCTTTTAAAGGGACTGCGGAGTGAGGCCAACCCGTTCAGAGACTCCGCTCCCTGCATTCTCCCCCACACGGTCCCTCCTGAACAGATACAGCCCAGGGTCCCCGGTGTTTCCAGCAGATGCTGTAGGCACATGTCTGTCGTCCGCTTCCTTATTCGTGTTTGCCCTCAGCTCTCTTGAGGGGCAGCCCTTCCAGGGAACCTGTCTGTGGCCTGCGGTCCCTCATTCCCCCCACCCCACTTGTCACCTAGCTTCTGTTCTGCCAGGCGGTCTAGACCAGAGACGTGCTCTGGGTCCCCGCCCTTCCTTGGACCCCAGCTGACACCCCCTCGTCGTCCCCTCTCCCTGGAACAGCAGCGCCCGTGTGGCATCCCCGGCCCGCGTGGCTTCAGCTCGGCTGCAGGAGAGACAAGGAAGTCAGGCAGGTAATAAAAGGAGAGAGTCTTTTCCCAAAGCAAAAATGACGGAAAACGGGGCATAAAGTGCCCGTTAGTATTCATTCACGCAGTCTCGATCGCAGACCTTCTGTGTGTGACGATGCTCGGCTGTTTGTTTTCGGAGAATTCTGGAAAATGAACGTTCTCGTAGCTGCTTCGTATGAACAGCTTCAGCGAAGCTTCGGGGAGTGGTCCACAGAGATAATCTGCTTTTCCCTAAAGGAAATTGCCCAGACCGCGTCTTCTTCTTAGGAAGATTTGGAAGATACCGCAGAAAACATGCTGTGCCGGTGTCCCAAGTGAAAACTCTCCCGGTTGGTGCGCATGCCAAGTCCCCAGAGGAAGAAGCCAACAGTGTCCCCATGCAGCCCGCTCTCAACGCATGACGGACGCACGTCAGCACCTGCGGCAGGAGAGTTCCTTGATGGGCACCTTGTGTGGGTCCTCCCGCTGCCAGTTTGTGCCAGAGGCAAAAGCCCAGGATGGTGGAGATTCCTGGTGTTTTCTGGCATGTATACAAACTAGCCCCCCACCCACAAGAATTTCCCAGAAGAGCCTGGGGGTGGAGAGCAGCTAGAGAGGAAGCTTTGAGAAGGCTGGGAGGACAGATGTTCCCGGAGACCAAAGCGCTGGCTCTGGCATCCGACGTTGATGCGTTGTCCGAAATAAACAGCCGTGGGGTTTCTTCCATCAAGTGGTGTCGTGGGCGCGTCCAGCATCCATGGGCCCTCATCCCATCGAGCCTGCCTGCGGTGGAGGCACCCGGCTTCCCCAGAGGGATCAGCTTCTACAGAGAAGGACTAGACCCTGGGCGTTAGAACCATGGCGCCTAGGAGAGCCTTCACAACACGGGACGTGCGGTGCGCCTCCCTGCCCGCTTCCCCAGAGCCCCCGCGGTGAATGTGGGCTCACTCAGTTTCCCTGCGAATGACCGGTGCCCCTGTGAACGAGAGGTTGCGTTTTCCAAACACGTTGGCAACGCGGTCAAGTTCTCAACGCCCCCAGCTGTGTGCTCTCCTGGAGGTCGCTACGCAGCATTACAAGGTAGAGCCTTCATCCTTCCCCTCGAACACGGGTGACGTTTGTGACCATCTTGCTGTGAGCACAAGGGTCGCCCTGTGGCTTGGAGAGAGCTGGGTCACAGAAGAGCCAACAGGCAGGCAGCCCCATTGCCCCGAGGCCTCCAGTTATCCCGCGTGGAGAGACCCCAGGGAGGACCCCGCACCAAGGGAGAGGATGTGTCCAGCCAGCCCCACCTGGCCCAGCCCTTCCGGAATTCTTGAATCACAGACACAGTGATCGTTTCATGCCGCTAGGTTTGCAGGGCAGTTTGTGGCAGAGCAACATGTAACCAGAAGACGGGGGGCTCCCGGGAGGGTTGAGGTGCTCTCACCCCCTACAGGTCCTCAGGGCCAGGCGAGCGTTTTAACCCCGTTCTCTGGGGTCACCTCCCAGCGCAAGGAACAGTTGCCCGAGTGAGGAGACGTGGACACGGCTTGTCTTCTTACCCCAAAGAGCCCTGCCCGGTTCCCAGCCCCTCCCCGCCTCTAGAGGCCTGCTTCTCGGCTTTGTGCACCCGAGCCTCATGGAAGGCTTTTTCTGGCCAGAATGAAGCGTTTCTGTTTTCTTCCTTCCATTACGGGCTGACATGTGGTCCCCGGTCCAAACCTAAAACGTGGAAAGTAAATATATCTCTCAGCATCTGCCCTGAGATGACTTATTAGAGCACATTAAGAAATCTCTGGAGCTCTTGCCAGACCAGTAATGGACTTTTAGGGGAGGCTGTGGCCTCCGACCCAAGCAGGTGGCTTTCAGAGCCCCTGATGTTGCCACGGAGACCCCCTCTTATGCTGAGGCGCGGGTACAGCTGTCTCCCTGAGGCGGTCGCCCTGTCACTGGCCCTCAGAGAACAGCCCTGCGGCCCTGCAGCACCCCACGCTCTGGGCACAACACCCGACACGGTCAGAGTCCTCCAACTCCCCACCCCCGCCCGCGGCTGCCGCGAGATGCTGGCATTCTCCACTGTGACTCTTTTAAATTGAGGGATCCGGGTCCTCCCCACACTTGACCGGTCTTTACAAGAAAATGGTGAACAGCAGTGGGAATGAACCACAGCTGCCCATTGAACAACGTGTGTTTGCAGTGCTCGGTCCGCTCACAGGCACGTCTTTTTCCGTAAACAACAGCACGGGACTGTCAATGTGTTCTCTCCTTAGGACTTTCTGAGTGGCGTTTTCTTTTCTCTAGCTTGCTTTGTTGTACGAATACCGGAGAGAATACAGAGAACACAAAATAGGTGTCTGTTGACTGTTTACCTGATGAGTCAATGGCAGGCTCTTGGTAGTTAAGAATGGGGAAATCAAAAGTTATTCGTGGATTGTTGACTGCGCGGGGGGTCAGCGCCCCAACCCTCTCATTGTTCAGGGGTCCATCATGTTTCCGTTTTTAAAAACAATGTATTTTCGTGCCCGAACGGTAAAAGCTTGGGTCATGTAGTGCCTCCATCGTCCTGCATCCCGTGAAGCAATATGGCGCCGTGAGTAATAGCTTGGCCTCTGGAGCCAGCCAGGCAACTTGGATTCAAGTCTCAGCTCTTCTACTTGGGACCTGTGTGATTTTGTGCAAATTAGTCCGTTTCCTTGGGTCTTCTCTGAAAGTGAGATGGTAAATAACCGCGGTGCGTTTGTCGCTCATGGACATTGAAGATGTCAGTCTACGGTAAGCGTCCACAGAGAGTGCTGGTTCTTGTGTTTTGTACGGAGCGAAGCTTCCTTCAGTTATTCCTGACATTTTTACGCAGTGGCCCAGACTGCCTTGCATTGTCTTTGTGACAAGGCATGGCACTCTTTCCCATGGTGGCACATGCCAATCACAGAGCCACCCTGTCCTGTTGGCTTGGTCTGGGCCCCCAACATCGCACTGGAACTCCATCTCGCTCACTTTCCTCCCCGTCTCCCCCGCTGACCCTCTTGGCTCACTCTTTTCTTGGAGTCGCAGTAGCTGGTTGGCTCTGGGCTTTGTGCCCACCCTCAGGGCAACCTGACCGTCTAAGGGATGGCAGAGCCAGGTGCCAGAGGAACAGTGGTAACCTGCGGGCACCTGTGGGTTGAATATCGCTCGCTTTGGCTATTCATAAGCCAACCCCAAAGGTCGAAGGCTTGTTGTAATCTGTCACTTTACTAAGGCACATTTTCCCCTTCTGCTTTTATTATTTTCTGCTCTTAATTTTTTGTTGTTGCTGTTGGAGGAGTGGGGGAGGACCAGTGATGCATTCACACAGTTCCAAACCGAAAATGTAGACAAACCAACACACGGAAATCCACCCCTGCCCTCCCCGTACGCAGCTCCCTTCCGGAGGCCACCGACATCGGCGCTTTATCGCACACCTTTCCAAAGACATTCCACGCCTACGAAGCAAGCACACCCTCACACGTATTCCCTCCCCACTTCAGCTTTGAACAACGTTGCTTCTCTTTTCGACCTACTCATGTATCTTGCAAGTTTCCCATGTCGGTCCATGAAGGTCCTTATTATCCTTTTGTTGTTTTTTTTTTTATAGCATTTGCTTATTATGGTGTCCACTGTCTAACTGGACTGGTTTAGAGCGTCCACTGTCTAAACCAACCCCGTTAGGGTCTTTTGTCCTTTGCTTCCAGTTGCTGCTCTGATTAACCTTGTCCACACGCTGCCTGGCACTTCTGTGGCTGTGTCTGTGGAGCACGTTCCAGAAGTGTGCTGTCTGGTAGAAGGGCTTGGGCCTCTGTGAGTCTTGTGGACACTGACGTGTTACCCTGTGCCGGTCCACGCCACCAGCCACCCGTGGCTGACAAATTGTTGGACCTCGTGATGCTTGTGTTTTGTCTCTTCACGGATGACTTGACTAGCGGGTTGCCTGAGAGCAGTGTTTCACGTGGGAATTGTGGGTCTGCAGGCTGTTGACCCCATCCATCCCGGTCTCTCCTGGGAAACTCTGGAGTGGCGTTTATGGCCCCGGGACCTGCCCTGTTCCTGGAGCATCTCCCTTGGGCGTGCAGTGCGTCTGCTATATGAATGGGACTGTTTGCAATCACGCGCCTCCAACAGGTTGTACCTTAGGTCACTTATAAACTCTCACCTAAGCTGAGCTCGCTGTCGGTACCCTGGCCATCCAGTCTTCTCAAAATGGCCGAAACACTCTTTAAAAGAAAATCCGATCCCGGAACTCCCTATAGCCTCAACTTTCCAGGGCTTTCCAACACACCCAGAAGAAAACCCCAGCTCTTGGCCGTGGCCTCCAAGGCCCTGGGGGATCTGGCCCTGCCCACCCTCCTGATCTTACCCCCATGCTTCTCTCATCAGTCACCCATCTTCCTTTACCCCATGCGCCAGACTTGTTCGTGCCACGGGGCCTTTGCACCTGCCATTTCCTCCGACTGGACTCTGTGAGTTGATCGTTCTAATTTTTAGGTCTTAGCTTAGACATTGTGTTCTCAAAGAGGCAGCCTGTGACCGCTCAGACCGATCACCTGACTGACTTTCTTTCTGGAACTCACCAGCGTGAAGTGACTGTTTACCATTTGTCCCTCTCCACAAGAATGTAGACTCCACGAGGGAAGGCAGGGACTTGCCCATAGTCTTCACCTCTGTGTTCGTGTCTAGATCGGTTCCTGGCCCAGAGAAGGGACCGAAATACTCACTGAGTGAACCAATACGTGAACGACCGTGCAACGATATGTTGACGTGGGGCATGTCGTCTGTGGTTTGGACGAGGAGCCAGGATCAGAAGGCCCCTGTGTTAAGACCATGAGGACCGTTTGCCAAAGACCAAGTGCGTGAAGCATGTTTGTTGAGGCGGAGCGTGTGGCCTCATTGTACACATGACGGAATAAGTTGTGGGGGGGCTGCACGTGCGGGACAAATGGCATCCCGGGAGGCAGGGCGGGACGTCCCCAGGCTTTGGGAAGGGCGGTGGTGGAGTCCTCTTGCCAGTGTTGCGCTAAGCACTGCAGACAGACAGACATTTTCTGCAGACGGCTTTCCAGTTGGCAAGAATCCCGCGGCTCTGCCCAAGCCTGAACCTTGCTCGTCATGAGGAAACATCCTTCCGCTTCATCTTGGTATTCCGTGTCCAGCCGCCCGGAACGCAGAGACCTGCAGGGAGCAGAAAGGCTCCCCAAATCCTGGGAAGCGGGGGATCTTCAGGAATCACATCCTGACTGCCTGTTAAACCCTCCCAGGGGGAGCTTTGGACCACACGAGCCCGACTGGAGGGTCCCAGTTCACAACCTGGATTTCTGTGTTTGTCCTCAGTCATCAATGATGGAGGGCCTGCCAGGCTCTGAGAATATTAGGGCTCACAAGACGAGCATGGACCCTGACCTCACGGAACTCACTGTCCATGTGAAAAGACGGAAAACAACCCAACAATAAGTATGCCAGGAAATATTTCGCTGCAACACCGGTAAATGCCATGGAGAAGTATGTGGTGCTAAAGGTGTCGCAATCAGGACGCGAATTCCTTAGGATGGGGGTCAGTTGCCGCTAAAAGAAACCTTGCTCAGGGCAGCGTACGTTCAAGAAAACATCATTTTCGTCATGTAGGGGTCTGGGGAGGTGTGGCCATCCAAAGCCCGGGCTCCGTGTCTCCCATTTCTTGGGCACCACCGGGGGCTGCCCTCGCTCACAAAATCCAAGATGGCGCACCAGCCCACAGAAGCCCAGCCCGTGGGAAGGTGGGGAGGATGGAGGGCAGCGGACGCCAGAACCACAGAGGCGTGTTTTGGTTTATCTAAAGAACAGTGAGAAGAAGGCAGGACAGAGGCACAGTCACGTTTGCGTGAACGATATTGTCAGTGAGCCTATGGAAAACAAATAGGGAGGGGTGGTCCGAGAAGACGCAGACGGCTCGTACCTCAGGCCCAGGTGAGGACAGAGGGCTGTGCTGCCCGCCACGAACTTCCTCCACAAGCCCCCCGACGACCGGACACCCACCTCCCCTCTCTCTGCCACCTTCACATCAACCAGCACCGCCATGCTTTCTGACACGGAAGCCCAGCTGCCCGAGTCGGCAAAAACGCTCGAGGGCTTTGTTCAGGAGGAAATACAGCACTGCCTCTTGGAGGGGGAACAAAAAGTGTGGAAGAGAGGCAGTCTCTTAGCACGGACAGGTTACTCTGATAACCTCAAATCAGTCCTTCAGAGCCCTGACTGGGTTCTCTCCTCAAAGACCCGGTGACAGGTGGTTCTGTAAGCTGATCTCCGTGCCTCTCCGGGGCAACTGAATACCTTCTTTCCTTTCCATTCTCCACATCACATTAATTCTTCCTAAGTGGTCCTTATTATTCCTTACTTGTTCCATCTCAAGAGCAGTATTTCCTCGCCAGTGGTGTGTAAACTAGGCCAGCTAAATGGCACAGACACCTCATCCATCATGCCTTTAATTTTCCACCTTGGGAGGAAGCGTTGAGGCTTCAGTTAAAGATAAAAGCCAAGTCACCTTAATACTCCACTGGCTCTTGGGCTGAGCCCGTCCACTGCTCACATTCCTACACCGGGGCGGACGGCGGACGGTCCCCACGCAGGTGTGGATCGGTTCAGGCAAAAGGGTCCGTGGTTGTGACGGAGACCCTCCCCAAATCCCTGATTAGACAAGATGGGGGTTGACTTCTCTTTTGTCTCTGGTTTGAGTCGGTGAGGCAGCCGCTCTCTGCAGAGGCACCTTGGAGATGATACATGTGTGTTGTTTCAAGCCACCAAGTGTGGGGGCTAATTTGTTGCAAGCTAGTAGATAACTCACACTGTGTTCTTACAGACACTCCAGGATTGCTTATGCGAACTCCTAAGATTAAAAATGATACTCAATAAGGCTCTGTGAATGTAAGACACAAAAATTCCTCGTGACTTTACGGAGCTTTATCGTCTGCAAAGGCAACTTAATGGATATGTTTAATTTGATCATCGCAGCAAACCTGTGAGGGTTGGAGACCCTGGGTATGGTCTCCTGGGTCCTGGAGGAGGGACCTGGGTCCTGGGTATGGTCTTTGTTACGGGTGTGAATAAACTGAGATTCAAAGGCATTCGAAGTATTTAGTCCAAAAGCACCTGGCAGGTTGAGAGGAGCAAGTTATATTCTACCCTTGATTCCTTTGTTCTTTGCAAGAAACTCACCCCCTATTTGGGGATTTCCCTTTGCAAAACTGAAAGCACGTGTCTTTGGGCATAACTCGACCCCTAAGAACTACATGAAGGTCAGTGATGTAATATAACCTGAATAGACAAAATAGATTTTGAGAAATCAGTAGCCACTTCTGATCTTTCAGATTCCCTGAATTGTAGGCATTCAGATTAAAGAAGGCCCATCACCCACCCTCCCCTCCCTCCCACCCCCCATCAACCCTCAGCTTGTTCTCAGTTTTTAAGAGTCTCTTATGGTTTGGCTCCCTCCCTCTCTAACCTCTTTTTTTTGTTGTTGTTCCTTCCAATGGGTTGGGTCGGTTCCACCTTCACCTGAAATTCTGAGATGTTGTTCGCCTCGTGTCAGTTGTGACCACACCACCGGTGGGGGGTGGGGGTGGGGGCCGGTCTGCAATGCTCGTGCTCGCTTCTGCTTCCCCAGTCTGGAGAACATCAGGCTCCCACAAAAATCCTACGGCGTGATTTCTGAGGACGACTGCAAGTGGGGTGCTGTTCTTGCACGGCGGTGATCTCTGTGGCTGACTCTTCCCTCAGGGGAAGGGAGTAGTACTAGCTCAACAAAGAGCTACATCCCCCGATCCCGCCCATGATACAGCAGGACGGGCTCGGAGCTCAGGCTCGGAAACGAGACGGCCAGCATCCTGATGCTCAGACTGACTCAGGGAACTTTGGCGCTTATCAGACTTGTGTGCCTCTGTTTTCTCATCTGCAAAACAGGGGTGACACCCTAATAGCATCTCCTTCCTGCAGGTGTTTGGAGGGTTAAATGAAACAGCTTATGAGAACAGTGCCTGGCATGCGTTAGGCATTCCCGGGGTTGCCAGGTCAACAGTTAGACAGCGTGGGGGCGCATATCCCAGACAGGTGCGCCATTTTGAAGAGTAAACCCAGTTCCTTGACCCTCTGGAAGGCGCCCGGTCCTGGTTCCAAGTCTTCTCAGGGAGGCTCAAGCATGGCTCGTGTCCTAAGGCCTTTCCATGCCTCCTTCGGGGAATGGTCCCCCCAGAGCCGTCTTTATCCAAAATGTTCTCTTGGTTCAAAAGAAAGAAGGGCCAACCCGAACGGAATTGAGAAAAAGAAAAAAAGAGAAGAGAGCTCGAACCCCGGGGAGGAAACTTGAATCCGCACAAGGGCGCTTGGCTTCAGATTTCCGTCAGCTGAAAATGGCACCCTCCATTTGGAGGTATGGGTTCATCCGTGCTCCCCGTCACCGGGGCCATCCTCCCGGCACGCATTGGCCACGTCAGCTGCGGCCTTGTGACCTCCCAGGTCTGCCAGGGCAGAGAGAAGCCCTGTTCCCGGGGCCAGGCCAAAGCTCCGGGGTCCTCCTGCCATTTTGGTCCCACACTAAGCCTTCTGTCTGAACGGAGCATGGCACCGTTGGATTAGCTCCGCCAATCATGTGCCACGCCTCGGGACCACATGTGCGTCACCCAGACCGAGAGGCAGGGAGGGGAAGAATCCCAAGTTAAAAGAAACAGGGACCAACATCCATCACACAGCCTTCCCGAGGCGGAGACCACGGGCAAAGACATTCCCGCCCTGCGCCTCCCGCCGTGCCTGAGAGTTCAGAAGGAGAGTGAGTGTCTTGCCAAAACAGACCCGATGCTTTTTGTGGAGCAGAGCCCTTCGAGATGGAGACCTTTAGTCTAACCGTTCGTGGCAGGCAGCGGGCTCCAGTGAGGAAGGCGCCGAAGGGTATGTAATTGAAGAAAAACAAACCATCGATGTGCGTGGCTTCTGGCTTCTGCCCAACAGCTTTATTATTTATGCTCACACCCTGTTCCGCAAGGGGCTTTCCGTGGTTTAGGGTATTCCGCCCAATCTAGGAAGCCAACACTGAATTCCCAACAAGTAACAATCGCACGTACTTTGAGTGCTGCACACACACACACGGCATTGCTCTGAGCGCCTTTTTTTTTTAACGTTTATTATTTTTGAGTCTGAGAGAGACAGAGCGTGAACAGGGGAGGGGCAGAGAGAGAGGGAGACCCAGAATCCGAAGCAGGTTCCGGGCTCCGAGCTGTCAGCACGGAGCCGGAGGCGGGGCTCGAACCCACAAACCGTGAGATCACGACCTGAGCCAAAGTCAGACGCTCAACCGACTGAGCCCCCCCCACCCCCAGGCGCCCCTGCCCTAAGTACCTCATACTCGCTCCTTTAAAATCTCCACATCCCCTACCAGGGAGCTGCGGTTATTACTATGTGTGGTCTACACACAGGGCCCCGAAACACAGAGATTAGGAGACTCCCCAAGTGGGTGCGGTGGGGAAGCCCAGAACAAGACTTCAGCCCGGGTGCCTCGGAGCCGGCGCTTTCCCTCTGGCGATACTGACGGGGAGACGAGGAAGGCAGGGAAATGAGGTCAAGGCAAGAGTCTGGTTAATCCATGAACCAGATGCCTTGTGCCTCTGGACCCTTGCTGGGGGGCGCCTCCCAGCCTGCCCGCAGCCCCCCAGCACTCACTACCAGCTGTAAGATTGCCCACCTCTCTGGAAACGGAGTCAGTTTGCCCCGAGAAAACACGGTCAAGGTGAAACCCAAAGGGAATTGCTGCGGGGCGTTATTTTGTGCAACGTGCTGCCGTCCCCAGCTTCATGCATCCATTTGTCACACATGCATCCAGATGCTTCTCTGTGCCAGGCCCTCACCCCCCTAGGCTGCGTGCACGGGGAGACAGAGACCTTTCTCTCTGGTGGGAGGACAGAGGAGAGGGACAAGAAGGGGACGCAGAGGATAGTCAGTACGTACTGCCAGAAGGAGGTGGGCACAATGAGGGATACCGAGGCAGAGCATGGCTGGGCCAGTGAGCCGGGTCCCCTTGGAAGAGGTCACATCTGACGCCTGAAAGAATCTGAGAGTGAGCCCCCCCGGCTACGTGAGCGAGGGCATTCCCGGCCGAGGGACAGACGCGGGGACCGTGCCAAGGCCAGAGAGGAGAGTGGGGACCATTCATGATGTCATCAGTCAGGACAAGTGGGTCACACATTCATGACACGTGCATCCAGAGGCCTCGGGGCCTGGCCACAGCCTCTTTTCCGCAGCAAAACTCAGCTCCGAGTATGGTGTGGACCCCACCTGACTTACAGAGATGGGTGTTAGAGGCACCAGTGACCCCTGTTACAGGGGCAAACAGAGAAAGTGCTTCCGCTGACCTTCACACAGGTGTGCAAGCACGTGTTTACAGGCTTCTGAAGATTGCATGCGACAAGGACAGGCCGGAGAATTCTCCGCCCACGGAGTCAAGAGAAGGGGGGGAGGCGGACGGAAGAGAAGAAGAAGCAGGGTTTACGCTTTCCGTTTATGCCACCGGCTTTTTATTACCCAGGTGACACCCAGACAGAGCCCGCTCTCTGGACGCCACTTGTGGTCATTTGGCGAATCAGGGCAGTCAGCAAACATCTGTGGAGGGTGATAATATTCAAGGGGCTGTCACTGTTTCTATGAAAACTTAGTTACGCCGGGCTGAGATTAATTTTCCATTGTCTCCGCTTAAAACGAAGATTGCTTACACAGCTGCTTCAAATAGAACCTTGATTGCCTGCCGTCTTTTGCCAAAATCATGAAAGACCAAAAAAAAAAAAAAAAAAGTTAAATAAAATCAAAGACTAACTTCAGATGTGTTGAAGTCACTGCTGCCCTCTGAGCCCCTGGATTCTTTCTTTCTCCACCACGTTCTCTTTCGACCGGTGTTCATGCTTTTTTATTCTCATGCTGTTACCATGAGAAGGGAAAGCAGAGTTGAAGGATGAAACCCTGGCCATATTAGGCAAAAGTATGAAAAAGCACGTAAGCCAGAGCGAGTACAGCTGGGGCTCTTTTCCTGTCGGAAAGCCCCTTAGCCCCAAAGAGGAGAGGACGGGTACGAGAAGGACAATGCCAGGACGAGGACACGCAGGCATGCACACACACGTGCACACGCACGCACACGCACTCATCCACGTGCACACACATGCACACACACACGTCTATGAACATGCATACCCACTCATGCACACGTGCACGCTCATGCACACACCCCCAAACGTGTGATCCATGTGCACATGTGCACACACATGCCCATACACACACCCGTGCACGCACACACCCATGCACACACACGCACTCACATGTACATGCACACCCCACAGTCACACTGGAGCTCAGCCACTTGGGACGTGCTTTCTGTTGTCCATTTCCTTTGCAAATAAAGAACCTCGCTTGCAACACCCACGGACCCTCACAAATCTCGACGTACGTGTCGGGGAAGAACTTCTCTGATGAATGAGTCTCGAGCAGACCTCCTTCCAGAATCCAGTGTTTTCCGTCATTTTTCTGTGCATACGCCACCCTCCCGCATGCTTTAGCGGATGCCCTGAGCAAACACCAGACGACAGTGGCCGTCCCGAGTAGCTTGCGTCCCTCTGACAGTGGGTCTGTCCAGCTGAGGCCGAGAACACGTGTTTCAGCTGTCTTTATACCAATTTTCGTTATCTCAAGCCCAGCCACGTGCGTTGTGTGACTCGTCCCTGAAGACAACGGTGTTTGCAGCCCCTCTCCTGAGGGGTCAGTGGGTAAACAGTGGACCGTGGCAGACGTCACGGGTGGAAAGGACGGACACCTAGGGAGTTTCCCTCTCTAGTTACCTCACACGCCTCCCTTCAAGCACACACGCTTCCTCGCTTTGTCCTCATTCGGAGCAGTGAGAGCCCCACGCTGTCTCTGACTTTCTTGGATTAATAACTAACTTTTACCAGTTTTCACATTGTTACAGGATAATCCTTGCCCACCTGCCCCCCCCCCCAGAAAAATGGCAAACATAAAATGAACGTGTGAAAGATTTTAGCTAAGCAATGATTAATGAAGGGAACATGTGTCATGTTACAACTGTTCAAAGAAGCATTCGTGAAGCAGAGACATGTATAGACGACCATAAAGTAAATGTGTAAGGGGTGAAAGCTGACTCTTTCCACTAGGGTGGGGAGAGAAATCGACTGTCCCTCCACTGCGTGTAATTTATTTGTGTGCCTGTTGGCGAGAATCATTCACAGGGCTACCGTTTACCTGCAGTTTACAGAATTGTAAAATAGCTCAGAGATGGGGCGCCTGGGGGGCTCAGTGGGTTGAGCGTCCGACTTCAGCCAGGTCACGATCTCGCGGTCCGGGAGTTCGAGCCCTGCGTCAGGCTCTGGCCTGATGGCTTGGAGCCTGGAGCCTGCTTCCGGTTCTGTGTCTCCCTCTCTCTCTGCCCCTCCTCCGTTCACGCTCTGCCTCTCTCTGTCCCAAAAATAAATAAACGTTAAAAAAAAAAAATAGCTCAGAGATCATGAAAGACACAAGTACCGTAGGACCCGATAATGGGAAAGACGTGTCCTGTGTGTCCTAAGCAATGCGTAATTTTGCATCGAAGGAAGCCAGTAGCATCTTGGTCCACGCCAGTCTTTTGCAACATCTCCCTGCAACATGGTGGCCACCAACTTGCCGGAGGCGGAACTCTCCCGTTCCTGGTGCACCTTCGCGATAACTCATGGTCGGCACCGACCCTACAGAATCAGCTGCATGCTGGACCTGGGAGGGTGGGGTCAAAGCACTCCGTGCTGAAGTCTTCAAGATCATTTGTGCAAAGAGGAGGGCTCCACTGAATAGGGAGAGGGTGGTCCCATCTGTAGGGCGCAGTCCTCTGTGCTCGGCTCATTAAGGCAGCCCATCCGTGGGCGTGGTCTCTTTGTTCCACGGCTCCTACCTCTGAGTTCCCCCCCCCCCCCCCCCCCCCCGCCGACAGGAGATTCACCTTTGCATCCGGCGGAGGTTGGGCAGAGAGACAAGTGGCACTTAGCGGTCAGTCGTTATCAGTAACAGTCGGCGTGTTTGTGTGCCATTAGCTGGAACCTTTGCTAATACGCACCTCGAGTGTCTACATCGCCGTGTGGGTCCTCGGCAATGGTCCCCATTTCGCCCACGAGGAAGGGCAGCAGGATGCCAAGCAACTCTGCCCATGAGCACGCAGCTTAATGGGCTGCAGGGTTTTGAAGGCCAGTCGTCCGATCCCGGGGTCTGTGCTTTTTTTGTTCAAGATGGTGTTGGTGGCAAATAGGCTTTTTATTGTGCTCAGAGAATCCCGTCCAGAACCCTTAAAAGGTGCTTTAAAAATCAACTCTCTCCTGCTTTTGTTTATCATACAGTCTTTTATTGAGATGTAATTCACATACCATAAAATTCACCCTTTAAGAGTGTAGAGTCTTGTGGACTGTAGGGTATTGAGGCTTGCTCAGGCATCACTACTAGTTCTGGAACATTTTTGTCACCCCACAAGTAGCCCTCATACCCATGAACAGTGACTGGACCTTCCTTCTCCACCCCCACGGCCCTTGGGACCCCCCAACCTGCTTTGTCCCCAGGGATTTGCCTATTCTGGACCTTCCATATATATGGAATCCTACAGTACGTAGCCTTTGGGACCGGTTTTCTTCGCTTAGCGTCACGTTGTCAAGGTTGGTGGCTGGATCAGTGCCTTGTGCCTTCTCATCGGTGAATAATATTTCACCGTACGGGTAGCCCACGTGGGTCCGTGCACTTTTCAGACAAGCCTTACTGAATATAATTGGTCAATAAAATTGTACACATCCTTTAAATGTTTATTTCCTTTTAAGAGAGAGACAGAGTGTAAGCAGGGGAGGGGCAGAGAGAGAGAGGGAGACAGAATCAGAAGGAAGCTCCAGGCTCTGAGCTGTCAGCACAGAGCCCGACGCGGGGGTCGAACCCATGAACCGTGAGATCGTGACCTGAGCCGAAGTCGGATGCTCAACCGGCTGAGCCCCCCGGGCACCCCAAAATTGTACATATTTTTAAGTGGACAGTGTCATGATTTCATTCATTGTGAAGTAGTTGCTGCAGCCAGGTTTTTGGTGTTTTGTTTTGTTTTGCTTTGTTTTGTTTTTTTGGCGAGAACACTTAAGGTTTACCCTCTCAACAACTTTCAAGTACACAACGTGATATTGTTGACTGTGCCCACCGTGTGCGGCACCCCCTCAGGACGAACCCCTCTTAGACCTGGACCACCGCCCCCCACCCCTGCCCAGCCCCTGGCGACCACCGTGCCATGCGGTTTCTACAACGTCGATTTTTTTTTGCGTTTCACATACGTGAAAGTCAGTCCCATACAAGTTAGTCTTTGTCTGACTTCTGTCCCCCAGCACGATGTCTGCCATGCTGTCACAAGCGTCAGGCTTTCCCGTGGCTGAGCGACACTCCGTTGTGTGGCTCAACCACATCTTTATCCGTCGTCCCTACGGACCTGTGGTCCTGATCCCTTTCTTTCCTATGTCTTTTCGCTGCTGGGAGGACACCAGCAGATGGAGAGGAGGGAGCACTTCCATTTCTACCCCGAGGTTGTGGCCCTGGCCCAATGCGGGATGGGGGCACCGGGGACACGCCTCCCTGGGCGGTGTTCTTCCTTCCCAGGCATCGTTGGACCCACGGCTGTACTTGTGTGAAATAGCCCACCGAGACCTTGGGTGAGCGTCTGGTCCCGAGCCTCGGAAACACGCCTCCCGTAGAGGGATTGGGCCGTGCCTCCGGGCTCTTCTCTTACTAACTCAGCCCTCCACCCTGGCCTTTCCCTCCTGAAGCGGCCCTTGATCCTTTAAAAGTTTTATGAGGTTACATCTTGGGGTTACAAAGAGAGCCGTTGCCTTGACTTCCCCTAGGGTGTGGGATGAGCCCTCCTTCTTCCAGCGATGCAGCGCCCTGAACTCCGGGTCCCGCTCTCACTGCCTCGTTAGAAGCCTTGAAATCCCACCTTCCCCACGGCTGACCTCAGACGACCCCGTGGTGACTCCGGGTGTCTGTGGCACATGTCCCTAAATGCCACTCCCGATTCTTGCCGTGGCCACAGATCATAAGTACAATTATTATTTAGCTAGTGTTTCATACTAAAGTCGACTCATCCTTTTTGCTACTTAAATAAATTTGTGTCAAGGGGAAACTTCATCTCATTACTGGCTATGAAAACCCCAGTATCGTTCGCCATAAGTAGAAGGGAAACCTACAAGTAAATGCAATGAAACGCTCCGTCTGGAGCCCACTTCCCTTCATTCCAGCGGAGTCTTGTGATGCTAAAAGCCTGCCCTCCTGCTTGCCGATGCCCCAAGAGAGCTTTCGGCTTAATCCCTCTCTTTTGTATGAACAGAAGGATGCATTTGAAATTAGAATGTAGGTCATGCCTCCAAGCCAGGCAAGCTGGGTGTCTCCCACCTCCCAACCCTGGACGGTCCCACTTGCGGTCACCCCGAGTGCCACCTGCTGTATGCACACCCCACTGTGGGAACTGTCGGGTGATCAGACGGGGGAGGGGTCTTGCCCCGGCATTCCAGGCCCCCATCACACGGCCACAGCCAACAGATGAACACGAATACCTACCCTTCCCTTAGCCCAGCCCCCTCTCCCTTCTGACCAGCCTCCCTTCCTCTCACTCATGACTGTGCTTATCCCAGCCCCCCTCCCCACCAAGAATACCCTTTCTCTTCCCCACTCATCCAAAGTCATTCCTACCTTCCAAGTCTACCTCTTATCTGATTATCAGATGCGAATTATTTCCCAAGTAGACCCTTTTCTTCTATTAAGCATCCCCGTGGATGCAAAATTGTAAGGGTTTTTGTGTTTTTTTTTTTTAAAGTAATAAAGACACTTGTAATTAGGAAAGAAAAAAAAAAAACAAAAGCAAAAACCAAGCGTAAAAAGCATTACTCCAAATAGAAGTGACTGGGGATTTTTATCTTTAGGGGATTAGCTATCTCACTCCACCTTCCAAAAATGAAATCAATTTCCCAAAGTCTCTTCAGTAGAATGCCAGTGCCCCAAACAAATGAATGCTACCAAAGAAAAATGAGTCCCCCACATGGAGGGGGTGAGTGGCGCCATCTTGGAAGGGCAGGAGTGGGCGAGGTGGAGGGGCTCGCTGGGTCTGCCCACTGGCCGGCTGCAGAGCAGGTGCACGTGAAGGAATCCTCCCCACCCCCACCCACCTTCCCTGCACGTCTCCACCTAGTGTCCCAGCTCCGCTCACGCTGCGAACAGACTGGCCCTTGCTGATACGGCATTTCCACCCAGATGGCTTCCACTCAGTGCGTATCCACCAACCTACCAACACCTCGCTCTAAAATTTGTTGGAAAACTGCCACTTTGTGCAGATTTGCTGGGGCAGGGAGGACATGAAAAGCCCCCTTGCGTGACTCACTGCTCCAAACAAACCCTTTGACCCCTGGTTTTCTAGTCGCATACGTTCGGATAATTGTGCAATTTACATCGCCCTTTCTTGGCGCGTCCCAGGGCCCATTATGTGGCAAGGCTCTGATAAGTCCTGCAGCGAGGAAGCTTCTTGCTTCCCAAACGTGTTGTTGTACCCACGGGTACACCCAGAGAGCCCACTCAGAGCAACGGTGCGTTCACTGTTTGCTCTGTGCCGTCCTCCGTGCAGGGCAGGTGGGAGAGGAGCCAGAGCCCCTGCCTTCAAAGGGCTCAGTGGGCGGGGAGGTAAGACTGCGTGGTTCTCACCCAAATCAACCAGGATGACTGTCCCGATCCACTGGGCTGCGTGAATCCAAGGGGGCAGTGAGGATGCCTGGGTACAGTCAGGGAAGACTTCCTGGAGGAATCGTAACCGGTCCAGGCCTGGATATGCAGCTTAGATTTAGGTGGAAGAGGAAAAGGAAGGCCAGACAAAGAGCACGAGGCAGCGCCTTCCAAGCAGCGAGAGAAGGTGCCTGCAGACAAGGGTTCAAAACCCGCCTTGAAATCCCCCCTTCGCATGACGACTGCCCACAAGCCTCAGCTCTCTCATCAGCAGAATGGAGCAGTGCTCTGGAGAGCTGATACAAGGATGGAAACAATCACCCACGTGAAAGTCCCGGCCAAGATCCGTCTCCCTTTACGGGAGCCTGGTGGAAGGAGTCCGAGCTCTGCGTCCAGGCTGGGACACTGGACGTCTTATCGATTCCATACGGAGGCTTTTAAACCAGTACGTTCTGCCTGAAAGCTTAGATTTCTGAATTCTGCTGGAGACACCCCTGGCCTCTACCCACCGGGTGCTGACACACTTCCCCGCCCCAACTGCCGCCACCGAAAACGTCTCCAGAGGTCGCCAAGGGTTCCCTGGGTGTGGGGGCAAACTGAGCCCTGGCTGGGGACCGCGGGTTTGCCCCAAACACCCTTCTGCTCTCCGGAAGCTGAGGGTCCTCTTAAGAAGTGAAGGGAAGTCAAGTTAATGGGAGAAACCCATCGGGGCTCTGGATCTCACCGGGGCGGTCGGGAAAGAAAATCCCAGGCTCCTTGAATCGGAACCTTTTCCCCAGTCTCCAGAAACGCAAAGTTCGCCAGTAGAGAGACCAGCCAGGACATTAGACACATTGGACACCCAGCTGGAGTGTATTTCAGGGCCAGGCGGCTGATGTCGATTTCCCGACTTCTCTTTTTGTCTTTTCCCTGCGCCAGCTCGAGGGGGCTCTGCTTTGGGGGGATCCCAGTGGTGCCAAGTCATAAAGGACAAAGTTATGAGGAAATGGAGAAAGCAGATGTCTTACTCACGTCCCCCCAAAGAGTCGAATTGGAGGTGACGTGTCGCGGGTGGTTCTATGCCACCGAGGAAAGGTGGAGACAAGGGGCGAAGTGAGCTGAGGGGACCCAAGCACGTGGCCTCAACTCCGCGACTCCGTCCTGCTCGGCAAGCACGCAGCCTGCTGTGTGGCCAACGGGAGTCAGAGAACCGAGGGGCAAGGATGGGAGCGGTACGGCCCCAGGAGGCAGTGACCACAGGGCTCTGTTGGGCAGACAGGCGTATAAAGAAGTCGAAGGTATGTGCAGCCCGCCTAACAGATGAGGAGTGGTTGCTCTCTCACACTGGGGGTGTAGGAAACACAGTATTGAAGTGTCACCCATCCACTGTTCGGCTTCTGACACAGAAAAGGTGGACGGAGGAGGTGTCTAAGCTGAATGGTTTGGTAGGGATCTGGCAGCCTTAGGAGAAGAAGCCCAGAGGAAGACCCGGCAGAAACAAAAAGTTCCCTGCACCTTGCGTTCTGCGCGTTCCGACTGTGCTGTGGTGGGGCGAACGCTGGTCCTGCTCAAACATCTTTCTTGATTCCCAGCTCCAAGGGGAAGGTGAACCACTGATGAGCTGAGAAGGACACGTCGGTGTGGGGAGTAAATCTGACCTCGCCGTGGTTCTCAGCTGCCCGCCCTGCCCCCACCCCCGCCATGATTCAGAGAAAGCCCCCTGACCTTGGTTTGATTCTGGAAGAAGGAGCACACACCGTTATCCGTTCACGAGCAACTTTCCGGAGCTTAAAAGTCAAACTATGGCTCAATGCCCAGAGCAGTGCTCACCTCCTCCATGAAGCCCTCCTGGAATCCTACCCACGGCCGAAGTTAGTGATGCATCTCGAACCGTGGTGCTTTCGACACACGCTTTGTCCTTAGCACATTCCGGCAGTAAGTGTTTGTTTTCAGACTTTACACAAATCCCACTGTGTTCTGAATGATTTGTGAAGCTAATTATTGCTGAGTCACAGGCAGCCCCAACGGTCGCTTTCTTCCCCTCCTTCTGCACCTCAGGCCTTGCCTGTGATCTGGAGGAGCCTCAGGAGGGACCGTGTGCCCTGCGCCCGCGGTGTCTGTGACGGCCTCGCGCACACGGCTGCTGTTGGGACTTGCCTTTTCCCCACGGCGGCCTCAGGGGAGTCAGAGGCTGGCCTTCCCCAAACCTCTGTGTCTCCTTCTTTCGTTTCTAAACCACTTTCCTGAGGTTTGACTGACACGGGAAAATCCGCACGTTTGTAACGTACACAACTCGGCACGTTTGGGGGTAAGTAGTCACTCGTGAAACCATCACCCCTGCCAAGGGCACACACAGACCCGTAACATCCCTAAGTTTCCTCCCTCACTGTCATTATTATTGTGACTGTGTGTGTGTGCACATCAGCTCTTCTTAAGGCTCGGGTCTGGGTCCTGTACTCCCACATCACTTCTGACACGTTCTCTCTGGCAAAACCTGTCCTGGGGCCAGCCTAGATGCCCACAATATGCAATCGTGAATGCCCCAAACCCATGACCGGAGGGAGGCATCCTGTCCTATGTTCGTTCACGCATCCGCGCGTTATCTGAAACGGGCTGGAAACGACCGGTCCGATAAATTCTGGCAGCTCCGTTCCATGGAATATTACACAGCCATTTAAAACGAGGTATATCTGTACCTGCTGATCTGGAAAGTTCTCTAAGAAATACCGCTAAGTGGAAAAAGCAAGGCACCGAACTGTGTGTGTGGAATATGAACACTTGAGGTTCAAAAACAAAAAGATGTTCGGCAGCAGGACCCGTTTCGGTGGATGACCCTGGAGGACACGATGCTGAGTGAGAGAAGTCAGACGCAAGACGACAAACACCGTAGGGCTCCTCCAGGGGTCCCTAGAGTCGTCAGAGTCACGGACAGAAAGTGGAGTGGGAGGCACCAGGGGCTGGGGTCGGGGATGGGCTAGGGCTCCAGGCAGTGTCATTTGCCAAGATGACACAAGTCCTGGGGATACAGGTGGCTGTGGGGGCACAACAGCATGACCGTACTGACCCCCCCCCGAGCCGCGTGCTTAAAAAATGAGCAAGATGGGGCGCCTGGGTGGCACAGTCAGTTAAGCGTCCGACTTCAGCCAGGTCACGATCTCGCGGTCCGTGAGTTTGAGCCCCGTGTCAGGCTCTGGGCTGATGGCTCGGAGCCTGGAGCCTGTTTCCGATTCTGTGTCTCCCTCTCTCTCTTCCCCTCCCCCGTTCATGCTCTGTCTCTCTCTGTCCCCCCAAAAATAAATAAAACGTTAAAAAAAATGAGCAAGATGGTTAAGTTTTATGTTATGTGCATTTTACCGCAATTAAAAATTAAATATGTCCTTGTAAGTGGACAGCACGTCTCTGGAAAGCTACGCCATGTGAAGGATGTGAGAAATTAAGACTCAGTCAGGGATGCGAGTGAAACTCCATCTCAACCTATCCCTTTTCCTAGTGTGTGATATTTTTTTTTGTTACCCTGTGTGTGTGCTAAGTTTAAAAGTATCTTTCTGAGGCGTCAACAAACGGTTAATAAATACAGTAGCCAAATAAAGCCTACACAGATAACGCCTGCTGGTAAGGAATTTATATTATATACTTACATGGATATATTGTGTTTATATAGATATAGCCTGGATATTATAAAGATATATTTAGCAGTATATACTTAGCAATCGCTGACCTAGTTTGCAAGACCAGAATTCGGCTCTGTTGTGGTTAAAAAAGGATTATCAGCTACAGAATGAACTGCGATCCGGCTCCGTTTTCCACCATTGCATAAGCGAATGGACCCACCGGGCTGCGGTCCCTTTACGTAAACAGTCCTTACTGACGGGAGAGGCTTCTCCCCACCCCGCATCTTCCTTTTCTTCTTCTTCTTCCTCCTCCTCTTCTTCTTCTTCTTCTTCTTCTTCTTCTTCTTCTTCTTCTTCTTTCTTTTCAAGAGAAACAATCATGGCTTGCATGGAAAGAAAATCATGGCAAATGTTAAACAGTAAGCGAGGTGAAGCAGAAGGGGGGTGTTTCTTAGCCGGTCTGAAGGCACGTGATAACCAAATTGGAAGGAAGGCCCGGTGCGGCAGGCAGGCTGGCCTGTTGGAAGGGCAGTGGGGGCGGTTTCTTGGGCAGCCTGGTTCTGAGAACGTTCCCTCTTGACGCGGGCGCTCACAGCGGGTGTCGCCAGCAGTGGCATCGGTAGACAAATACACCTGACGATCCGCAGAGTAACACATAGGACAACTTGAGTCGGACCGCGCACGCGGTGACATCGGGTCGCCCAGATCACGGACACCGAAAGCAATCTCACGTCCCTGGTGCCCTGTGAGTCCGTCCGATGAGCCGGGTCGCCATGCGGCCTGAGGGCTCAGCGTCCAGTGAGTGCATTTGCCTGCTTTATTTTGTTCTGGCGAGCGGACCCCGCTCCCAACTCGGTCTCCTGTCAAATAAATGCAGGTTTAAGAAAAAGGTGAGACCGTTCGTGGGGAAAACACAAAGTAAACAATGGAACGAACCGTGCTTGGCTTTGGTCAAAGGTGACGCGTGTGGTGGGTGTCCCGAATTTGACGTTCGGAGGCCTGCACTGAAGGGTGACAGGAATAAAAATCACCAGAATGGCATCCGGCACTGGAAGGGCACTCACCTGGGTCAGAGTCTGATCGAAGCAGGTGATGCGTGTTGGCTCGCTTCCCCCAGGTAAGCAAAGACCCTGTGAGGGGCACACCTTCGTGGATCCCATCGCAAAGGGGAAGACACGGTCCAGGGTCTAGAGTCTCAAGAAATAAATTTCAAGCCCTAAGCAGTGGGTGGCCATAAGATCCCCTTCCGATATACGCGTGTGTGTGTATTTCTCAATCTGGTTTCCAATTTATTGACAAGTGATTGGAGCTTTGAAAGTCACCTTGGGCTGCAGGAACCCGAGCCCTGGCCTGGTGTGTGAAGGGGGGTGAAGAGAGCGGCAGGGGTCGTGTCTGCAAACTTACGAGTCTATCTCCTGCGGGACTAGGTTCGCACTGATTTTACGAGGACCTTTGGGGAAGGGCTCCGGGCTGCCCTGCCCGTCCGAGCTGCTGGAACTGGACGGCAGACAGAGGTGCCAGTGTGTGTCGTGCTCCATGAAGGCCCTGGATTTTCATGCTGGTTCCCCGCGTGGAGAGGGCCTAGCGGACTCCCCAGCCAGACAGCAAACACAGGCAGCTCTCCTGATGCGAGACACAAAGGCAAGAGACACACAAAAAAAGCAGGACTTAGCAGAGCGTGAGGACCCACCCATCAACCGTCTCCTGGCAACTCCCCTGCTCCCAACCTCGAGGGGGCCTCCCTGGGCCCTCAGGATCAAAGTCAGACCTTACTACAGCTTGTATCCCTCTGTCCAGGCCTCCATCTGCACATGCCCTCACTCTGTCCTGTGTACCTCAGGGCCTTTGCACATGCTGCCCCTTCTGCTAGCTTTGCTTTAGCAAGGCTCTACTCACTGCCCAGATTTTCTTGACCTTCCCTGCCTCTCCCCACATCTCCCACCCCACTCCGTAAGCTCCCCAGGTACCTCCTCATTATAGTATTTTGGCAGTTTGTAGTCATATATTCACATGATTATTTATTGCCTGCTTTTAGCATTAATTCAGGAGGCTGAATGTGAAATGGGCAAGTGGTTCCTAAGGTTTGCTTGCCAGGCTTCCATAAATTCACCTGGCAAAGAAACAACGGATACAGAGAGATTTAGACAATTTATTACTCAGTACGGCCAGCGGCAGGAGCTCCGTGCACTCAACAGTGTCCCCGTCCCACCACCGGGTCCCAGACTGCAGTGGCTGGGGGCTGTGGACTGAATGCGGTGTCCCCCCCAATTCAGATGTTGCAACCTAACCCCTCAGGTGATGGTTAGGAGGCGGGAGCTTGGGGACCAGGCGACGGGGGCCCAGGGCTCCCTCACCCTGTCTCCGCCGTGGGAGCAGGAAAGGGGCCTCACCACTGAATCTGCGGGTGCCTTGATCTTGGACTCGCGGCCGACAAGGGCCCCCTTTGATGTGCGGGGTGGACGGTGATGACTCCAGGCATCATCCAACCTACGTGGCTGGGCCGTGTTTCAGCACCGTCTACTCTCTGCACAGCACACAGGGGGAGCCCCGTGAACCTGAATGAGATCACGTCCCCTCTCCGCTCAAGCCTCCTCCTGCTTCCCTCCCCCCTCGGAGTGAGAACCAAAGCCCCCAGGGAGAGATGTGGACCCCGCGGGCCTCCTTGCTCCCCTCTCCTCTTTCTCTCCCCTCGACGTGCCTCCCAGCCACTGCGGCTCCGCTGGGCCTTGACCGTGACCCAGTCTTCGCCTGCTCTGTTCCTTCTGCCTCGAATGCTTTTCCCCACAGACATTTCTGTTGCTCACAAGCCCCCGCTGTCTGGTATTGGGGCCAAGCCAGCGGTGGTGACACAGAACAGCCCTGGGTGGGGTGGGGGCCACGGGGGGGGGTCTCCGAGACATGCTGGGCTTACAAGGACACCCCAAACTTACAAGGGCAGTGGGCACACCTGTCCAGGCCTTGCCCTGCAGCACGACGCTGTCTCCACTCTCCTGGACAGCAAAGCGGCCTCCGGTGCCTAGGGCGGTTTGCACAGCAGGAAAGGCCGGCTCGGGGGGCACAGAAATGCCAGAATCATCACCCGACACCCAGGCAGCAGGGGTTCTGCTCGGCATGGACTCCCCGAGGCTCCGAGTGGCTGCCTGACGCCCGAACACGGGACGGCCTGGATCAGTGTCTCATCTCCCCATTACCAGCGCGGCCTTGGGCCAGGCGCCTGACGTTCCACGCCTCAGTTTCCCCATCTGGAAAGCGGGGATAATGGCACTGCTCACCTCGAGGAGTCTTCTGAATCCTACGTGGTCCCGTGAAATGTGTGGAGCGGAGCCAGGCACACGGCCGGGCCACGAAAGGGCCACGTGTTCCTTGCCACCGTGACCGCCTCGGGGCCTGGGTGCCCGGCTCAGCGGGGGGTCCCTCACCGCAGGCCGAGCGGAAGGCGCTTTGGGGCACACGGGATTTCTTTTTACCGTTCACCTACCCGGGTGGCTTCGGGCACGTTTCCTTCCTCCTCCAAGCCGCTGAGGCGTCCCCTCCGGGCCTGGCTCCGGGGCTGCCAGCCTCCCCACCCTCGCGGCCGGACCCCACCGCACCTGCGCCAGAAGGAAACCTCCCGCAGAAACAGGGTCTCTGTTCCGGCACCGCCAGGTCCCCGGGCCCCCCAAAACCCGGTGCCGTGGCTCGGTGGCTCTGCGGTGAAGGCGTACACGGGGCACCCTGCAGGCGGAGGGGTGGCTGGAGACCTCCCGGCCCGTGCCTGGGGGAGCTCGGAGCCCCTGGCCCTCCCCAGCCGGGCCGAGACCCACAGAAAATGAGCCAGAACAAGCTGTCCAGCTGGCTCCCCGACACTTGAGCACGCGAGGGCTCTGGGATTGCAATCATTTTGCAGCGAGGATGATGTTTCCATCACTGGTGCGAACACAGTATTAGTCAATTCCCCGCAGCCCTCCGTCCAGGGAGTCCACCTAAACGGAGTTTATTCTGAGACGAAATTGCAGCCTTTAAACTGCTTTCTCGAAGGACACGGTTCATTTCTGCATCTTTACTCTGTCTTCGCGCACGGCTTCCAGACACCCAAGAACGGCGTTTTCCAAATTGCAGGCCCCCTTGGGCTGCCTCCGCTAAACAGGGACGGCTTCGGTGCCTTTGATTCGACACATTCCCCCCCCCCCCCCCCGGAGCTCTCCGTGGCGGCTGCTCCAGGGACAGCGGCTTCGGTGGCGGGTCCGTCCCTCACGTCCGAGGAGGGAGAGAGCCGCTCACCAGCATGCGTTCCCTTCTTACGGTGGGTCGGAGGGGTCGGCCACGCCGAGAGAAAACGCGGCTCCCCCGAGAGCAAAGTGGGGGAACGCATTTTGGCCCTCCGTTCACTTTCCATCTGCTGCATTCCCCGCCCCCCGATGTCTGGTTCTCTTGCTGTTTCTGGTGACGGCTCACAGGGCAGACATTTGCTCAGGGCATCGGCCCGCCTTTCAAGCCAGACCATCCTGGTGCTGGAACACAGGGAACCATCAGACGCGGCTCCCCAATAACGGGAGGGAGGCAGGGGCGTCTTCCAAAGCCCCATCGTCTCCAGGCTCTGGCTTCCCCAAATCGCTGACGTCTGGTGTGGGATAAGCCCCACTGTGCGCAGAGCTTCAAGCGCGGGGACGCCTGGTCCTTGCACCACAGCCTCCTTCTACTAAAGGGGAGACTGAGGCCCACCCAGGCAGAGGCCAGGGTGACCCGGGGGTGCTGCTCATGGCCGGTGGCTGCAAAGCTACAGAAACCGAATCTGGGTAGCTAAAGCCGCAGGAGGTCACAGGACCCTGAGAGGCAGAATGCGGACTTGGGAAAGGACAGAACCAGTGAAATACAGAACAAGGCGTAGCAGGGACCTTGAGCCAGAAAGACCAGCCAGCAGCGGCTGGAGTGATGAGCTGACTGGGCCGTTCTTCGTGTCTCCCTTCTTGGCCACACATGTCGGCGACGTCCCAGAAGGGTGCACCCACCCGGCGCAGCCACGGGGCAGGACGAGGGCAGCCGCTTCACCTTGCGGTCTTTAAGGTGGGGGCCAATTCGCACCGGAAATGAATCTCCCTTCGCAGCTCAGTGTCCGAGGGGCAGGACGATTCCATGCTGCTCAGTCGTACGAACTGGCTGGACGCTGGGAGGCTCAGAAGCAAGACATACCCACGACGTCAGGGTTACGGGCATTTTCTGGATCCCTTCCCCAGTTGGCCTGTCACACTGGGCTGCCTCTCATGTGCATCCTGGGGCGACGGGGGGCTCAGCGTGAAGAATCTGCACCCCCCCACCCCCCCACCCCCCCACACACAGCAGGACGGCCCGGCTAGACTTCCCCGTCCCCACTCGCGAGCTCTTCCTGCTGGCATCCATCTGCCAACCCTGACTTAGTGAAATGCTTCGTGGTCTCCCGCGGACCCGCAGCCACTGGCGTGACAGAGGACCTCTCTCTCTGTGATGCAGGCACTTCTCTGCAGCCCGTCTAGTTCTATTAGGGATGCTGTTGAGGCACTTTATAAAAGCTCTTCCTGAGCTGGGTGTGCCGACCGGTGCAGACTGGTCGATTGAGAGGGAGGCTTGGCCCCGTGCCTGTCCCCGGGACGCGGAAAGGCCTCTGGAACCCAGACAAGGGGGTCTGCAAGGGAAGCTGGGCCGCCCCTGGGTTCCGAAGCAGCATCTCTTTTCCCTGGCGAGCCAACGACGAGGGCAGATTCTTGAGGGACGGCTTGCTCTGCGGCCCAACAGCCCGCCTCCAGAAGTGAGTTTCCTTCTCCCCACCGACTGTCCTGCTTACTTTCGCTTCCCCGAGTGAGCTCAGCCTGTCGGATGGGCCCTTCTGGAATGCTTCCAGAAGGCGCTGCAAGGAAAGAACAGGGAGGTTTACAGGATGGCTGGCTGACCTAACGGGCGAGGTCACCCAGGAGTGACGGGGCTGGGGGTAGAGCAGAGGAGCGGATCCACTCATTCCCCTAATGGAGACGTGCTCACCTCCGCCTGCGTCCCCAGGAACCATCCCCGGCCTCGGGGGTACGGCAGAGACTGAGACAGACCAAGTTTCTCATCTCGGACAGCTTGCATGTTGGTGAGGAAGACAGAAAATGAGCAAAGGAGGGCCAAAGAATCTCCCCAGCAGTGGCCAGCGCGGGAGTGAAAACCTAGCTGGGGATGTTTCTCCTGGAGCGTGGGTAGCGGGAGTGTCTCTTGGAGCCGGACGTGTTGGGAGGCGCTGGCTTCTTGCTAAGTGACAAGACGGAGCCACGCGGGGCCACGCAAAGAGCAGCCGGAGGGAACAGCAGACACAGAGGTGGGCGTGGGCTCACCACGGCTGCGGAGCAGAGAGAGTCCCGGTGCGGCCGCAGCACGGTGACCAAGGGGGAGAGGGCAGCACGTGAGATGGGAGGGAGGGGACGCGTCCAGGCAGGGACCCCAGGTTGTATGGTCACCGTGGAAGGAAGCCAGAGGGACTTTAAGGATGCGCGTGGCCCTCTGAGTTGTGTTTTACAGAAAGGCCCCTCTGAGCCCGGAGCAGACAAGAGAGGCAACCGCAACGGTCCGGAGAAAGAGGACGAGGGCCTGGGTGACGAGCTGGCAGCGAGGACACGGAGGAGTGGGTGCACGGAGGCACGGGCCGCAAGGGGACAGCAGCCATTACTTTAGTGGCTGCAGCTCTTAGCATCAGGCCGAGTGTTCCTTTTTGTCAACCCACACACAAGTGTCCAAGGAAGATGGTTAGAGAGAGGAGCTCCTTGTCGCTGAGTCTGGTCGACTCCTCACTGCCTGATGTCCCGTGTCCCCTCCATCACGAGCACTAAGGGGGTCTCTCCCCCTCCCCGTCCGGCCACATCCTTCGGCCCCGAGCTGCCCACTCTGCTCCCTGAGACCCGAGGCATCTTCCCCGAACGGGAAGCCAACCCTTCCCTCTTCCAGTAACATCCCACGTCCTTCCCTAGATGCTCTGCCGTCTGCCCAGGCCTTGCCCTGTCTGTCCTGGCGTCTCAAACCCCAGACCCTTCCTCCTCAGACCCTCCTGGAAGCCGACTGGGGACTGAGTGAGAAGAGCTGACCCCTGAGCAGGTGCACCCAATGTGATGCCTTCTCAATTTTTTTTTAACATAAAATATTGACCTGGCATTTTATTAAAGCCACGGGTTTTTATTAAATTTTTTTATTTTTTGATGTTTATTTATTTCTGAGACAGAGAAAGACAGAGCGCGAGCAGGGGAGGGGCAGAGAGAGAGGGAGACACAGAATCCAAAGCAGGTTCCAGGCTCCGAGCTGTCAGCACAGAACCCTACGCGGGGCTCGAACGCACGGACCGCGAGATCGTGACCTGAGCTGAAGTCGGACGCTTCGCCGACTGAGCCACCCGGGCGCCTCAAAAGCCACAGGTTTTTAAATGTTAGAGGAAATGTGTGAGTGACCGCCCACCCCCTGCACCCCTCGCAGTGACACAGGGTGCTGGCCTCGCCTCCGGCTTGCCTCCCGGGGGTTGTGTCTACACCTGTGCTCACACTCTAGCCCACCGGTCCTCCTTCCTTCTGGAAAGGACCTCCCCCCAGCGTGTCTCCTCCTCCTCCTCAGATGCCCCTTGCCCGCTCCCCTGGCTTCCCCACCCCCACTCGCTGCTCCTGCCTCAGCTCACTGTCCGATCCTACAGTAAAACCCGTCTCAAGGGAAGAACCTCGCCTTCCTGGCTCCGCATCAGCCAGCACGGAGCCAGGCTTCCAGTGGATACTCAGCGATGTCTGTTGAGAGACCATCTACCTCGTTCTGACCGACGGAGCCGACCGGTCTGCAGACTTCCCGGGGGGGGTGCCGTGGGACGTTGTGCCGAGCTGGGGGGAGGTACGCGGGGGCTTTGGAGGGAGCGCGTGCCAGCCGTCCGCCATTCCCTGCCCTCCTGTCACCCTGTGACCCCTCCACACTGGCCGGTTTCCAGGACCCCATGCCAGCCGGCTTCTGGCTACGTTCAGCCGGTGGGAGGCCCGGGCGAGAGACTCAAGTAAGAAGGAAGGAAGGGGTCGGGGCGCTGGTCGGGGCACTGTCTCGGGCGCTGGGTCCTTCCCTGTGGCTCCGGCTCCTCCTGGAAGCTGTGCGCGTGGCTGCAGGGGTGACCGAGCTCCTGGTGGCACCACCCCCACCCGCTGCGAGAAGAGCTTCCTGCCAACGATAATCTCTCGGTGCTTCCCCATCCCTCTGCCTTGTCTGCCCACCCAACGCCTTTACAACTGCAGTGAAACCTCCTCTCGGAACTACCTGGCGTGGCCTTGATTTCCTGACTGATGAGCACGGAGCGAGCAGGATCCGGGAAACCGAGTCCTCCCGGGGCTGGGTGGGGCTTCCCACGGCGCTGGGAGAGCCGGGCAGGGAGGGAGGGTGGGTGCGAGGGTCTGCGTTCAACTTTGCCCTCTTGCTGCTGCTGAGTTTGCTATGAAATAAGTCTCTATATTGGAATCTAGTCCCTTTAGAAAACAAAAAACAATGAGCGTTTTTTCTTCACCCTGGCTGCACTTAGAGATACCCTAAGAAGATTCATCAGAAAACCAAAAAAAAAAAAAATGATTTCCCCTCTGGTGCTTCCAGACTCAGTATTCTTGCTGGGATAGACCGGTTGGATCTGAAGGGGAGAGAGGAGAAGGTGTTATTTATGTATGTAAGTATGTATTTATTTTTCTTAACGTTTATTTATTTTTGAGACAGAGAGAGATAGGGCATGAGCAGGGGAGGGGCAGACAGAGAGGGAGACACAGAATCGGAAGCAGGTTCCAGGCTCCCACCTGTCAGCACAGAGCCCGACGCGGGGCTCGAACCCACGAACCGTGAGATCATGACCGGAGCCGAAGTCGGACGCGCAATCGACTGAGCCCCCCGGGCGCCCCGGGAGGTGTTTTTTAAAAGGCACTGGGGCTTTTTGGACATGTAGATTGCTTTGGGTAGTATCGACATTTCAGCAATATTTCTTCTCCCGGTCCACATCAGAGTGGCTGATGTCAACCACCCAGCAAACTCAGCAACCAACAGATGTTGGCGAGGATGTGGGGAAACGGGAGCCCTCCCGCACGGTTGGTGAGCATGCGAACTGGTGCAGCCGCTCTGGAAAACGGTGTGGAGGTCCCTCAAAAAGTTACAAATAGAACTGCCCTACGACCCAGAAATTGCACTACTAGGCATTTAGCCCAAGGATCCAAAAATGCTGACTCGAAGGGGCACGCGCACCCCAACGTTCATAGCAGCACCATCGACAACAGCCAAAGTATGGAAAGAGCCCACATGTCCATCGAGGGATGAACGGATAAAGAAGAGGTGGAGCATATATACAATGGAGTGTTACTCGGCGAACAAAAAGAATGAAATCTTGCCATTTGCAACTACGTGGATGGAACTGGAGGCTGTTGTGCTGGGCGAAATGAGTCAGTCAGAGAAAGACAGATATCACATGCTATCACTCGTATGTGGAATTCGAGGAACTCATGAACACGGGAAGGGAAGGAAAAATAAGATAAAAACAGCGGGAGGCAAACCATAAGAGACTCTTCAATGCAGAGAACAAACTGAGAGTTCCTGGGGATGAGGAGGTGGGGGGGGGGTGGGCACTGAGGACACTTGTCGGGATGAGCCCTGGGGGTCACATGTAAGTGATGAATCAGTGGGTTCTACTCCTGAAGCCAAGACTCCACCGTATGTTAGCTAACTTGAATTTAAACAAAAAATTTAAAATGCAATGAATAAAAGCCTTGGTGTTTTGTAAAAGCTCACTAAGTGATTCTATCACACAGCTGGGTCTGAGGATATTAGATAAGTGGACAGGGATTGTTTGTGTAGCTTTTCCCTGAGTGGGGGTACTGTGGACCCCCCCCCCCCCCAGTAAAAAGGGAAGTGGGAGCGCAACAATTAGACTCCTTTCTCCACTCTGGTGCGACCTGCCTGCTCGGAAAATGACCAGGGACGAGAGCAGAGAGGCCCCACGAGGTGTGGCATCTGCATTCTCTCTGGTCGGTCTCCTCCCTGTGTCTTTAGCCTAATACTTGGGGAACTGATACCGGGCTTGGGGGAGCTCCTGTGGAGGCCCGTGACCCGCTGTGGACGCGGTGCCTTCACTCCGCGTCCGCAGTGTGGGAGGACGGTGGCTGGCACAAAAAGCAGATGTTTGGCGAGCGTTCGATGGGCGGACGGCTTGGTGCTGAGCGGAGCACGCCTGCCATTTTGCAAAAACATCCCCCGTCTCCTCCGGTTCCTCGAGTTCGAACAGTTCTCGCTGTGCCACTGAGACCCTCAACTCATCAATTACAAACATTAACTGTAAATTATACTTTTGCATAGTTAATTCAGCCTCTCATTATGTATTTAGTGGAGCTCAGCAGGCATAAAATTCAATAGCAAGCTTTGGAGCAGCTCCAACTCCTGTCTTCTGTGATATTTGGAAAATGCGAAGTTTTAGTAGTGGACCTTGGAGCGTGTCTTTCCTGGAAGGTCTCCAATGGGCTCTGCTTTTGGCTTCGCTCTTGGAAGGAGTTCAACCCTTCTGGGAAGGCTGATAGCTTCAAAGGATGCGTCTGCCCCCCTGTCTCCACCAAGCAGAGGCTCTGCCTCCTTCCTAGAGTCGAAATTAATATTAACCTGACCAGTGGAAGGAAAGAAAAGTGTGAATATCAGCGCACTTGGCTCCTGGAGCCATCACTCCTTCATTATTCATTCAACAAATATTTACTGAGCACCTCCTATGGTCAGCGCTGTGATGTATCATGAGAATAGAACAGTGAGCGTTGAGAAGAGGGAGGCAGATGGTAAATGACCAAATGCATCTAAATGTCTAATGTGTCGTGTGGCGATACAGATAAAGTGGCTGAGTGAGCCGTGCATAATAGGGCAAATGCAGCGGTGGGTGAGCCATCAAGACGTCTGGGGCACGTAAGTGCAAAGGCACTGAGGTAGAAAGAAGCTTGGTGTCTTTGAGTAATACTAAGGAGGCCAAAATAGAAAAATCCGGGAAGAAAATGATAGACAAGGAACAGTGTAGGGAGAGAGAGAGACACCGAATTATCAAGATATGGAGGATGAAAGTTACTTCCCAATTGCTAATCCCGAGGAGAGGCTCAGAATTGTCAGTCAGTGAACGTTTGTTACACCATATTCCACAATCTGCAACCTCTAGTGTGCGAAACAATGTATACAACTCTCTTCCTTCATCTGTCCTTGCGCTTTAAGCCCCCCTGCTGCTCCATAGCAGAAAAATTAATCTGGTTGATTCCAAGCTTGCTGAGGCATTTCACATTCAAACACAGCCCGGCAGTTTGTCAAGCTTGGCCTGACTTTCTTCAATATTAGCCCAGTGGGAAGAGTCGGGTGACTGTGGATTATGGAATTGGGTCTTCAGATAGATGTTCCCTCTTCTGGCTTCATCCACAGGGATGCCACCCTGTGCTGGGCGTGGTCATTGTTTGATGCTGATGTTCATGAGGTTTCCAGGCTTCTACCTGACCTCTGAGAGCACCCCAGGTGCCCCTCTGCGGGAGACTGAGGCCAGGTTGGGGTCCGCCTCTGTTCCGTCAGTGGACTTCAGTACCTTCCCTGGAACTCGGTGAAAATTCTGCCACTCCCCTGCACTACTCAGGGCCTTTGGGGGCCAGGCAGTGGGGTGGACTCCTCCTCCTCCCTGCTCCTTGCACCCCAAGCTGCTTCTATTCAACCTCTGCCATATCCCGCTGGGAAAGCACAGAGGATAATCTAAGGTCTCGAAAGAACTGTCAGGGCCCACATCCCCTCTCTGTTGCTGTGTAACAAACTGTCCCAAGTTCCTTATCTTCAAACAACTCTAATTTGTCATAATAAATAGGACACCCATGGGCAATTCCTCTGTTGTTTTTCCCTAGACTCTCTTATAGAGCTAAATGTATTCGGTAGAGTACTTGGAGCTAGGATGGCTGGGCCTCTCTGTCTCCACACGGTCTTGCATCTGGGCATCCCCACGACCCAACTGGATCTGACGGGATGGGCCCAGTGCTTTCCCCTGGGGGTAGGGACCACCATGGCGGCACCAGGAAACCCACCATGGTGCTGCAGAACCCTAAGAATGTCGTACGGGTCCATGCCTCTCCTACCCAGACCTCCGAGGTCCTCTTGGCAGCTGTATTTCTTGAAGTGTGACCCAATTTAGCTAAAATTTCAGCTGCTTGCCAATTAATACAGCATACATTCCTGGCGTGTTAGGTTCGGGAAACTGCAGCGTGCATGGAAAATAAAAGCTAGCAGGAAAGCATTCCACAACTGTGCCATTGTGTGGCCCAGAGATCCCTGGAGCCAGTGGGAGTCTGGGGAAGGATCCCACAGGGATCGAGAGGAACTGGGCACCTTCCTGCTTTCTCCTCACCTTTCAAAGTTTCTCCTTGGCCCACAGTTTCGTTCAGCTTACCCGTATCCCTCTCACAGACCCCAGTTTATTTTACTAATTGGATTAGTTGCCAACATTTACACAGCTGTGTGCCAGGCTCCCAGGGTGGGTTAAGCTTGCACATTTATCTGCCTGAATATGCACAATACCCTGCAAGACCAGAGTGTATATCCCCATTTCAGGGATGAGGAAACTGACACATGAGTGATATGCATAGTGACTCCAGGCTAAGTGTGGGATTCATATCCAAGGCTTTGCCTCCAAAACCTGGGCTCACACTCACCCGTCATGCTGTAGCAAGGAAAATAAGTGACAGGATGTGCTCCAGCCAAATCCAGGGGCAGAGTGGACTTGAATCTGACACCCAGTGGGGGGACGTTGGGTCAGGACCTGGGGGGCTTGGGTATGGTCCTGTTTTCCCCCCACCTGCTGCCTTCAGCAAATCCCAGGTCTTGTGGCCCCAAGAGGACAAAGGTTTGCAAGTCCTTCTAGGTTACTGAACAGCAGAAATATTATAGTGGTAACATAGTTGCGATTGTGTGTTCTAAGCTCTACACGCGTGCTATACCATTTATCCCTGCAGTAGCGTCGTGCGGTCGGCTTAGCACAAATCAAGAAGCCAGTTCTTACAGAGGTGAAATTAGCGGTTTTCACACCTTGCTGCGTATTAGAATCATCTGCAGAGTCCCTAAGAATGCCCGGTTTCACTCCAGACCAGTGAAGGTAAGATCCCAGAGGTGGGACTCAGACATCAGAATTTTTTAAACCTCCTCCACCAAGTCATTCAAGATTGCCACCAAGGCTGAGAACTGAAGGGTTAAGTAACTCACCCGGGATCGTTCCCAACCCCACTGAGGAGCAAAGTCAGAAATCAAACCTGTGTGTCTGATTTCAGAGCCCGTGGTGGTCGTAACACCGACCCAGTACAATTGCTACATAGACACGGGGAAGCAAAAAAGTAATAATAATTTGCAAGTGAAGTGCTTGGAAGTCACAGAGAGAGAAACTTTTTGTGGGTAGCTGTAATTGCTGATGCTGTGGCCGCACATTAAAATCACCTGCGCATTAAAAATCCTAGTGTCTGAGTGTCACCTCTTGAGATTCTGATTCCATTGGTCCAGGGTAGACCCAGGTATCAATCATTTTTCCCTTACTCTCTGCAGGTGATTCCAACATGCAGCCGAGTCTGAAAGCCCTGCTTTGCAGGACGAGAAGGCTCAGATTGTTTTCATGAGGGCTGTGATTCTTCTCCGAAGCACTGTCATCGGTACCAGTGGGATTTGCAGAAGAACGCTCGCAGCAGAGAACTCACTTTCCTCACCCCTTCATACATGTATCCGCTCCTATAACATTTCAGGCTCTGGGGGCTGACATAGAGAGAAGCCGAATGTTTCTTTTTTAAATCCAAACTCCTAATCTAGTTCAAAGGTGCTTGGGAACAGAGCAACCTTCCTGGCTTTTCTTCCCCGTCTGCCATGCACTGTTAACATGCATCTTTCCCTATGTGCTAATTGCAGACAGCAAGGACGAAAGATCCTTCCTCGCTGCCCTGGTATCTTTTAGGGTGTGTTATCTTAGCCATTCGGATTTCTCCACTCAGCCCTTTGAGCGTGGGCTTCTGATGCAAAAACAATCCAGGACAGTAGAAAATTGGTTGTGGCACCGTCAGTTTTGATGACAGAACAACTGGTTTTGTCCCAGGCTCTGGTCTTTTAAGTTTCCTTTGCTCCCGCCTACTCTCCATGTCTTTCTCTCCACACTTTTTCGTAATTTTGAGGCATTTGGTAAGTTCCCTTTTCTTTGCCAGTCAACCCAAGGTGACTTCTGTTCCTTGCAACTCATATCCTGACGGGATTCCTTCAGCACCATGGAGAGCTCTTGGAGGTCCGTTCGGCATCCATGTTGACATTGGGGTCAATGAACTATCTAATAAAGTCTTCCTGGAAGGGAAGCGGGTGTCCTTTGCCTTCATGAAATTCGCATGAAGCAGAATGCGTAAAATAAAAGCCCGGGCTGAATGACTCTGTTCTCCTGGACTGGCTTCCCTATTCTAAGGTTGATTTCTTCATTTTGTTAGCCTCATTTCTTTCTGTCAACAGTGGCTTTGAAATCCCGTACACCCCATAGTGGGGAAGGGGAGTCCTGATGGTGCCATAACACACCCCCCAGACTCCATTTTCTTACGAGATAGAGTTCAGTCGCTAAAAGGTTTGGTAAATTGGGTTTCCACGGGTCCAAACTTGATTATGACTATTGGGGGAATTTATTTGTTTTTGAGTAAGAGCTTTTTTTAAGCCAATTTTGAAAATTTCTTTCAAGAGTTACTGCAATAAATCTGCACTATTGATTTAGCAAGTGGTGGTTCTTAGGCACTCTCTGGAGTCACTTAAGTGTTTAAATTCTTCTCTTTATTACTCCAACAGTACCACTGGCCCCAGATGGGCAGACATGCAGGGCTCTTGGGCCCTTCAAGGCAAAAGCTTAGCAAAGATTTCCATCAGCTCAGAGACAGCAGGAGGGCACTGACGACGGACAAAACCACACACAGATTTCTTCCTTTCTTGGTCTCCCGTCTGCCAGCGGAAGTTGTGATACCATGGTATCGTGTCTGACGGGGACGGCTATGGAGTAAACGCAAATCCGAATAAATCCCAGATGGCAATGAATGGTGGAGAATTATGTCTCTACTGTGGCTTGTTCTCAGGGACTCCTGGACCAGCCCTGAGGGGCATGTTTTAAAGGTGGCTTTAGGCAGTCAAACCTCAAGTCACTGAGCACAAACACAGTGCCAGGTTGTGCTAAAAACAAGAACAGTTAACGTTTGCTGATGTTCGCTAGTGCGAAAGCATTCTAAGCGCGTGACACCCGTTGGCTCATTTCCTTATTCTCACACCAACTCTGTGAAATGGGAACAAGTCGCATCTCCAGTTTGCAAACAGGGAAAAGGAGGCCGAGTTGCCCAACGGTACCGAGCTGGTGGAGCCAGGATTTGAACTCAGGACCCACAGCACGCTCGATCATAACACTTGCTGTGTTTCCTTGGCAGAGTCTCGCGTGACAGTCTTGGCTCCACCCCCCTGGTTCCCTCCTCCCTCCCGTCTCTTGCTTCTGCCTTCCTACCTTTCCCCTCCTTCTCTTCCTTCCTTCGTGCCTTGTTTTCTTCTCCATCCTTTAAATAAGTACTTCTTGGAGGCCCAATATTACAACACGTAGGGGTGGAGTTGCTTTTGGTGCTGCAGGGGTGACGTTAAGGACCAACTCCAGTCCACAGCCACCGCTGTCACTGCCCCTTGGTATGCTAAGGGTCCTGGGACCACAGTTTGGAAATCATCCCCCTGCATTGTCTTCAGGGCCCCATCGTCCAACGAGCATGGCCCTTCTTTGCAATGCTGCCTCCAGAGGACAGGGATACCATCTTCCTGAGCCAGAGACCGCAAACTGACAGCCAGCAGAGATGCAGATTTGAGCGACATCATGGCTAAAAGGTTGAGGTTCTTATATTTTAAAATTCAGAGATTTTATAGGAAAACTCCAGAAAAAAAAAAAAAAACCCTTCATGATCCACAAGGCAGCGGTTGGCGGGAGCGAGGAGGCCACATACCCATTCAGATGAGCAGAGCCGGACCACAGGCACCATGTGGCTTTCTCCCCTAAGCGCCCCTAAAGTCTCACGTTTCAAACTGTGGCTCAATTCACTTTACTGTGGGTATGTCACATTATGTAGATTTTAGGGACGAAGCAGGTAAAAGCCGTGTGGGGTGAGGGAGGGTAGGAAGAAGCACAGTCCCACAAAAGTGAGCCGACAAAGGAGTCGATTCTTTCTTCCCAAAGGAATTCCTCATCTGGAGTCAGAATGTTTCATCCCGAGCCTCCCTGGGGTGCATCTCACTGTCGGGGCCGGGCTTGCCTGGCCTATTCTGTCGCATCTGTTCCCGAGATCCCTGCCAACACGGGCCAGCTTCTTGCTCCTCTCGGTCTGAGGTCTCCAGCCCCCTGCAAAACTGTGTCAACCTTCTGCCCCCAGCACCACCCTGATGCCACTCTGACCCGGGATTCTGCACAGCTCCGGGGAAAGCTGGAGTTTCCCCCACACTGTGACTTCTAATTGTTTTTCCATCTTGAAACCAAGAGTCAGCATGAGTGGGGGGCTGTGGCAGGTTCCCAATGGGCACCTGGCCAGGCACTGCCTTCCACCCCTGGTTGAGCACCACGTAGTGCAAACACCCCTCCTGGGTGCAGGGACCTGAGAAAGTGCTCTGCTCTGGCATTTGTGCAAAATAGGAACCACAATTACCTCTGAAAGGGATTTTATTGGGATTTGAAATAATATATGCATGGGACCTGGTCCAGTGCCTGGTACGCAGGGAACATTTCATACACGGTGGCTTGTTGTCTTTATTTTTTTTTAATTTTTCTAAATACTTATTTATTTTTGAGAGACAAAGCGCAAGTGGGGGTGGGGCAGAGCGAGAAGGAGACACAGAATTGGAAGCAGGCTCCGGACTCCGAGCTGTCAGCACAGAGCCCGACATGCGGCTCGAACTCATGAACCGTGAGATCGTGACCCGAGCTGAAGTTGGACGCTTAACCGACTGAGCCACCCAGTTGCCGCTTGTTGCCTTTATTCTTACGTTACCTTGAGAATACCTCAGGAAAGTCACCTGTCGCCCGCAAAAACCATATAACACGATATCTTTCAAAGTCGCAAAGGCAAACTCCGCATCTCTTTTCTCTTGTTCGGCACTGAGACCCCCTTTCGCACAATTGCAGCAGAAGAGGACGCAGCTCGGGTTGAGTTGAGCTGCCCCTTCCGCATTCCAGTGTCCTACCTGGAGAAGGGGAAGGCCATCATTTCAGTCGTCTAGATGACGGCACTTAGTCTGAGTAGGTGGTGCCGGCTGCTGTGATGCTCAAAATAGAGTTTTCTAAGAAAATGAAGACGGGCGCAGGTTGAGGCACGTCGCAGACTCCAGCACATCCCAGTGGGGCCACAGCAGGGTCTTGGGGCTTTTGTCTCATCCGTGACCAAGGAAGATAGACTGAGCAGAGTCTATCAAGCAACCACTGGACGTCTCCAGCGTACTCAGCCCGTACCCAGCTCTGCTGAGGAAGGAGATGCCCGTGCGAGGGTTCTTGCTAACAGAGCACAGTTGACCCCCTGACATAAAGCCCCGCCTGTCGCCCAGGGAAGAGACAGACTGGGCCAGAGCAGGTGGGAAGGATTTCTGGGGGCCGAGTCGAGCAGGCTCAGGTCCCTGCAGGCTTAGCTGCCGGACCAAGTGTGACTCTCCTGGTTTGGAAACATTCCAGACTCCAGACACTTCTTCCTCATTTTCCAAGGCAAGTCGTCCGTTCTTGAGATTGCACAGCTCATGGACGGATGCACCAGACAACGGATTTGTGTTCCCTCCCACAGGAGTATCCAGCATCCCATAAACCGTGGTTTTCTCGGTACCACTTCCCGCCTGGAGAGCACGAGGCAGATTCCCGAGTCCCAGGGGGCGTTGGTCAGTGCGGCCACCTCCCCGTCACCTCCTCCCCCAGCTGCCGAACAGGGCTGGAGGTGATGGGCTGGAGAATTAGCCTTCTGGCTGCTGAGCAAGCCCCCCAAAAATCAGGTGGGTGTGTCCTTATCACCCCAGCAAAGGGAAGGGTTTCTCTAGCAACTCGTCATAGTGGTACCGGCCTCTGTTTGGGGTGCAGGGTTGTTGTTTTTTTTTTTTAAGTTTATTAATTTATTTTGAGAGAGAGAGAGGAGAGAGAGTGACAACCAGGCTCTGCACCATCAGCACAGAGCCCGGTGCAGGGCTTGAACTCCTGAACTGTGAGATCATGACCGGAGCCGAGATCAAGAATCAGACACTTAACTGACTGAGCCACTCGGGCAGCCCTGGGGTGCAGTTGGTAAGCAGACCTGTTTCCCTCTCGACGTGCTATGGAAAATTCCCCTCGATTCCCTCGGAAACACGTGGGACGCCAGCCTGTGATAACTGCCATCGGCTGCCCGGCCCCCCGGCCCCCCCACGTTCCGGAGCACAGCACGCGGGCAAGCGGGCACTGCAGGCCCTCCGCTGCCCGGCTTTCCGGCTCACCAGCATCCTGCCCCGCAGACTCCGCTGCGTGCCTGGAAAGCCTCCTTCCTGCCTATTTCCACCAATGGTGATTCTGTCGATTCGGCAGCTCCACAGAGCTCTCCCGGTTCCTTTTCTCTGACCTCCCGCAACAAGGGCTGGTGTAGGTGATAAATACTCGAGGCTCTGCAGGCTTTCCACAGCCTCACACTGCTACTCGACCCCGCTCCTGCACCACGAAAGCGGCGGAGGCGAAACGCAAAGCCCACCCAGGGCCGCGTTCCAGCGAAACGGTTCACGCAGACGGGCGGCAGGCTGGATTCGACTCACGGGCCGCGGTCTGCCGACCCCCTCACCGGAGAAACTCGCTCGCCGGGTGCCTCGTGACCCCACACTTGACCTCCGGCTGCCGTGGGGAGCACAGTTCAGGGATCCGGAGATGCCGCCTTCGCTCTGACTCTGCGGGGTCGTGGGCAAGCCGATTCCCCCTTCGGGGGCCTTCACCGCGGTGTCTGAAAAAACGAGAAGTTTGGACGGTCGCGGGTTCCCAAAGCGTCACACCCGCTGGGGCAAGCTTGCTAACGAGACACGTGTCTGGGCTCACCTCGGATTCAGGGTGTTGATCGGGATGCCTCGTGGGGAACCAGAGCCCCGCTAGCTACGGGCCCCTCCGTCGAGGCACAAGAGGCCGTGTCAGGGTGTGCGAGGCAGGTCATGTGGTCTCAGGAGAGCCACCGCGATGAGCCAGCGAGGCAGCCGGGAGGACACCGGTGGAGAAAAGCAGCAGCTGCGTGGAAACCTGGCACCAGCCGGCCGGCACAGTGACCTGGGCTGTTCGTGGGAGGTGCCCCCGCCCCTGCCCAGAACTGCTCACATCCTCCGAGCTGCCGCGTCGTCACGGGCCTCCCCGCCTGCATCCCCAGCCCCCTTCAGCCCCGCATCCAGGCGCCGAGGGCCCTGCTGTGATTGTCGGCCCCTACAGGACAGGAGGAGACGCCAGGGCGGGTCAACGGTGGTGAGCGAGCCACCTGCCACAACGGGCTGACCCGCCGAACTCAGCTCAAAGGGAGTCTCTTTAGTCCAGAGTTCCCCAGGCTCCTTCTGCAGGGGTGAGGCTGCGGGATTTGCCGCTTGTCTGAGGAGCTGGTACAAACCGGCCCAGACACCTGTGAACACCCAGCGCTCCAGACTCTGCCCGGTTCCTCCCTTGTGGGGGCCGTTCCCTCCGTCCCAGCCGCCGCGCCCACGCACTGTCCCCGGCAGGTGTCTGCTCTCTCCTTAGACGCGAGTTACAGCCCGAAGGAGAGAAAAGGGCCCTCTCACAGAACACGGTCAGCTAAAAGCCATTTATTTCCTTTGCTCCCTCCCTTCCAGAAGCAGCAGCTCGTTCAGCGAGGTCGTGCAGATGAACTTCGAAATAGCCAGCTTCAGCAGCCTCTCGGGGACGCAGCCCATCACCTGGCAGGTGGAGTACCCACGGACGGCGACCACCGACACAGCTGTGTCCGAGATCTTCATCAGCCAGAAGGACCTGGCGGCCATCATCCCCCTGGCCACGGTAAGGGACCTCGCCTGTGCCCCGGGGGGGGGGGGGCCTCCCCTCTGTCCCAGGACGCGCGCTGCCTCCAGAGGCCCCAGGGCACTGGCACCTCCCTGTGCCTTGAGGAGGGGCCGTACCATCAGCCTGGCCTCTCTCAGCCCAGGTTACTGCCCTGCGACCCTCACCACGCTCGCTGCAGCCCCATCCCGGTTCGCCATGTGCTTGATTTCCTTCCATTTGTGCTCCTTGTTTTTCTTGTTATCTTCTGCTCCTTTTGTCGTGCTCCCATAAATACGTTGTAGTCTTGGCTTCAGGAGCAGAACCCAGTGCCCATCCCCCATCTAGCCCATTCCCCCTCCATAAACCCTCAGTTTGTTCTCTGTATTTAAGACTCTCTTAGGGTTTGCCTCCCTCCCTGTTTTTATCTTATTTTTCCTTCCCGTCCCCCCGTGTTCATCTGTTGTGTTTCTCAAATTCCACCTGTGAGTGAAGTCATCTGATAGTTGTCTTTCTCCGCCGGACTTATTCCGTTTAGCATAATACCCTCCAGTCCCATCCACGTTGTTGCAAATGGCAAGATTTCATTCCTTTTCGCTCAGTAGTATTCCACTGTGTATATACACCACATCTTCTTAATCTATTCGTCCTCCGTTCATTTGGGCTCCTTCCGTAATTTGACACAGTGACCAGGGACCTGTTAGGGTGAGACACTATAAACAGTGGGGTGCAGTGCCCGTGTGAATCGGCATTTTGGTGTTCTTTGGATAAATACCTAGAGTGCAATTGCTGCATCGTAGGGTGGTTCTACGTTTCATGTTTTGAGGGACCTCCACACTGTTTTCCAGAGCAGCTGTGCCAGTTTGCATTCCCACCAGCAGTGCAAGAGGCTCCTTTTAAACAAATTTTTTAATGTTTATTTATTTTGAGAGAGAGAGAGAGAGCAGGGGAGGGGCAGAGAGAGAGGGAGGAAGAGAATCCTAAGCAGGGTCCACAATGTCAGTGCAGATCCCGACGTGGGACTTGAACTCACAACCGTGAGCATGACCTGAGCCAAAATTAAGAGTCAGATGCTTAATCGACTGAGCCACCCAGGCGCCCCTCTGCTCCTTGTTTATAAGGAAGCGTCAGGCCCCTCTGTATGTTAGTCGGATAAGCGAGGCAAGACTACCACCACAAACAACCTCAGAAACTCAGGTGCTCAGCACAACACAAGTTATTCTTGCTTATGTTTCATGGATCAAATGGTAGGGGGCTCTGTTCCGGCCATGTCTCAGGGGCATCCCCATCTTGTAACTATGACATCAGGAACATGTGGCCTACACGGTCTCTGGGACAGAGGAACGGACGTGTGGAAAGTCACATGCGAGCTTCTCTAAGCGATGGCATGGAAATGACTTCCCACACCCACGCGGCTGGTCACAGGGAGTCCCGTGGCCCCATCAGGTTTCCAGAGGGCTGGGTGAGCACCATCGTGGGGCAGGTCAACACGTCATTGACCCGCGTGGGTCACAGTGCGAACCCGTGCCGTGACTTCCGGCTCGACCCTGTGGCTGCTGGAAATGAGCCCGGGAGAGAGAACGGTGAGAAGGTAGATGGCACTTTTGCTCCGAGGTCTCTCACCTAGCACGCTGGGACTTTGTCCAGGGCCATCCCTGAGCTCGGCTTTGCTCCACGTAGGGATGCTTTGCCAGGAGGTCCGAGAGGATGGCGTTTCAGAGGCGCGTGTGGTTCAGCTTCCACTGTCTTTGCCGGAATTCTCCCTCCCTCACACGGAGCCTGGCACAGATATTGCAAAAGCAGTTTCTGTTCAGCTTTGGGATGAGCAGGCTTCACTGATACCAAGTTGGGAAATCCATCAATTAGGATTCTTTGGGTTACATGTGACCAAATGCTACCCAGTTGGCTTAAGCACAGCGAGAATCTGCCGGCCCGTGTGACTCAGAATCCAGGATCCGTCCTGGCCTCGGGTCCGCCCGATCAGACCCAACTCTGTCTCCGGGACTCCGTTTCTCTGCCTCTTGGCTTCCCTGAGTCTACGCACGGTGGCAGCGTGGCAGCCAATACTCTCGCCAAATGGTTCAAGCCTCGAGCCCAGGAAGATCAGCCAGCTCGTTTCCAGAAAGCGCAACCAAGGTCTCGTTGCCAGGACTGCTCCTGTGGGGTCCTGCTGTCTGCCCGAGGCGGTCGCCGTGGCAGGGACGCCACATGCCCAGAGTGTGCGTGGCCTGGAACAGATGCCGTGGACGTCCCCTCCCGCCCTCGCCCCGCCCACCTCCTCACGCACTGGCACGTTATCACCTGAGAGTTCTGTCTCGCCTGCAAAGCCGTCCTTCCCGCCTGCGCGGCAGGGCAGACGCACCGAGGAGTTTGCGTGTCCCCATCCAAGGAGCCCTCTCCCCCGCGACAAACGGGAGTTGGCACGGACTTATTCCAGCACCCTGGGCCCTCCCGTGGGTCAACGCAGCTCGACACGGGGCCTTCCCCCACCCGGCGGTCCTGGCCAGACACCTCCTGCTGTGGTCCCGAGTGCCCTGCTCTGTCTCACTTCCCCACCCCCTGACTGAGGTTGTCTGCCCCTCCCAATAAACCACCTGCAATGGAATCCTTCTGGGAAAACCCAAACCAAGATGCGGGTCGACCGCACAAACCACATGAGTTTGAGAGCAGAGCGGTTTCCGGATCGTTTCACTAGAAAACACGAGAATTGACACCGGGCAGCAAACAGCACACGCGGCCCCTCCTGATATCTGACGGGCGAGGAGGCTGAGGTGCCTTTCGCAAGCAGTGAAGCCACTCTGTGCACAGGGAACCCACAGACTACAACCCCAGGGCCAAACCCAGCCTGTGCTCGCTTCTCTAAGTACAGATTGTTGGGGATGCAGCCACACCCGTCCATCCCTGACCCCTTCCACTGGTCACAGGAAGAAGTGAGTAGTTGGGGCAGGTGCTGGGTGGTGCACAGTGCCTGTACTGCCAGCCCTTTCTGGAAAAAAAGCATCCGACCTCTGCTGAAGGAGACCTGAGAGGGTGATTTCTAAATGCTGGCTGAACGGGTGAACCACCCAGGAGGTTTAGAAATTGGTGCAGTTGGGGCGCCACCCTGACAAATTGAGTGCGGATCACTGGAGGTGGGACCAAGCACCACCGGATGATTCCATGGTGCAGCCACGGTTGGAGATGAGTGTCTCTCGGACTTCAAACGCCATTACTCTCACATTACTGTTACCAGGGCGCGTCGGTAAGAGCTTGTAAGCAAACGCGCTGAATCCCACGATGGACTCCAGGAAACAGATCAGAGCTCTTTGGGTTACACACCCTCCCTACCCCACCCAACCCAACCCAAGCAAGGCTCACGGAAGGTAAACATCTAGGAAAGCGTTCTCACTCGTGTGCACTCAGATCACCTGGAGACTCTTCGTGGGGCAGATTCTCATTCAGGAGGTCTGAGTTGGGTACTTTTATAAAGTCCTGAGTCGTGCCAGTGCTGCTGGTCTGGCGGACCAGACGTTGAGTGCTGACGATTGAGTTGAGCGAAATTTGTCATCGGGGAAGGTGGTTTCCCTTCTGCTTTCCTCTTGTGTCCCTCCCGGTTAGAGTCACTTGCAGGAGGCTGTGTTGGGCGGTGCCACGCTGACATTTTCATGGCATCGGGTCCAGCAGGAGGAGAGCAAAAGACGCCTCGGTGCCAACACTCAAGCAAATCTCCCGGCACTGGCTCTGATTAGAACGGGTTGGCTCGGCTCGGGTCACGTGACCAACCTGAAGCCGGTCACTGGAGCCAAAGGGCGTGATGCTCTGATTGGAGGGGTCTGGGGGACTTGTCTTCCCGGAGCAGGTGTGGAGTCAGACTGAGAGCGGGTGGGCATGGTGCATGATGGGAAACTCTGGCTGCCCCTGGGAAAGGGGGAGCAGACAGACACAAAGAGCAGATCCTCACCACAGAAGGTATCATCTACCCCCAGGACCCGTTAATACGTTGAGGTCGGAGACTGATTGCTCCTGACTTCGCGTGTCCAAGAATAGGCATCAACAATGTATAGCCCGTGGGCCAGAGTCAATCCGCTGCCTGTTTCTTGTATACCGTGCAAGCTGGGAATCGTTTGTGTGTTTCCAAATAGCTACGTTTTAAATAGTTATGTAAGGAGCGTTTTAGTACGCTCCATTTTGCCTCTCGGCCAGCAAACCCTGAAATACTTTCCATCTGGCCCCTCAGGGAGAAAGTTTGCAGGCTTACGGCACAGAGCATCACCACCAGTTCTAGGGTGTAAGAGCCTGGCTCCTGTCCTACCTAGTTTAAACAGAGAAGGCATTCAGGGGCGCCTGGGTGGCTCAGTGGGTTAAGCCTCTGACTCTTGATCTCAGCTCAGGTCATGACTTCACAGTTCGTGAGATGGAGCCCCACATCAGCTTCTGTGCTTGGGATTCTCTCGCTCCCTCTGCCTCTGCCCCTTCCCTGCCTTGTGCCCTCTCTCTCTCTCTCTCTCTCTCTCTCTCTCTCTCTCTCTCAAAATAAATCCACTTAAAACCATTTACAAGAAACAGAGAAGGCATCCAGATATGGTGAAAAGCAAAATCACGATAAGGATAGGAGATATTATTTCATCCCACTTTCCAAGGGACAAGAAAGCGCTCCTTGGAGCGTGATGTGATTGTTGGGGTTGTTGCGTTTTGGAAGATGGCATGACTACTGATGTCATACCCAGAATCCGTTTGTTGGCGAGTAACTGTGAGTGAATTCCAACTGGCTTCACCCAAACGATCTCTGATGGCCCCACATCTCCGCGCGGGGCACAGACCGCCGGCCCGTGTTCAGGTGCTCGTGTGACGTCATCCCCCGCAAGGTTTTTCTTTTCTTTTTTTTTTTTCTAGATGAGAAATGTTGTGTTTTGGTTTTGTTCTGTTTTTTCAAAAAGTAACTAGGAAGCAAATCCTTATGTTACCTGTTAGCGAGCCAACTGGTCAGGTCTGGGAAATAAGTAAATTGTCCCCATTGTCGCTCATTCTGAAGAAAAACCGTCAGAAACCTAAGACAGATCGCCGGGTGGGCAGTGGGCCTCAGGGGGCACGGTGCTCACCTTAAAACCAGGCCTTCTCACGCGCCCTCCGAAATCCAGGGAGAAAGCTGGGAATGTGGTGATTCTTCAGGAGCCTTGGGTCCCTCTCAGCTGCAGGTTCCATCTGGCTCCCAGGGAGTCGGTGAGGTGAACGCGAGGCTGTGTCTCAGCTCTCCTGCAGAGGGAGCCATCGAGGCAGGACCTCCGAAGCCACACTGTCCCTTGGCCCTACTGTGAGCCGGCGGGGGTAGAGGGGTGGTGGTCTCTTTTCGAGGATAGAGGGGCAGCGGAATCCATTCAAGCTCAGGCCAAGCCCTCGTGATGTGAAGGCCGCTGTGGATGCTCACCGTGAGGGGTCCTGGGAAACAGGCAGTGAACCGACAGGTCTGGCCCCCAGGGGTGGGGTGGGGGTGGGGCAGACAGCACACAGGTCGGGATCTCGTAGGACAGGACCAGGTAACCACAAGGCACTGCTGTGAAGACAGGGGATGCAGGGAAGGGGAGTGGAGCCTAGCTGCCTCTGTTTTCCCTGGCGTCGATTCCAAAATAAAAGACTAAATCCCAGGCCTAGTCTGGAGGAGGCAGGAGCCCCTAATGTGGGCAGGTATAGGCCCTCTGCTCCCGGACTGACCGGCTTAGTCCCAGCCTGAGTTTCCTGGGAAGATTCACCCCGAATTTTGAACAGGTTTTTGGCCTCGGCAGACCTGAAATGAGATCCTTTTCCTTGACTCCCGAAACATGGTGGGAACTCAGGTGTTGTTGTTTTTGTTTCCTTATGTCAAGCTTTCAAGATTCCTAGAACGTGTCTGCATCTCTCCGCATAAAATCAAATTGGAAATCAAGTGGCTATGGCCAGGGCTGTTTAAAGGAGAGATTTCTACTTGTTCTCATGTCTGCAGAATGATGATCTTAATCCTCGCCTCTCCGGGGCGTCACGGCGATTCATTCGGGTCTGAGAGATCCCGGGAGCCCCTGGCCAAGCGTGTAGCAGGACAGGATTGCCGGGGGGGAACGTCGGCAGTGGCTTGCCCTTGTGCTCTGCTCTGCCTCTGGGGACTGCCGCCCCCAGTCCCCCTGGACCTCTGGCTTCTGGTGGCGTTCAGCCAGTGGGAGGCACCACGGGAGACCGGACAGAGCAGAGAGAGACGGAGGCTCCTGTGGCGGGCTGAACCGTGACCCCGAGAAGCTGTGTCGACATCCTAAATTCTCTCCAGTCTACCTGGTCCCCTCCCCATCTTGCTACAAACCCGCCAGGGCGTGGTCGTCTCTGTCCACAGCTCCTGTCCTGCAGGGGAATCTGTTTTCCCTGGCTCTCCTCCCTCTGGGCTTCCAGAACTGGCTGCCTTCCCTCTGGGCTCCCAGAACTGGCTGCCTTCCCTTGCCCCTGGATGTGGGGCTCCTAACAGCTCCCAGCTTGTCCATCCCTGGCTACTTCCTTCGCTCCTGCCCGTGACTCTGTGGGGAGCCCCTCATCGCACATGCTGCAACCCGCCCCTTTGAGTGGGCGTACCAGTTCCAGCCAGGACCCCGAGGGCGGCAGGCTCCGGGCTCCCTCCAGCTCTTCCCAGGGAGCACGGCAGGGTCATCCGCAAAAGCAGACACGGCCAGGAAGTGGTCCTGACCACCGAAGGGTCGTCTGTCTTTCATCCTTGCTTCGTACAAAATTAACACAGAAGGTACAGGGTGAAGGGATCTGCTGGGGTCCCTGAGCCCCACGGTTGGATTTGTCCAGCCGGCAGCCTCCTGCGGTGGCTTTTCCACGTCCTTTCCTTTCCCTCGCTGAGTCCAGAGAACCCGGTGTGGGCAATGGGATGGGCATTAACAGGCAGGTGGCGTCGCAGAGATGCGCTTGGACCCGCCTGTCAATCTACAAGTGATGAATGACTTCGCTCTGCATCGGGGTCCGTGGGGAAGTGTGTTGGCAATATCCTCTGGGTTCGAGAAGGCAACAGCAGGCATTTCAAAGAACCGAGAGACATCTCCTTTGACGGGGATTGCAGAATATTATTTTTAAAAGAGACAATAGATAAATAATGTTTTATTGTTTTCCAGAAACATCCTATCCTTGATATTCATGCCCCTCTTCCAACTTGGAAATTTTACATTGTGACTCCCTGGAGAGGGTTTTAAGGATGGCTTCAGTGCTCTCGGGCAATTGGAAGACGTTTGCTGGGTCGAAAAATAACTATATGGGCGGAATAAGTATTTCCTTGTCACAGCTGGAGATTTACTGTGGAATTCAATATAGAAACACCCCTCCTTCCAACCGCCTGCCACCGGGCTCTGTCTAAAGAGGAAATCTGTGACTCATCCGAGGCTGCTTGGCCTTGGTAGGAATGTTTTCAGGGTGACCGATTCATTATCCGATGAGTGACCCCTTACCCACCACCTGGCACAGAAGAAGTGCTCAGACCGTGGCAATAGTCAGCGTTGGCATTCACACCAAGGTCGCCAGCAGCCGGGCCGGGTTTCCCCAGCAGTAAGGGAAGGGGTGCCATGGAGGGATGTTCGGGCCTCGTCCAAGTTTATACCTCCCGTTATCTTTCTCTCTTTACTTAGCAAAACCTGTGTGTTCTAACATTAACGATTACATAAGGTCGCTGGGGATAGGAGACGGAGGTGGGGAACATAGAAGCAAGAAAGAAAAGAAGAGAGAACAGAAAAATCATCTGTCCTCCCAACATGAACATTAGCAGGAAGCCTGATAGGGCAGCAGTAGCCCTGGTTCCGGGAGAGGCGCCCAGGACGGTCACCCTCCACACCCCTGGTACCACACCTTTAATCTTTTCTCTGAGTTCAGAGAAACTCTGAACAGGACTTGGGGGCTCCGCCTCAGGAGCCAGCTGGGTGGGCGTGAATCCCAGCACCTCCTGTGAGGGGCTGTGTGACCTCGGACAGGTAGCTTGGCCTCTCTGTGGCTCTGTTCCGTCGCCTGTAAAATGGGGAAAAGACCAGCCCTGGAGCCCTAGGAATGTTCTGAATGCATTTAGCACCCTTACCTGGCCCCTCTCCCCTGGGGGCTGAGCCCCAGCCCTGCCGCTGGAGTGGCGGAAAATCAGGCCTGGGGGGAGGCGACCCTGCAGAAGACCCAGCGTCCCCTGGGGGCCCTCGAGGAGATTCGGGCGTCTGCACCTTGGTGTTGCGACTCTGCCCAGAGCTCAGTGTTCCCTCCCATGTGAACGCAGATCACAAGCCCCCACGGTCCTCGCAGGCACCACTGAACTCGTTACACAGATTTCCATCAAGGTTCAGCGGACACAGAGATCTTGAAATATCATTCATACTCTTTGCTAGTCTGAAATTATGGTCATTTTTTACACCCAGTGCTAGATCTTATTACTTAGTGCGGTAATGCAGAAGGACCAGGACTAGTAGATCTGAAATTAGTTTCCCTCGTAAGCCTGTGTTATTTTATGCATTTAAAAATGTATTCTGAGAAGGGCTTCTTAGACCTCACCAGCCAGCCAGAGTTGCCTGTGACCCAAAACAGGCTAAGAATTGTTGCCCCAAGGAAGTAGATCTTCACCTGAGCCCCTCCATCACTCAGCCCCTGCGGGGAGAAGGGAAGTTCCGCCCCTCCATCACCCAGCCCTGGGGGGAGGGGAGAAGGGAAGTCCCGCCCCTCCATCACCCATCCAGGGACAAGGGAAGTCCCGCCCCTCCATCACCCAGCCCTGGGTTGGGGGGGACAAGGGAAATCCCGCCCCCCCATCACCCAGCCCTCGGGGGAGAAGGGAAACCCCACCACAAACCTCTCCTTATTAAGCACCCACTGTGTACGGGCATTGTTGTCGAGACTGCTGCACCTGTCCCACTGGGCATCTCTGTCCTTGCCGTGTCCCCTCCCGGAAGGCTCCTTCTCACCACTGCAGACTCCGCTCAAACCCCACTGCGTGAGGGTCTCTTCCGACCCTCCTGCCCCTGACAGCACCCACTGCTGCCCCTCGCTCTCGAGGCACCGTGTCTCAGTTTTGTGTCTGATAAAATCACTGAGACTCCTTCTCATGCTGGTATTTATATGATGCCTGCCCCCACCACCCTCTCCCAGCCCGGAATGTTGACTGGGGGGCAGCTGGGATTTCGCCTCTATTTCTTAGCCCGAGCCCCTTACCTGTGACCATTCGTGCCGTGGATGTGCTTCTTCACCGCAGGCCAGCTCAGTGCCAGGCTGGGCAACAGCAGAGAACTAAAGGAACACGGTGACAGTGCTGTCCCTGTGTGCTGGCATCCCAGACGGTATCCTGGACGTTCACTTTGGGAGCCCCTGTGTGCCTGCTTCTCCTGTTCCCGTGCCTCCAACCTGGGGTGGTTCGGACACGTTCCCATCGCACTACCCGTCTGCTGTCCCAAGTCCTGCCGCCCACCAGCCAAGGAGTCAGGCCTCCACATCCAGGGAGCGCTGGATCCTGGCTGGTGCCATGGGCCCCACCAGGACCTAGACGGCCCTCAGCGCGTGGCCCATGGCTAGTCTCTGATCTAACGACCACTGCCTCCCTTTCCTCCGCACCCCAGCCCCGGGGCCTTTGCACTGGCTGTCTCCTGTGCCTGGAGCCTCTCCCCAGATTCCATACTGTGTTTTCCCTCACATTAGGCAGGTCCCCACTTCCCTAGCCAACCTCAGTTACCTTACCTGAAGTCACAGCTCAGTCACTCTGTGCCCTGGCCACCTTGTTTTTCCTTCGTAGCTCGATGCAACTCCCGTAACTTATTCAGATGTTCGTTGTCTGAATTTCCCCGCTGCAATGTCCGCACCGTGAGAGCAGGGCTCACTCCATCACTACCATATGCAACTATGCCCAGCACACAGTAGGTGCTTAATAAGGAGCTGCCAGTGACTGAATACATGAATGAATGCCCACGTCTGTCTTCCCCGCCCCTAGAGTAAGCCCCTTGAGGTGAAGGAACTGTTTTCTTCTCCATCATTTGGCCACCAGCACCTGCAGCCCCGCTCCGGCCTAAATCCGCATTATTCTTCCTGTCTGGTGCGTGGTTCGTCGTGCCAAGGCTCGCGTTCCGTAACTGCCAGCCTTTATCCTCCGGCCCCGTAATTATGTCAGCATCTGAAACGTGTTCGAGCACTGCTCTGTGAATGAACGCATAACTCAGTTCAAGTCATTGCCACACAGGAGGGACAAGGAAATGTTTTGGAGGCAAAAGACAGAGAACACGTGTCTTCGTGGACGTGAGGGACTCTCGGGGGGCATTTCCATCCACCTCACAAACACCACGTGCGTTTGGCCCTATGTGACGGCACTCTCCCTTCCGTTTTCAAATGACGGTAGAGTTCACCTGCCACGCAGGGTCCTTCGTTCAGCTTTTGTTAGTAATCCTGCGGATTAAACAGCCAGTTGCGGACGAAGAGAGGACAGTGGACTGGTCCTTCCCGTGGTTCTCAAACCTGTGTGTGGTCAGGAGGGCTTGTTAAAACAGGGCGTGTCTGCTTCGACAGCTCCGTGGTGGGGCCCAAGAATCTGTGCCTCTGACCGGCTCCCGGTTACGTGGATGCCACCGGCCACACCTTCAGACAACTGCCCTGGATCAGGGGTCGGTGCCAGAACCGCCGGATCAAATCCCCTGGGGTGGGGGTGGGATGGAGGGGGGTGCTTCCTGGCCACACCCCCAAATTAATTATACCAGCGTCATTCGAGTCGGGCACCTGCGTCTAAACACTCTGTAGGTGATTCGGATACACTCGTTGCAGCCCCCGTCACCGGCGGACGTGATGTTACGTGTGTATCTGTTGACCCGTTTACTGTCCATCTCCCTGTCTCCGGTCCTCTTGCTGTGTCTCCAGCTTCTAGAATGGGGCTCAGCTTCTGGGGGGTGGTCCACAGATACCTGCATTGAATTCATGAGGTATAATAAAGTTATAGCTTCTCCATGTTCCTAAGTATCGTATAACTCCAGCTACAGGAAGGAAAGAAATAGGAAGGAACATTCCTGTTCGAAACTTCTAAGCTGTTGTTCTACAGTGGAACTTTCCGGAACAGTGTTCCTTGTCCGCACCATTCAGTATGTCACGAGCTATGTGAGGTCACTGGACACTTAAAACTGGCGGGAGCCACAGAGGAGATTAATTTTTAACTTCACCTAATTTTATTTTTTTTAATGTTTATTTATTTTTGAGACAGAGAGAGACAGAGCATGAACGGGGGAGGGGCAGAGAGAGAGGGAGACACAGAATCGGAAACAGGCTCCAGGCTCTGAGCCATCAGCCCAGAGCCTGACACGGGGCTCAAACTCACAGACCGTGAGATCATGACCTGAGCAGAAGTCGGACGCTCAACCGACTGAGCCACCCAGGCGCCCCATCTTCACCTAATTTTAATTAATCGATGTAAATAGCCACACATGTCTAAGGGCTGCGGAACAGCGACATAGTAACGGTAATGAAAGTGGCCAAGTGGAAAATGTCAATGTCGGTCCAGATTCCACCCCAGCCCTGCTGTGAGTTTGTCTCTTGCCATCCTTGTTCGTCTGTCGGCTTTTTCAGCAGCATTCCTGTGGGACCCGCCAGTGGCACAGTTCCTTTTTTTCCCCATATTGTCTGTCATCTGATATGTTAAAGAAAACAAAAAACAAAAAAAAGCAAGCATAATAGAAGATCTTTTAACGCCTTATATTTTATCAGCACAATTTGGGAGCAGGTAGCAAGAACCAAACTCAACTGCCTTACTCCAAAGAGAGAGTTAAGTCGATTATAGTACCCCAGAAGGAGGCCAGGCCCAAAAGGAACCACAAAGGATTGGAGGGGATATGAGAAATTGCCTGCAGGGGCTCAGCAGACAAAACCCCACAGGTACCCATCACCCTGGCTTTACAGACCCCACGGGCAGGGTTGGCTTGCTGCTTGGTTTGTGATTCACTCGCGTCCACAGGATAAGAACACAGCGGCAGGGCGAGCCCAGCCTCAACTGAGCATCTGGCTTTCACAGCCACAGACCCAGCCTCTTGGCCTAAACTCTGTCCCAACTACCTCTTGCCGGATGTTATGATGACAAAATAGGGGATAAGGCATAGGGAGAGACTGACGACAGCATAGATGGTGGCAAATACCTAGCTTTGAATCTCAGATGCACTAGTTTGTGCACTGTGTGCCCTTAGGCAAGTTGCTTACCCTCTCTGGGCCTCCGTTCCCTTGCCTGTAACAAGGACGTAATGATGGTGCCCACTGCATAGCATTGTAGTGAGGATTAAATCAGCTAATAGATGCAAAGCCCTTAGGAGAGTGTCTGACACGTATTAAGTGCTCCTTCAGTGTTGGCCATTATTATTCATGAGTAGCAATATTAACAGTAGTATTAATTAATTAGCTTTTGCTCTCCACACTCATAGGAAGATGTCTTGTTTACTACACGGGAGCAAATTCCTGTTGTCTGATCCATACAGACTTTATTAATGTTCTTCTGAAGTACCTCCTCTGAGTTCATTAACATCATGTGAATTTCTGCCCCAACGCATCTGGTGGAATTGTGCCCTTAATTCCCGGGTGCGTACAAGACCCGAGACCGGGAAAGGGGGCAGATGACGGAGTGGGAAGAGCCCTCTTGCCTCCAGGAGCCCCCGAGGGAAGTGGCAAGGACCTGCTGTCCCCCGGGTGTGTGTGCACAGTCGAGCAGCCGGGTGAACAGGGGCCGCCTAGCCTCCTGGACATTGGGCCACATTGCGCGGCCCAGGTCGTCTAGTCTAGTACTCCACTTGTGCTCAGATGCGTGTGGACTACATCTCCCTAAATTCTGTACGCCTTCGTGCTGTGGTTATCAGAGGTGGTGTGGAAACCCCCAGGGGTCCCCAAGGCCCTTTCATAATACGCGCTCCCTATTGATGTGTGACAAGTCAGGCCAAGATGTAGTGGCTTCAATTAGCAATAAAGGGCAAGAATCCCGGACCAGCTCTGCTGGGGGGGTCTGACTCGGGGTCTCTTTTGGGGGAGGGGGAGGGTCACAGCCAGATACTGGCTGGGGCTGCATCGTCTAAAGGGCTGGGGTCCCCCTGCGAGGCGGCACACCCCCACAGCGCTGCCTGAGTGGCCCCATGGCCAGCAGCTGCGTCCCCCCGGGGAACCACGGCAGGAACTGTGACGGCCTCAGGGGTCACACACGGGTTCTTCTGTGTCCTTCTGGCTACACAACAGTCTCTGATTCCGTGTGGGACGTCAGTCAGGGCGACGAAGGCCAGGAGACAAGGATCCGGGGGCCAGTGCGGAGACGGACTTCCCACAATGCTGGCGGGTGATGTGCTTTGTTCACTGCCTTTCTCTCGTCAGAGCCCAGGGGTGCGGGGCGATGGCCTCCCCTCACGGCTGGCGGGATGTGTGCTCTTGTGGTCTTGGATTGCCAGGCTTCCAGTTGTGGTTTCGAATATACAATAAGTACCAATAGGCATCGTGCACGTAGGCAAGACCTCTGAGGGTCCTCAATAATTTTTAAGGCCATCAAGGGATCCTGAGACCAAAATGTTTGAGAGCTCTCGGGCTGAGGAGGGGAACTGGAGGGATTGAGTAGTGAACAGGTGTCTCGGGGGCGGGGGGAGGGCGGGGAGGGGCGGGCGGCTGTGTCTCAGATCCTCACCCAGAAACCCAGTCCCCCGACCAAGTTCTTTACAAATGTGTGAGCTAAGTGTGAGCGGGGATTTCTGTCATCCACCTACTAACTTCCCACCTAGAATCCTGTTCATGGTTGACTCATTCTTTCCCTCCTTCCTTTACCTTCCCTGCCCCCAAATTCATGATTAGTGATTGATTATTAATTAATGGTTATTAGTGATGAATTACCTTGGGAAGAAGGTCGTGGGGGGACACAGCCAAGGGCAGGTGTCAAACTAACCACAGTCGTAGCTTCGGGTCCAGAGCGACCCATCAGTTCATTTATTCACTGAACGAGCATTCGCGGGATGCCCGTAATGTGCCAGCCAGGTGGGTGTTCCGGACTTGGAGTTTAAGGAGTGAGCAAAATAATCAAGGCTCCAACTTGCATGCTACATGAATCAACATGCCCTTCAGTAATGACATCGAAAAGTAAAGAGGCTGGGCTGGATTTAGAAACCAGTCTTCTCTGTCTTAGGGGAGACAGCCGTGAAAGTATCTGTGTGTTGCTGCTTCTAATCCGTGATGTCTGGAGGGAAGGTCCGGACCACTGGCCCAAGCAGCATCTTTATGCACGTTAGAAAGAGGTGCCCTTCCATAAGGCACTTGACTTCCCCCTCTGTCAGAAGATTTACTCTATCTGCAGTCTGAACGCAGAGCCGTTGTGCAGTGAAAAACCTGCCCAACTGTACTTGGCAGCCCCGACTGAAGTTAACCAGCAGACCACGTAAAAGCCACTTTCCTTAGTTATAATGGAAGAGATGCCATCTACCTAATATTCCTTTGGTTTTGTCTTTCCTCTTCTTTTAGACTCTAGCACCAAACAAGGACCTTGATTTCTGTTTTTGTTGTTGTTGTTGTTGTTGTTGTTGTTGTTTGGTTTTTGGTTTTTTCTTTTGCCAGTGTCTAAAGTGACTATCATTAGTGGCTCAAAATTCATGGTTTCCCATTTACTTCCTCTCTCTCTGAAGGGGCCTCAAAAAGGCAGGATTTATTAGAAAACAAGTATGTGAACAGTATATAATTCCTTTTCCAAGTCCCAGTGCCGCCGGGTGGTTGTAGCTACAAGCAGTCTCCGTGCCTGTTGATAAATGCTGGGCTGGCGTGCGTGTGTATATCATCCACAGAAACGGTAAGTGATCAAGTTACTTGGAGCGAGTACGTTAAATCACTCCCTGGAATCAAATGTAAAATGCACTTACAAATGGGAATATTATCTCAGATACACGCCTGCGTAATATTAAGAGACTGTAAAAAATACACCTTCTCAGATACTGCATTGTGTCCTATAATGGGAGAGAGGGGAAAAAAAAAACCCAAAACAAGTTTTCAGAATGCTTCCAGAAGCCCCGCTGTGCTCAAGTGCCAGAAATCACCAAAGCCAGAGTCCGTGCAGACGGAAGATTCTTGGAAGTAAAAATGAAAGAGAATTGTTAATGGAATTTCATTTTCGAGAACCTTAGGTGGGTACAGATTTGAATGAGAATTAATCTTGGTATTTTGCTTTATAAATTCATATAAGAACAGCTAGATGAAATGAGATTTCTTTTCTTGCCTTCATCTGGATTTTGCCATGGAGTCTAGAAAGGTCAAAATCAGCACATTCATTTATTTTATTGAAGAGCGTTCGCTTGCCTTCCGAAAGAGTTTGCGTTTTCCCTTTTGGGGGGCGACCTGCCGCCAGGGCGCACGAGCCCCTGACACAGATCTCCGTGAACCAAAAGCAGCCTGCGGGGAAGCAGAACTTCTCACGGTTGGGACAGGACTTCAGAAGAGCCTCGTTTCCGTTTCTGAACCAAGAAAGAGCATCTGAGCAGCTGTGCTGACCGAGCTGGGCTGTTCCCACAGCACACGCTCCCGCCCTGCCTCCTTCTTGCCTCCCTCCTTCTTTTCCCTTTGCCCTTGCATCGTGGGGAGGGCCAAAGCCGAGGACAAGAGGACTAAATCCTGCACACCGAGCACTCAGGGCAGGAGGGGCCCGCACAGCCCTGTGCTGGCCGACCTCCCAGCGCAGCTCCGTGCGCCCACTTGTCCCGGGAAGCCAAGCTCTCTCGCTTCGTTGTGCCCTTGGGTTGCTCAGGATCCCTCGCATCTGCCTTAAAAAAAAACAAAAACAAAAACCCAGCTCTGTAGAGGTGTAATTGACGTGCAAATAAAAACCCAATGGTACCTGTCCAGTGTATGAAATTGCACGGGTTTGAACACGTGTGCACACCCGGGGAGCCACCTCCCGGGTCAAGGTAACAAACGTCTCCAACGCCTCCCAAAGCCTCCTTGGGTCTGACTTTGTGGTTTAGGTTTCCTTTGTCGTGAGAACCCTTAACGTAAGATCGACCCTCCGAACAAAGCAGAAGCCACCTGGGTAACCACGGGGCACGGGGTTGGCCGGCACGTCTCTGGAAGGTACGCATCCCGGTGACCCTGACTTCCCACCCGCGGAACGGCATCTGCCCCCTCTCCCTGGTGACCATTGTCCTCCTCGCGGCTCCCGTGACGGTGACTATGTCAGACTCCTCGTGTGAGGAGCATCCTTACCTCCCTGCGCATCATGACCTCCAGCTTCACCCACATTGTTGCAAACGGTGGGATTTCCTTCCCTTTTAAGGCGGAAGACTGTTCCACCCTCTGTACACACGTGTCCTTACCCGTCTGTCTGTCGACGGACGCTTGGGTTGTCTCCATGCCTTGACCATGGTCAATAATGCTGCTGTGAACTTGGGGTGCAGGTATCTCTTTGAAACCCTGACTTTGATTATTTCGGACGTATACCCGGAGCTGGGATTGCTGGAGCCTCTGGAAGTTTCTTTTTCTTTTTCTTTAATTTTTTGAGGTCCTGTCGCCCTCCTTTGCTTGATCCTCCCAAAGTGTTACTAGAAAGCCTTCGGACGCTCTGCGTTCCTCTACAGCAGGTGTACCTGGCACCGTGAATGCTTCCCACACACTCAGCCTGTTATGTACAGCCTCTCTTTAAGTCACGGCAAGAGCTCTGTAAGGCAGGCGTGATCCCTCCCACTTCACAGATGGGAACGGTGAGGCTCAGAGAGGTGAGGCCACTCACCCAAGATCACACAGCTTGTAAGTTGCATACGTGGGGTGTAGACCTCAGACTGTTTGACCTCGTTCTTCCCTGTGACCCTTGGGAAGCTGGGAGACCAGATGAACCCCAGCTACGGGCGTTCTTTATTTTTCTTTTCAAATGTTTATTTAAATTCTAGTCAGTTAACATAGCGTGCGATAGTGGTTTCCGGAGTAGAACTCAGTGATTCATCACTTATATACGACACCCAGTGCTCATCCCAATAAGTGCCCTCATTAGGACCCCCATCACCCGTGCAGCCCATCTCCCATCCACCTCCCTCCATCAACACTTAGTTTATTCTCTATCGCTAGAGTCTCTTATGGTTTGCTTCTCTCTCCTCTTCCCCCCTTCCCAGATATGTCCATCTGTTTTGTTTCTTAAATTCCACCTGAGTGAAATCGTATGACATTTGTCTTTCTCTGACTGACTTATCTCACTTAGCATAATGCTCTCTAGTTTAATTCATGTTGTTGCAAGTGGCCAGATTTCCTTCTTTTTGATGGCTGAGTAATATTCCATAACATATATATCTCTCTCACATCTTCTTTACCCATTCATCAGTCACTGGACATTTGGGCTCTTTCCAGTTGGGCTGTTGTTGACAGTGCTGCTATAAATATCAGGGTGCACGTGCCCCTTTACATCTGTATTTTTCTATCCTTTGCATAAATACCTAGTAGTGTAATTGCTGGGTCGTAGGGTAGTTCTACTTTTAAGTTTTTGAGGAACCCCCGTACTGTTTTCCAGAGTGGCTGCACCAGCTGGCATCCCACCAACGATGCAAAAGAGATCCTCTTTCTCCGCATCCTCGCCAACATCTGTTGCTGCCTGAGTTGTTAATGTTAACCATTCTGACAGGTGTGAAGTGATATCTCGTTGTGGTTTTGATTTGTATTTCCCAGATGATGAGTGACGTTGAGCATTTTTTCATGTGTCGGTTGGCCATCTGGATGTCTTCCTTAGTGAAGTGTTTATTCCTGTCTTTTGCCAGGTTCTTCACTGGATTATTTGGGGTTTGGGTGTTGAGTTTGATAAGTTCTCTATAGGTTTTGGATACTAACCCTTTATCTGATATGTCATTTGCAAATATCTTCTCCCATTCTGTCGGTTGCCTTTTAGTTTTGTTGATTGTTTCCTTCGCTGTGCAGAAGCTTTTTATTTTGATGAGGTCCCAGGAGTTCATTTTTGCTTTTGTTTCCCTTGCCTCTGGAGATGTGTTGAGTAAGAAGTTGCTGTGGCCAAGATCAAAGAGGTTTTTGCCTGCTTTCTCCTCGAGGATGTTGATGGCTTCCTGTCTTACTTTGAGGTCTTTTATCCATGTTGAGTTTATTTTTGTGGATGGTGTGAGAAAGTGGTCCAAGTTCATTCTTCCAGATGTCGCTGTCCAGTTTTCCCAGAACCACTTGCTGAAGAGACTGTCTTTATTCCATTGGATATTTTTCCCTGCTTTGTCAAAGATGAGTTGGCCATACATTTGTGGGTCCATTTCTGGGTCCTCTATTCTGTTCCATTGATCTGAGTGTCTCTTCTTGTGCCCGTACCATACTGTCTTGATGATGACAGCTTTGTAGTACAGCTTGAAGTTGGGATTGTGATGCCTCCTCCTTCGGTTTTCTTTTCCAGGATTGCTTTGGCTATTCAGGCTCGTTTCTGGTTTCATACAAATTTTAGGATTGTTTGTTCTAGCTCTGTGAAGAATGCTGGTGGCATTTTGATGGGGATTGCATGAAATGCGTATGTTGTTTGGGGTAAGCTAGGCATTTTAACAACGTTTGCTCTTCCAATGCATGAGCATGGAATGCTTTTCCATTTCTTCGTGTCCTATTTAATTTCTTTCATACGTTTTCTACAGTTTTCGGAGTACAGATCTTTTACGTCTTTAGTTAGGTTTATTCCTGGGTATCTAATTGTTTTTGGAGCAGTTGCACATGGGATCAATTCCTTCATGTCTTGTTCTGCTGCTTTGTTATTGGTGTGGGCATTTTTTTTTTTTTACTGCAACCTTTTCTAAATCACTCCTGCCATCTCATTTTTAAGGTGTCTCCCTCTCGCACGTCTCCCCACCTGCTGCTGGGAAACACAGCAAACAGAACGGGGCCTCCCCTGATACAAACGTCCCCATTGGATGCCGCTGTCAGCAGAGTGGAAATTCCTGAAACAGGGCTTAGCCAAGTTGACTGTGACTATTTGCCTTTCCGTGTGACCTGATTTCTCTTCAGGCTTCTGCGTCCAGGTAGGGACTCTGGGACTTCCGGAGTCAGCAAATGAAAATGTCACCCACAACTTGGGGACTGCTTTTAACTGAGATTATTTATGAAATGAGTTTCCTGTGGAGGGACACCATGGGAGACCTAAGAGTGCCTTTATTTCCTGCGGAACCTCCAGAAGCTTCCGCAGGAAGGGAGGCCCGATTCTGGGTATTTGGTGCTCAGTCCTGTAAAGAGATTGGGGTAAAACATGGCCCCAGATGCCTTTCTTGGTTCTGGGAGTGGCTGAAGCCTAAACACGAAATCGCACGCAGTCCCCTTCCCTGACATCTGCTCTCTACAGTTTATAAAATGCTTTCCCGTTTGTGGTCAGTTTTACGTTTTCAGTGTCAGTCACGGGAAGTCCTCCTTCCAGGCGGTCATCACCGAGACCCGCCTGAAGATGTGGCTGTGTCGTCCTGGGGAGCCTAATCTGGGAGAGTCAGAGGCAAGGACTAGCAAAAACCTCCAGAAATCAGAGCTGCCCTGGTGTGGCGAACGTGCGAGATCAAAATCTGCTGAATCACAATGAGGTTCACTCCCGTGATACCGATAATTCGCATTCACAGGGCGCTGGTACTGGGCTAACTGCTTCTCATTCATCATCTCATTTAATCCTCATAACAGCAGCTCCAACAGTGGCTAAACCGGCATTGTCTTCATTGTGTGGGTGAGGCACTGAGGCCTGTGGGCACAGCTAACATGCCCGGGGAAGCGGTGCAAACAGGGTCTGGCTCAAACCCAGCCCCAGGGCCCTCCTCTTCACCACCACAGCTTATCGTGGGAACTGTGGGCAGTGAAAGGATGTGGAAGAGGAGATGGGTGCTGATGATGGTGATGATGGCGATAATAATGGTGATGGTGGTGATGATGCTCACGGTAATAGTGAGGAGATCGTCTTTGAAAACAGTCAGAAGTCAGATCCGATGAATGAGGAAGTTAGAGAAAGAGAGTAGTATCTTTGATCCAAGTGGTTGTGTAAATAAATTGAAGAGATTGACTTCTTTCCTTCCTTGTTCTCCTAAATTCACTCAGAGCAGTTCCCCAAAGATATTGTGAGAGCCACAATATCCCAGACAGAGGCACCCATAAGCCTAGACTGCGGCCTATCAATATCCTGACCCACCATTCCAGTTTGCCTGGGACTGACGAGGTTCCCGGGATGTAGAACTTCCAGTTTTAAAACGTAGAGAGTCCAGGGGCGCCTGGGTGGCTCAGCCCGTTAAGCGTCCGACTTCGGCTCAGGTCATGATCTCGCAGTCTGTGGGTTCGAGCCCCGCGTCAGGCTCTGTGCTGACAGCTGGGAGCCTGGAGCCTACTTCAGATTCTGTGTCTCCCTCTCTCTCTGCCCCATCCCCACTGATGCTCTGTCTCTCTCTGTCTCTCAAAAATGAAAACGTGTTTAAAAATTAAAAAAAAAAAAAAAAAAAAAAAAAAAACTTAGAGAGTCTGGGCAAACCAGGATGAGTTACTCACTCTTCCTCCCAAATTGACTTTGGGGTTACGCACGGGATGAGTATGGTCCTCTGTAATTATTTTAAGGCCATTTTGTTACTTTACATGCAGAGATTGTTAACTGGAAGATGTCCTTTGTCTGAATCCGACCCGGAGATGAATTTTATTTGTTATCCATGTATAGTAATGGGGAGATTTCCCACAAATACATCTGGATTTCTGACGTCTCGTGAAAGAATCAGAAGATTTGAAACCCACGGCCCCCTTTCTTGGAAGGTGGCCATCAGGGTGGCCTGTAGGTCAGCACGACCCAAGGTTTGCAGTGTTTTCTACCCCAGCTGCTTTACCCATTTGCTGCTCTGCCCGGCCTCTGTGGGTGTTTTAGTTGGGATGATGCATGCAAACTGCATGGCGCTGGGCCCATGGGAAGTACTTGGCCATTCTAGTTCCTGAGGCCTGCTTGGCCCCCCAAGAGTGCCACAGTCATTCAGCAACAAAAAGGAATGATGTGCTGACACCTGCTGTACCACGATGGCCCTCGAAAGCATGATACTGGGTGAAAGCGGCCATGAAAGTCACGCAGTCACGAAAGACCACGTATTGTGCAATTCCGTGGATGTGAAATGCCAGAAGAGGTAAATCCACAGAGGCCGAAAGGGACTTGGTGGCTGCTCGGGGCTGGGAGGGGCTAGGGGGCAACAGGGGACACCGGGTTTCTTGTGGGGTGGTAGAAATGTTCTAACGTTCACTGCGGAGATGGCTGCCCCAGCCTGGGAATCTGCTGGACACCATTGGATCCTGAGTGGCAAGGCGTGTGAACTGTATCTCCGAAAGCTGTGTGGTTGTTTTCAAGAGTCCTGTAGCCTGGGTCACTTCCAAGTGCAAACACGGTGCCTCTCTGAGGTAGGGCTGAAAGGGTGACAAGAAACAGACAGAAGGCTCTCTGGGGGAGGCTTGAAACAGTCCCCGTTGGAAACGCAGACTCTAGAAATGAGCGGCGTCCCGACCCCGGGATGTGTAGACCGCACTGGCACCAGTGGCCTCTCTCCCGCATTCCCGGCTGGCACGCGGGCCTCCCTCACGCAACCGGTCCCCTCTGCCCGTGCCCTCGTCCCCGCGTGAATACACCACCGACGGCGTCCCCGTCGGTAATAATCACAATCTGCCAACGACTGCAGACGTGTTCTCTGAGCATCCGTCCCTACGATGTTTGCGCTCGGCTGGATTGCGTCCCCAAGAGAGATTCCTCCACGTCCTAACCCCTGGCAGCTACGGATGTGAACTTGTTCGGAAATAGGGTCTCTGCTGATTGGATTAAGGGACAAGATGAGCTCATGGTGGGTGTGGGTGGCCCTAAATCCATGAGGATGTCCTTATCACAGACGAGAAAGGAGAAGGCACAGAGCCACAGAGAGATGAAGCCCGTGTGAAGCGGGGGGAAGAGGTTCGGTGACGCAGACACAAGCCAAGAAACGCCAGGGACGCGGCCGCACTGACACCTGGATGTCGGGCTTCTGGCCCCCGGAGCTGTGAGCGAATATTTTTCTGCCGTCGAAAGCCCCCGGCGTGTGGTGATTTGTTACAGCAGCGGCATCAGGAAGCCAAGACAAGGCAACCGAGGGAAGCTAGTATCTCCTTCTTAAAGAGGAGGAAGCTGGGGCACAGAGAGGTTAAGGAAATGTGCCAAGGACACACAGCTGCTAAGTGGCAGAGGTGGGTTTGAAGTGGGTGGCTTGTGCCGTTAAACGGCTCCACAGCCCCAGCTGGAACAGCAGGGACCCGGGAGGGGTTCCGGTGAGCACTTTACGGTGAGCAGTGAGCCCTCCATCCTCAAAGGCCACTCCTGTCCTTAGTACTGTGATCCTGTCTCCCTGACCCTTCGGAGAAGCCTCCTTCTTTGAATTGGCCAGAAAAGCCGTTCTGTTCCCCTTAACCACTTGAAAGAGAGAGGCCGGATTCTCTGTTCTCCCCCCAGGCTTTTATTTATCTAATATGTCAGGAACTCCGCGTGGGACAAGGGCTTTTACGACCAGATTACTGCTTATGCGTCTCAAAATTAAATCTGCAAAGCTGGGCTGAGGCAGAGGAGACTGGAAAAGCTCTCTCCTAATTTGTAAGAGGTCTGCATGCGTCTGAGAGATCTGCCTGGGGCGGTGAGGGAGCCTCTTGGCTGCTGCTGTCTGGGTGGACCCTTTTGATGTGGACCTCACGTTCCAGGGGACTCTCCCAGACTCCTCAGCAGACACTCGTTAACAATTAAGGAGGAGGCCGTGAAACCCCAGTGAGGAGCCTGCTCCCCCGGGGGGCAGAGGGACCACCCAGCCAGCCAGCAGCCCGAGCCTGCGCGTGGTGTCCTGGAAATCTCATTACTCAGACACTGACTTTGCAGGATAGACAAGGGCCACGTATCTCTGTGAAATCCCAGTATTACCAGGAAACTTGGGCTGGTGCATCTGTGAAATACTTCTAATTATATATAGGTTGGTAATGAGGTTAAATGGCTGGCCACAGAAAACGTGACAGTTACGTTTGGGCCATTAGGATGCCTCCAATTAACATTTTTATTTTCTTCATATTTTTCTTTGTGTGTGTGTGTGAGAGACGAGCCAACATGCCTCCTTGCTGTCCTATTATCTGGGGGTTTTTTTCCCCCACACTCTGTTAACATAAAGATCAAATATGATAATGTTGGGGCAGTGATCGCATGGGTTGGAACCAAGGCCATAGTAATTCGTTTTAATCTGAAAAGTTAGGAGAATTCAAATACTCAGTATGACCAGGCATTTGGAAACGTGATCTAAAGCCCGACGAAATTCCGCACCGTGCTCACCAGAACGGCCAAAACGGAGAAGAGGGGTGAAACCAGGTGCCGGCGTGGATACAGGGAAACTGGCATTATCACCTCAGCATCCCACTGGCATCACGCAGAGAAACGTGCACGCGTGTGGGATGGAAACTCCCAGCCAGCCGCGGGCGGCCGTCTTCGCATCTCTCGAGGGTGCGGAGTCTCCACTTGCCGTTAAACGTCCTCGATTCTGCCGCTGGGAACCTGGACGGGTGAAAACGCCCATCCGAAAGGAGACGGTGGGCAGGTTTGAGAACAACATGTTTGGCGATTGCCAGAAACTGCAGCCGGCCCGGAGGTCCCTCGGTTGGAGACGTGGGACTCAGCGGAAAGGAGGGCGGACACCAGAATGTATGTGGCGGCAGCAGGGAGAAAGCCCCCAGGGCGCCGAATAACAGGCTCCAGGAAGCCGTGCATCAAAATACTACGTGTGTCGTAGGAGTCTCTGAGTGTGTGAAGTTTCCAGAAAAGGGAACCCTGTAGAGACAGAAACCCGATCAGTGTCTGCCTGGGGCCTGGGGCCTGAGGCGGGAGCAGAAGTTAATCGCACGTGGGGCGCGGGAACCGAAGGGCCGAAACGGGAATGTGCCCCTCATTCCTCACGATGGCAAGTCCCTAAGCGCCATCGAGCGGTGCAGGCGAGGACGATTCGATTTCGCAGCATGTGTGGTTCACCTCGCGAGGGCCCTGGGGCCGTCACCAGGATTGGGGGCGCACACGCCAGTCCGCGGGGGTCCTGGTGCGCTCCGGGGCGCGTTTGCTCCCACGGTTCCGGATCGCGTGAGCCGGCCGCGCTGGCCGGGCCGCTGTGTGCTCCGCTAGGAGGGGGCGTCACCCTTCCTTGTGTGCAGATGTTCGGCTTCCCATCCGTGATTCTGGCCAAGGAGGACCCGTGGGGGGTGTGACAGATCTGGGCAGGAGAAGCAAGGCCCCTGTGCCCACAGCCCCAGGGGAACGGATCTGGTGCCCACGTGCAGGTTTCTGGACTTTGCTGCCCCGCATCCGTGTGGCAGCCTGCCGAAGGAGCGGACTTTTGGTCCTGCCAGGGCCTCTGACCCCGGAGAAGGCCAGGGAAACGAGGTGTGGCAGTGCTCCGTCCCCAGGACTGGCCTGCGAAACACCCTTGCTCTGTGGCAGGTAGCGTTTGTACGTACTTTCACGGTGCAAACGTACTGAAAACAGGGACTCCAGCTTTGGAGAAAGAAAGTGCGGCTTCCCCACCTGCCTCCTCTCTTGGCCAGGTTGCAAAAATGTGACATTTCTCCGGGAAGTTGGCGCCTCATTTTCCACCCACCCTCCCAACGGACAGTCCCATTTAATAACTCAGTTTGCAGCCCGGGACCTTCTGGAGACGCGCGCCTTCCTAAATTGAATTGTTTTCTTGTTTTGAGTGAGCGTTTTGGAATGGGATCTCCATCTTGCATTGGAAGCAAATTGATGGATAAGTCAAGTGGGACGCCTGCGTCCCCGTGTGCGCCGTGAATGAATTGGAAGTAAATGAGGTGGGGGGTGGGTCCCCGGTAGTGGCGCAGCCCAGAATTATCGGTCTGTTGCTGCCAGCCCGCGGAGCCGTTAGCACGTGTCCTCGGGGAGGGGGGCGGACTTGCTTGGCTACTGCTTGAGACAAGTCTCGAGTCCCCAGGATTGATCTGTGAAGTGGTTTACTGTTGGGAGTCTGCTTCTCCCGGGGTAACGGCTGGCGAACACACCGGGAACACATCTTGTTGGCCTTGGTGACCGATGCGCTTAGCACAGCCCTCCACGCTGCAAACCCACACGCCTGGACCCTGGCGGGCCATTTCAGGAGGGCGCTGTGACCCTCCGTGCCTCCCCGGGAAGACCCATGAAGACCTGTGTGACAGTCTCATCAAAAGCCAGTTGCTGGACCACTTCCCGCAGGAGATGCGGGTGTCATCGCGGCCACGGGCAGGTGCAGAGCCTGGCTCGTTTACCCTGCATTTCCCGACTGCCGACAGGGGTGATGATGTCCCCACCCTTCACCTTCTGGAGCGGCACGGGCTCCAACCAATCAGGACGGCAGAGGCATCGCCCTGACCAATCACCCGGGACGCTGGCTGCACCCACGTGACCCAGCGGAATTTCACCGGGATCCACGCGGGATGTCAGCTTCCATGCACCAGACGGGGTGTGAGAAACACATTACCCCTGGCTTCCCAGGAGCGCGCCCTGGTTTCTGGCACCCGCCCCCGTCCCGTCGGGCGCGTCCCAACCCAACGCACGTGGGCTTGTCACCCCTTTCTTTTTGCCTAGGAGTTCCCAGCGCTCCTGCTGCCCAAGTCAAGGCTGCCGCAGCGAGGGACGTTCTGGTTCATGGCCCTGAGCCGCACCGGTGGCTCCATCGTTCCTGGACAGCGGCCTCTGTGCCAGACCCAAGGTCCTGGCCTCATTTCCAAGGCCGGTGTGGTCAGGCGAGACCCCTTCCAGGGTCTGGATTTGGCTCCTGAGCAAAACAGGCCAAGCCTCCTTCAAGGCCACCTTCAAAAGCCTTCCAGTTCTGTTTCCCAAATGCTTTTAGAACCTCGGGCTAGCAAGGCATGCAGACAATTTCTTTCTCATCTGTTCTCCGTGCATTTGTGAGCACAGCCCATGAGCGGCCACTGTGCCCGGCCTGGGGACAGAGCCAAGGACAAAACAGTCCCGAGGCTTTCTGAGCTCTCTGAGAGACAGACGTCGCCCCAGAGGAAAAGCGAAACACATAATGAATGTCTCACGGTGACCAGGTCCCTGGGGAGCCCAGCAAGGGAATGCAGGTGGGGTGGTAGCATTTGAACAGAGACCCCGGCGGGGGGGGGGGGGGGCAAGGATAGAGCCATGTGGATGTCTGCGGGGAAAAGCATTCGAGGCAGAAGGAACAGAGCAGGCGAAGACTGGGTCACGGTCAAGGCCCAGCGGAGCCGCGGTGGCTGGGAGGCACGTCGAGGGGAGAGAAGGAGGAGAGGGGAGCAAGGAGGCCCGCGGGGTCCACATCTCTCCCTGGGGGCTTTGGTTCTCACTCCGAGGGGGGAGGGAAGCAGGAGGAGGCTTGAGCGGAGAGGGGACGTGATCTCATTCAGGTTCACGGGGCTCCCCCTGTGTGCTGTGCAGAGAGTAGACGGTGCTGAAACACGGCCCAGCCACGTAGGTTGGATGATGCCTGGAGTCATCACCGTCCACCCCGCACATCAAAGGGGGCCCTTGTTGGCCGCGGGGTGGGGTGCGTGCCAGGAGCAGACTGCGCACGTCACATGCAAGGACCCTTTCCTGTCCCCCCGAGATGGGAAGTGGGAGGGGTTAGCGGCACAACACCCCATTGATCCGTGCTGCAAAACGCGGAAGGGACGCGGGATCCAACAAAGGGCCCCTGTGTGGACAAAGGGTCAGCGAGGAGGGGTCGCTCATTAAAATGCAGCTGGAAAGGCAGCCGCTAGGCGGACGCTGTAATTAATGACCCACCGTCCAGGAACGTTTGGGCTGGGGACACGGCGTTCTGAGTCACAAGAAGCTGCATTCACGGAAGAGAGAGGGAGCTGTCGCCCGCGTGCCTCGCCAGTGCAGGGAACGGGGCGCCCTGGGACGAGCCCCCCACCGGGACTCAGCATCTCTCCTCCCAGCCTCGGTCCTGTGCCCCAGTCCCTTTCCAAAGTGACCCCCTCCCCCAAGTCACCTCCCGTTGGCCAGAGGCCAGAGACGTGGGCTGACCGCTGTTAAGGGCAGGGTTCCGGGAGGAGGGGGGCTCCCTACGTCCTCCGGGCTGTGCAAACTTGGTCCGTGCAGAGGGGTCAGAGGAAGATTCTTCATGCCGGCGTGGAGTGCAGGGAGATGCTGGTTCTCAGAAGGAGCCCTGCGACCCCCGCCCCAGGCACACGTGGCAGACAAGTGCAGACCCTGGTCCCACAAAAGCTTGTTCCCAGCAGAGCAGCCCCAAGTGCTCACACGGCCGCCCCGACGCCCGCCGGTGGACGAACGGATGCACAGACTGCCTTCTGTCCTCGCGGCGGGAGGCTAGCGACAGGAAAGGGAATAAGGTGCCGACGGGCATGGTGACGGGACGACCCTCGACGAGCTGACAACGGGGTCAGTGAGAGAAGCCCCCAGAAGACCCATGTGCTGTACGATCCCACGTGGGGAGGATCAAAGCGGGCCGGTCCGCCTTTGGGGCAGTCCAGCGGAGGCAAATCCGTGGACGCAGGGCTGGGAGGGGGGAGGTCGGGGAGCTACAGGCAGTGCACCTGGGGTTTGTTTGGGGTGATGGAAACGCTGTGGACGTAAATGCAGGGGCGGCCCGTCTGCTCCATGCGAGCCGTGTGGTGTCTGAGTTACATCTCCACAAGCTGGGGGGTTTTTAAGGTGCTTTCCCGCCAGGTTTGACGTACGCATTTGCTTTTTCAGCGTTGATTCAAGGCGTTTTTAGGGATGCTGCTGTCAGAGGCCGCGGTGGCCCGGGGCGTGGGCTGCGGCCCCGTTTCCTACCCTGTGGGGTGCGGAGAACCAGAGTACCTGCCTCCCCGGGTGGTCCAGACGAGTCAGCGAATCAAGACACGCAAAGATGCCTGGAACAGCATGAAGTACTTGGCAAGACTCAAAACCACGAGGTGGCCACAGTGCGGTTGGCATTTTTGCCTCTGATGCTGGCGGAGGGGCTGTTTGCATCGAGGAAGGAGCTCACGGAGGAAGGGCTTGGCTGTCAGGAGACGGGAGGTTCGAATGCCAGTCCCGTGGGCCTCGGTTTCCCCCACTGTGGTAACATCTACCCTTTCTACCCTGCCATGTTGAAATGACACGTGTCAGGAATCCACACGAAAGTTCTCTGCAGAGGAGGAAAAGGCGCCTGTGGGTTTAATGGTGCCCCTGAAAAGATGCGCAAGTCCTAACCCTCAACACCTAGGAACGTGACCTTATGTGCACATGGGTCTGTGTTTGTGTCGTCAACTCAAGCTGAGGACGTTAGGGCGGGCCGTGATCCACGGTGGCCGGTGTCCTCGGGAGAAAAGGGAACTCTGGACACAGACACGCACAGGGAGGGGCCTTGTGGCCACCGAAGCAGAGGTGGGGAGCATTGCGTCTCCGGGGCAGGGGGAGTTGGAGGAGGCGAGGCAGGTCCCTCCCTGGAGCCCCAGACTCTTTAAGAGGACACATTCCAGGCCACCCAGCGTGTGACACTTTGCAGCATCCCCGGAAGATTCCCACAATGATGATTGTTATCACTGCGGTGAACGCTTGCTGCCTGACCCCTGCAGGCACCCAGTACGTAGGGGCCTGTCTGAGAATTTGCGGCCAGGCCCTAGGACGTGAGAGCTGGCTATTCCCGCTCAGCCCCGGCGTGCCCTCTGTACCGTGCTCTGGAGTGTGGACTGAGACCCTTCCTGCTGTCAGACATGAACCCTGCTCGGTCCACCGTGCTAAGATTTCTGGAAGGCACTGCCGGGTGAAGACAGGCGGAGGTGACCGAGGAGGACGTATGACTTCATACAGCCACAGGTGGATGGACCCATCATCCCTCCCGCTCCCTGCGGGGTCTGGAGGAGAAGCCCTTCTGGGGAAATGTGCTCGCGCCCCCTCCCTGCCCCTCCCCTCCTGGCCCTGGCTGCTTCTAGAAGACCCCAGAGTGGCCACGAGGAGGAAAGTACAGCAATATTCTTTTCCAAGTCCCCATCAGCTGCGGGTTCCCCGTCGGCATCTCCCCAAGCGTTTTCAAAATCAATTTTGCCGAAACATGATGCGGAACTCTGGGGGACGGGTTCATCAGGACACAGGCAGGGAGGAGGCAGGGTGGTCAGAGGGCAGGTCCGGTCTGGCCTGTTCCATCAGGCCTGCCGTTCCGGTAATAAGGTTCCCCTTCCCTCCCTGATGAGAGAGATTTTGTTAGGCCGAGCCAGGCGTCAGCGCTGGGTGTCTGCACTCATCTGGGTAGAGGGAAAATCACATCAGCGGCTGCAATTTTGTGAGGCTGCCCCTGCACCATCTGTGTGCGGACATAAAATATTCTTAATCACGGGACCATGGAAATAGCTGGCCGTACCTCACGAAGTTTGTTAATCTGACGGCACTTTTCTGGATTCTTCGGCCCTGAACCCAAAACCATCATTTCAAGCACCTTCGCTAATGAGCTTACCAATTGGTTGCTCAGGCGTCCCATGCATCATTTTAACTAGGAGGCCTCGAATTGGGAAAATGAAGTGCTCTTCTGGAGTCATTTTTTTGTTTTGTTTTTGGCTGTTGCAAATTGGGGGGAATTGTCAGTCTCTGATTGAGGCCTTCTCTCTTGCCTGGCTCCCCGGTGAATAATGGCGTGACCACCGTTTCCAACACGAGAGCCAGCAGCTAGCACCCTGCCCGAGGACTTGCCTTCTCCTGGTTAGGAGAGAAGAAATGTCACCTGCCATCAGAGCAAACAGCAGTCTTTGTGCACCATCTCAAGCACAGAAAGAAACACGTACGTGAGTTAGTCTTAGGTTTGCCTGAGTTTAACAGAAAACTCTCGGAACCAATAGTCGAAACACGAAGGAAGTTTATCTCACATACCTAAGTCAGTCCAGGGCCACTCCTCAGGTATGAGAGATTTAGGCTTCTCCTGCCTCTCTACCCCGCCACGTTCAGTGAGTGGCCTCCATTTCCGAGTTTGTCTCATGGTCCAGAAAGGCTGCTCACGCTCCAGCCATTGTGTCTGTATTCCAGGTAGCCTAAAAAGGAAAAAAGGAACAGACTCCAGTTCCCATTAAGCAGATTTCCTAAGGTCCTGCATAATATTTCTACTTACATTTGGACTAGAACATTTCTCAAGCTTTGAGCAGCTTAAGGATCACCTGGAGAGATGGTTAAACACAAGCCAATGGGCTCCACCCCCAGAGTTTCTGATTAAGGATGTTCAGGGTGAGGCCCAAGAATCTGCCTTTCTACGGTGTCTGGGTGGTGTCGCGGCTGCTGGTCTGGGCACCAACTTTGAGAAGAGTGGGTACTGAGGGCACACAGCCCCTTTTTGCTACAATACCATTTGTCACTATTTCATCCAAACCAGATCGATATATTTTTCTAGCCGTCGCCTTGTTCTGGTCGCTTCTGGGATTCAGAGGCCTTTCGTGCTGCCACAGAGGTTCACCAGACAGCCCCCTGTCTTGCCGCTTCCCAGAGGGGCCAGCCGGGAACCGGGCACTTGCTGCCTCCCTCAGAATCCAAAGACCCCTCTCACCCAGGAGAGGGAACTGTCTGCTCCAGAGGGCTCGGCGGAGGGGGAGCCCCCTTCTCCCTCCTGATTTTGGCCAAGACCCTTTGTCAATACCTGTGAACCCTCTGCCGTCTTGGGAATTTGTGGAGGGTTTGCCTGCCCAAATGTCTCAACTACACAAAATCTCTCAAAATAACTATCCCGCCGGACAGACCTCTCGGACAGACCCGTCTGGCGGGCAAGAATTGGAGGGAAGATTTTTTTCTTTACTTTGGGAAAGGCGGTGGAGGGGGGGGGGTTGATCACTCCCTGGAGGGTCAGTCCCAGACCCAAATCCGCTGAGTGATCGGCACCAGTGGGCTCCCGCTCGCTCACACCCCCGGGTTCAGCTTCAGGGGTCTGCAGCCAATAGCAAACCCGTTCACACCCTGGGGAATGGGTCCTGGGGCTCCTGCTGCTGGTCTGTCCTGATCGAACTGGAGGTTTAATTAAAGAGGTGCTCCGTCAACTTGCAAGCAACGCTAATTCAGCTCCCAAATCAGTCATAGTCAAACGCACACCGTCTTACAGCCAAGAGCACACGGGCTGGTCCCGGGACCCAGGATGTTGAAACCCAGGGTCAAGGCTCTTGGACCTGTTTCCCGGACGGGGCAGGCGTTCGTGGGATGGGCACCTTTGTGCTGAGCACTGAGCCGCTGGGGGGCTGGTGTCCAGTCTCAGGTTCTCAAAGGAGCCCTGGAGGGAAGTGGGGTCCTCCCATTCCACAGATGAGGGAGAAGCACCGAGGAGGAGGCAGGACCCGAAACCCCACACGGCGAGCGGGCAAACGGCAAGCTGGGTGCTCTTGAGTTTGCACTCACCGAAGCAGTGAGGGTCTCAGCCCCCCCAGTGCTGGCAGCTGGACTCTGCTTGGTTTCCAAACCTGGACCTTTGACCCTCCCAGAGCCCGCTGCATGAGCCAGCTGTCCCCACAGCTCTCTGCCAGCCCGGGGCATGTTTTGCTGACCCACTGCACCTGGAGGAGGACACCGTTGGCTTTCCTGCTCCTCTGTCTTTTTGCGATGTTATCTACCACCCTGACATCTGGAAGGGCCAGTTGTAGTCGGATCTTATTATCGCTCAGGTATCCGTATCCTTCCTCTCCTAGAGCTAAAACCGTGGGCAGGGAGACAGATACAGTGGAAATAATCACTACCGTAGATTACGAACCACTTAAAAGTGAGCCACAATTCAAATATCTCTTCCTGTGTAACACGAGTCCATCTGCTTTAAGGGGTCCAATGCTTGTTGTGGGTCCAGAGGGTTCGGGACTCCTGCACGCAAGGCAGGTTACCACAGGGACGCTGACCCCATCGGCCCAGCAGAACAGCATGACTTGAACCCCCCAAATACAGGAGACACCCCCACGGGATGCACTGAGAACCCCGTCATTTTAGGAAAATGATCTTCTCGCCCAGGGACCAGCAGAGTTTTCTGTAAAGGACTAGATAGTATTTTATGCTTTGTAGGGATGCACACGGTGTCTATTGTGTATACTTTTTTTTTTTAATTTTTTAACATTTATTCGTTTTTTGAAAGACAGAGGGAGACAGAGCGTGAGCGGAGGAGGGGCAGAGAGAGGGAGACACAGAATGCGAAGCAGGCTCCAGGCTCCAGGCTCCGAGCCGTCAGCACAGAGCCTGATGCGGGGCTTGAACTCATGAATTGAGAGATCGTGACTTTAGCCGAAGTCGGATCCTTAACCAACGGAGTCATCCAGGCGCCCCTTGTATATTCTTTTCTTAAAGCCTTGACAAGTAACGAAATCATTCTTGGCTCTTGAGTCTATGTAAAAACACCCCATGGGCCGGATTTGGCCCCTGAATCTTGTTAACCGGCCTGCAAAAGTCTAACGAACTGCGAGAGGTTATTTGCAAGGTTGTCATAGACACCTTGCCTTCCTGCCAATATTTTACTTAACTAACTAACGTTTTAAGAATTAGTTCTAAGAAGCAGCACCCGGTTGTCACCTATCTCTGCCTCGACGGTGAATCAGCCAATCGTAGACCTTCCTGTGTGTGCAGCTCTCAGCCTGCAATCAGAGGAGACCCCAGCGGGACACGCCGGGCTCTGTCTGCACCCGGGAGGGTGGAGGGTTCGCTTCTGCTGCTTCTCCCTCTTCTCCCTCAAAGCCGGGGGGGGAGGGGCGCACGGATTTGAGAGCAGCTCGTTCGTCTTGTACCCTTCACAGGCGGAGAGAAGGAAGCCTGGATTTAAGAGTCCCTGGATGTTCACAAAGGGTTTGGATAGAAACGGGAAAGATCTCTAACCAGTGGCTTCTCTAGACGCCAAGGCCACCTGTCCAGTCACAGCCAGGCTCGCCCAACTGACCCATGTTCTAAAGGGTCAATGCAGTGTGGAGGGTAAGAAAAAAAAAACTATATATACAAGCTGCATTCCTCAGGCAGAATTTCTTCCTCAGGAAGCCTCAACTTTGCATCTAAAGGCCTTCGACTGATTAAACCAGGCCCACCCAGATCATCTAGGATTATCTGCTTTCCTGAAAGTCAGCTGATTATGAGCATTCATCGCACCTACCCAATACCTACATGGTAGTGCCCAACTTAGTGTCTGATGGAATAATTGGGGGCTGTCACCTGGCCGGGTTGACACGTAATCACCCAGGTGTTGGCAAGAATTTCAGGAAAAGGCACTTTGCCTGCCGTTGCTCAGAGTTTAGATGATAGCATGACCACACAGAGAGGATCAAAGAGGAAATGTGTGTGCCACTCAGCCCCGCAATTCCACGGGCACCAGGAGGTGCTGGAGAGTCTCCAACACGTGGGCAGAAGGAGAGAGGGTCCTTTGTACTGGCAGAGTTTGAGACATCCCGAACTGCCATCAGTGGGTGAGCAGAAAAGTCAACTATGGAAAAGGCATGCGATGGACACCTAGGTCTCTTTAAGACAGAGCCGGATCAGCACGTGGATGTGGATCTCAGCGTGGAGTGTGGTTCGGCCGTGTGGACGTGAGCAGTCAGGAAGACATAACCGTGAGCAAAAGAACAAATGAGTAAATGGATGAAAGTCCAGGATGCTATATCGGTATAAACTGTCTAAAATGCATGTTTGTACAAAACGTAAATGGAGGGAACAAGGCCACGGGTCCTGTACTTGTGCGGGAACGTGAGAAAAGTCTAGAATCGCAAACTGGAAAGGTGTACAAGTCCCAGATGGCAGGCGCCTCTGGGGAGGGAAATCGGGAGACCGGATGGGAGCAAATGATGAGGAGCTTTCAAAGTTATGAGCCCCATTTTCCCTCTTTTACAAGAGAAAGAAGACCTGTAACGACCACAGAAGGTGATAGCATCCTGCTGCTCTGGATTTTGTGTGTTTGGATGCTCGCTGCCTGCTCATCCTGGTTTCTGTCTCCCACCCCCCACACACGTGGGACAGGGGCGTGGGCTTTCCTCCGTGGGCTGGTGGCCTGACCCACACACCCGCCGTCACGCTGCCCGAGCCCTGGCGGGAGGCTCGTAAACGCCATCGGATGAAATCTTCACAATGATGCTGAATATCCCCCAAGTTCACAGCCAAGAAACGGGTCCGTGAAGGATTTAAGTAAAGCAGGAAAAGGGGCAGAATCAGGACAGGGGCCGTTCTGTCCCAGGTCCTTAGGCCGTCCAAACAGATGTCTCAGCCCCGGGGACACGTGTTCAAACCTGGCGAGGCCACCTTCGTGCTGCACACCTGAACACGCCACTGTATCAGCTCGGGGCCTCAGTTTCCCCATCTGTGGGCCGGGGATAGTAAGACCACCTGCTTCATGGGTTGGGGGAGGGATGGCAGTGTTCAGTAACACCCGGGGTGTCCCAAGAGCTCCCCAGATGTGACCTGGTGTTTTTATTAATGAGGCCTCTTAATGGCCCGCCTTGAGAGAGGTCGTTTTTGCCCTGTCAGGAATGTTCTAGATGCAACGGCTCCTGTCCTCGGACCCTGGTGAGGTTTGAACCCCCGCGGTTGGTTTAGAAGGCCAGGCGTCCGGCCTCGGAGCTGCACACGTGTTTCTCCGAGGGTGAACAGACTCTGAGGGTGGCTTGGGGGGCCGAGTCAGGCCGTGGCCTTCCCGGGGCGCCGGCCCTGCTCCCACACACGCTGGCCGCCTTCTGTCCCGAGAGGCAGTTCATGTCCACAAAGGCTCCGCTCCGAGCCTGCAAGTGAGTGGTTCTCAGTATATTCACAGGGTCGTACGACCACCACCCGCTCTCTGTCTGTGTGGATCTGCTGTTCCGGACACGTCACGTGGACGGAACCAGGCGCCGCGTGGCCTTCCGTGTGGCTCAGCATCTCGGATAGCTCGGCACTGCTTTCTGGGCCTAAATGCCTCCCGTGCACGGACGGGCCACACGCACACGTCCTGCTTTTCCCTCCCGAGAGCGCCCGGGGGCTCGCTCGTCCCACATCGCGGGGGTCACTGCACACCCTTCGGCCTGTGGGACACGCTCCGGAGTAGTTCTGTGCCCTCTCTTCATTTAAAAACTAAAAATCCGATTTGCACCAATGCAGAAAACGGCTAAACCAATTTACATTTTTGAGGGCAGCTCAAAACAACGACACGTTTTCTGCGAAGCCTCGGGCTTCTTGTCAAATTTGAAATGACAGCGATTTAAAGTGCCTGACTTTCTGGATTCTTCTCAGCAGAAAGCGCGGTTTCCAGCCTACGGTGGAAGCAGGTGGAGGGAGGGAGAGAGCAGCACCGGGAGGGGGGAAGCTCCGTAGCTCAGAGAGCCGCCAGGTGGGGGCCGTGCCCGCGTGGAGCTGGAGAGGCCGTGCAAGGGACAGCGAGCTCCTCTCCCGGCTGCTGCGGCCCGCGGGCGGGAACCACTGCCTTCTGTGGCGCTGGGCAGGGCACGGTTCTCGGGGCCGCGGGGCCGCACATGTTCCCGGCCAGCCCTGCACGGGAGGCGCTCCGCTGGGGCCGGAGCCTGGCATGGGGGGGTGGGTTCTGAGCGAGACCCAGTCGGATGCGCTGAGATAGTGTCCTCAGCATCTCGTCCAAGCAGTGAATCAGCCCGGACCGGACAGGGCTTTGGGAGGACGACCAGCCATGTATACAGCATGGGGAGCTGTGTCATTACACACGTGTGCACGCACGCAACACGCATGCACGCGTGTGGGCAGACGCACCTGCATACCTCACACATGCACACGTGCACACGTATCACACACACGTGCGTACCACAGACATGCACACAGATGCACGCACACTCACAGGCACACACACAGGCACGTTTCGGCCCCAGGAGAGCTTCCCTCCATCCCGGCCCGGCCCCCTCCCCGGGTCCTCGGGGCCAGAAGAAGGCCTCTCCCGCCAGACCCGTGTCCGGCCACGCCCGGGTCTCTCCGTCCTCCCTGCTTCTACGACGTTCCCGTTGTTTCTTGCAATCCCACAATCTGGGGAGGCAGGAGAGGACAGTCCAGTCTGAAAACTGCTCGTTCGCAGGGACCGGAGGCTGGTGCGGGAGTTTTCACTTCCCACCTTGGAGGTGCCCGGGCCCACCTTGGGGAGACAACCAGGGCTCAGCCCCAGACGCTGGGACACACCCTGTGACGTGTTTCCCCACACCTGTCTCCCCCCGCCCAGGGCCCGAGACTCACGAATACTGGCCACCACTCACCACCGCGTGCCTGTTTGCCTACCGACAGTGACTGTGCCTTTCTTCGTGATGGCACAGACCCCTCTCGGGTCACGATGAAGGACACATCCTTGCCCTGCTTTGCAACGTAGCGTCAGGGCTGTGTTACGGTACGGGGCCGTCTTCTAGGGCTGCCGGAACAAAATACCAGGGGCTGGGGCTTAATCAGCAGAACCTTTGCGAAGGTTCTGGAGCCTGGAGGTCCGAGATCAAGCTGTCAGCAGCTTTGGCTTCTCCCGAGCTCTCTCCTTGGCTCGCAAATGCCCGTGTCCCTGGTGTCCCTTCCTGTTCTTATGGACCTATTGGATCGGGGTCGCCCTTGGGACCCCAGGTAACCTTAATTACCTCCTCAAAGATACCTCCTGTCTTGAAATAGTCATGCTGAGGATGAGGGTTTCGACATGGATTTAGGGTCGGGGGGGCACCATTCGGTCCACAGCACACACAGACCCTGACCTCAAGAAATCCCACGTCTAAACTGGAGAGCTGGAATGAGGATCCAGTGCATCAAGGGAGGGCACGGATGGCAAAAATCAGTGTCAAAACATGCCCTTAAATGCTTGCTAAGCGTCTGTAGGAACACTAACCACGTACCGGAAATAAAAATGTTCAAAAGTGAACTCATCACTGCAGGGCATTCCTCTGCCGTTGAAGCAGGTGAAGCCTTCATTCTCCCCCTGTATCAGTCAGGCGGCAGTAGGGCGAGCGGCAGTAACAAACAGCCCCAGTTCTCACCGTCATTCAGAGCCTCGGGCCGGTGAAGCAGCTACCATCTGAGTAATTCCGGCCGCTCTGCCTCAGGAACGGAGAGCCCGTCCCTCCGTGAAGGCGGGGAATCGCTCTAGTCCAGGAGTGACACACGCCGTGCCAGCTCACAACTGACTGGCCAGATTCGTCACACAGCTCCCAGCAACCACACAGGCTGTGTGCAGGAAGCACAGTTTCATGGTGTGTCCGAGGTGGCCAGAGGCCAGAAGGCGAGGGGTCTGTAGCTTTGTGCACATGAGTCAGCCTCGTGGGACCCTCTGCAGGGCAGAGTGGGTCTGGAGGGACCCCCAGAAGACACTCGGTGCGTGACCTACACCCCGACACGTCTCCAGCTGGGCCCCCCGGCCTGTGCTGCCTCCCTGGCCGCAATTCAAATAGGGAGCCTGGACTCAGTCTGAGTCCCTGACACCTGACGCTTCCTGCCCCCATTTGGAACCCCAGTGACGGGTAACTCTCTGCTCCCGTGGTTTATGCCATTGGCTGGAGAGACACATCCAATGTCCAACCAGTCTGAACCTTGCTGTGATTCAGTCCAGGGATGGGACGTGTCGGGGAGAGGATCGTGGGCGTGTGCGTGTGCGTGCGCACCTGCAGTGACCGTTAGGAAGCTAATCACAATTAATCCACGAGGGAGTTTGCTGCCTTAATGAAGCCATTAGCCAAAGACCATTCTGAGAGAGAAAATGTGAAGTCTGAACTCTGAGCACATTACCTGTAATGAACCTGAAAATGGACTTGGGGAATTTCCGCGGTATTCTTAGCATCCATAATAGCCGGTGGGCGCGCCGCCAGATCGCGGCCCCAGCTCCCGGGAATCCTGCGGACCCAGGAGAAGACACGGCAGAGGCTTATTTAAGGGCTGGCTTCTGGGTACAAGCATCAGAGAGAGGCTGGGGCTCCACTTAGAACTGATGACTCTTCCAGCTGTGCTCCTGTCTAATGCAAAAGGTCATTTCTGTGTCAGTTGCTTCCCTGGAGAAAGAAGCGAGAAAAATCTCTTTCCTTCCAACTCCCGCTTCAAAGTGGGGCAGTGCTTCTGTAGAGGGACTTCGAGAGAAGTTGGCCCAGAGGGAAAAGGTGTTAATAGAGGTAGGGAAGCATTACGAAAGTGCGAGCCCGTAGTGCCCACAGACTCAAAAGAGAAGGCGCTTTCTTTATCACTTTGAAAATCACTACATGTGACGCTAATCATTTTGCATGAAGCCAGGAAGGACACGATGAACCGAGGTCCCCATAGCTGCGATGGAGTGGGCTCTCCAGGGCAGGACAGGAAGAGCCTGTGGTCTGCATAAAAGTCTGCAGAAAGATCCCAGCGGTCTGGTGCCCCTCACCAAGGTGTAGTGACCGTGGCCACAGGGGATTAAAAGTGACCTGGCTCACCGGTGTCGTAGCAGAACACCCGCCATTACTCTTTGCCGGGAGGAACCTCTTCCTTCTTCTTCTGATGGTGGCCTTTCTCCTGTTGGACTCCGTCTTGGTAGGCTTGTGAATCAAAGGGGAGCCATCCTCCGCGGGATAAGGGATGGCCATTTAACCCGACCAGACTCCCCCCACCCCACACCCAGGGAATTTAGATAGATCATCTACGGAGTGACTCAGGAGACAAATGGCCGAAGCCATTCACTGCACTCCACTCTGGAGATCCTGTCCCTTCCTGGCTTTCAGTGTCCCGCAAGCTGATCTGGGCCCTGCCTTTCCAAGGCCCCTTTCAGCTTCTCCGTTAACCCTGGGAGTGGCCCAGGACCCAACGGGTAAGAACCTGCATTAGCCTCCTGTTGCCATACCAAATTAACAGCACCTCCTTATATTACAGTCCTGGACACCAGAAGTCAGAAATGAGCCTTTATGGAGCTGAATTCAAGGTGTCAGCAGGGCTGTGTTCCCTCTGGAGGACCTAGGGAAGGGTCTGTCTTTTTCCAGAAACTAGAAACCATCCACGTCTCTTGGGTCATGAGGACATCACTCTGGCCTCTCCCTCTGTCCCTGCCTCACTCCTCTTCCTCTGACCCTCTTATAAGGACTTATGATTCCATTGGGTCCTGCCCCCAGATAATCCAGGATAGTCTGCCCTTCTTAAGATCCTTGACTTGACCACAACCGCAAAGTCCCCTAATACCATGTAAGGGAAAAGACTCACTGGTTCCGGAGATTAGAACAGGGCGGGCCTCTGGGTGGGAAGGACTCACCTGATTCCATTTCTGTTGCCTACAACCAAACCCTAACTGGTACATAACTTCTACTCTCTCTCTACAAAAGGAGAATTAATAACTTTTGACTTTGGTAGCTGGAAACCAAGAAGGCGGCCGTAAATAAACGAAATTGTAATGTTCTTGGAAAGTTCTTCCAACGAATGGCCTTTTTTGCCCCAAATCCCAAAGTCAGTGCTATGGTGTCTTGTCCAAACAAACACAGCCTGGCAGATACTTGGGGAACTTCCCGCTTGTGTCCAAGAGCGCTGAGCATACCAGCCCCCTTGACCCAGCTCTGTCTGGTTCTTCTGACAGGACACTGAGATTCTCAACACCGCCATACTCACAGGAAAGACCGTAGCCCTGCCCATCAAGGTGGTCTCTGTGGAGGAGAACAGTGCCGTGACGGATATCTCAGAGCTGGTGGAGTGCAAGTCCACAGATGAGGACGTCCTCAAGGTAAGCACCCCCACTGACCAGTCACCTGGGTTGAAATGATGGGAACTGTTGGGGCACACCCATTCAAAAAGAGGGGTCAGCACCAGGAAGTATGAAGTCCAATCACACGACCACTCTTCCAGCTCCAAACCCAGTTTGGAGTGTGGTCTGCTTTGGAGCGTGGCTCAAACCCCAGATACTTCCAATAACCGAGCTGGTGACACGGCGGGTGAAGTGGTCAGGGCAGACGGACACGCCCCACACTAGCTGGGCATCCGGAGTTCGGCGCCTACTGATGTGGTCCCCAGTAAACGGGAGATCAGTATTGCCCTTCCTTCAAGAGAAGCCGCAAATTTGCGCTTTATGTAAAAGTCATGTGTTCACAAATTTGGGATTTATGTAAAAGTCGCCCGTTTTTCAGTGTTGGCCACCAGTTGTAACTTTTTGTTAATGGGCAAAAAAATAAAATACGTCTGCAATGTGAGTCTGGCCCAGGCAGCTGTCCAAACCTCTGTTCTGTTGGGCAGACCATGAACCAGGAGTCAACTCCAGCCCTCTGATCGTTGTGTAAATAAAGTTTTATTGGGACACGACCGCTCAAATCTATCTCTGTACTGTCTGCGGTGGCTTTGGCACGACCACAGGAGCATCAGGCAGTTGTGACCGAGACCATCTGGCCCGCAACTCTAAAATATTTGTTGCTTTGCCCACGCCAAGGAAAAGTTTGCCTAGAGCAACCCCTGCTGTGGAGTTTAAGTTTCATGAGGGAACGACCCGAATTCTTGGTCTTTCCCACCACATTTGCTGGGATAGTGTACTCACAGTGCTGGCTCCAGGGATAAGACAGCATAAGGGCTTTTCCAAGCCAGAAATGAAGCATCTGGCCTTTCTCCAGATGAGAGAGATCTCCAGATCTTTCTCCAGATGCATTGGGTCTTTATGTTTTCTTGTAGGTATGTCTCTGGGATTACAAAAGATGTAATCTCCGGCATCTCAAGGAAGAGAGGCTTTTCCCCAATTCCCCCAAAAGTGATCTATGGGCTAAGGGCAGCCCCAAAGCCACACACCCAAAAAGCCAGTGGCGGGAAGGGCGGGGATGAAGTTCTAAACCATACTGTTCAACATGAGCACAACTGTGGGCCACACATGTCGTTTAAAATTCTCGGTCACGTTCACGAAAGGGAGAGCAGGTGAAGGTAATTTTTTAGATGTCTGTGTTTAAGCCATTATATTAAAAACATTATCATCTCAACATGTGATCGATATAAAAATCATGAACGCGCTGTTTCGTACTCGGTGGGGCCCAGTCGCTTCGAATCTACGGAGAGCGCGTGTCTGTTACTTTTCCACGTCAGGGCTTCCTGGCCACCGTGGCGAGCGGCTTCCCCGTTGGACCGCTAAGATCCAAACCCGGGGCAGGATTTTGCAACGTCGGCACTATGCTGGTGTTTTGTGCCAGATAATTCTTTGTTAGGGGGCTGTCCTGTGAGATGGATTTCTGCCTCCTACCCCAATACATACGTGCCTGTCACACGCCCTGAATGGTGAAAACCAAAAATGTCTCCAGTCATTGCAAAATGTCCCCTGGTGGGCAAAATTTCTTCCACTGAGAACCGTGCTCTGTTTCTGGCTGAACAGTCACCCCACTTCCTTGTGGCCGAATCACCCCCACTTTGTTGGTGAGGCCGAGGTGGGGAGGAGTCTCTTGGTTGGAGCTGGAGCCCTCCCTGCCCCGGCCACCATCACGTACCAGATCCCTGGTGGCCATTGGTTTTCATTACTGATCTGTGATGGGCACTGGGGAGGGCACCTGTTGGGATGAGCACTGGGTGTTATATGGAAACCAATTTGACAGTAAATTGTATTTAATGTTAAAAAAAAAAAAAAAGAGCCAGGACCTCTGGGACACCTGGGTGGCTCAGTCGGTTAAGCATCCGACTCTTGGTTTGGGCTCAGGTCATGATGCAATGACCATACAGAACCTGCTTGGGATTTTCTCTCTCTCTCTGCCTCTCCCTCATTCGCACTGTCTCTGTCTCTCTCAAAAATAAATAAATTAAAAAAGTGTTTTTTAAAGAGCCAGGACGCCTGATGACTTTTCTAGATGGATAAGAAGGCCATCTGTCAGCCTGAAAAATCCCAGAACCAAGTTTTACCGCAGTTGTGGGTAGAATCATCCTTAGCTTCTCTTCTAGGAGTTTGTCATGGAGCCCATTACCAATATTTCCAGAAACATAATCAGCGTCTTCAGAGAAACAAATGTATTCGAACCAGAAATTGCCCCTGGAATGAATTTGGAGCAGGCTGCCCCTGGCTGTTGACAAAGCCACGTGACATCCTGCACTCAAACTCAGTCCCCAGGACCCCGATTCGGCCGGTGGTTTGGGGTCTGGCGGGGTCGGCGATGCTCGCAGAGCTGGTCTGTCACAGCGCGGGGTTCCACGGAGAGGACACGGGGCAGGGGATGTGTAGTCAGTGTCTCCCCTGCAGCAGGTGTGTGCAGGGCTAGATTGGGACGGCCCTGAGTTCCGCAAAGGACTGGAGACTCTGAGATCCACGCCGCGCCTCCGACGAGCCAGCCTGCGCAGTTTGCGGGCAGAAGACGCGACTCCTGGTCAGGGACGTAGGGCATCCAGGGAGTTCGCGCCTTCCCGCACCAGATGCCTGAGCGCCTCTCCCCACAGGGTCATGCCACGGGCCATGCCGGGACACCTGCATACGTAGGCTGTAAGGAGCCCTGGGCTTAGGGGACCTGAGTCCTTTATAAAAGGCACATTATGGGCTGAACGTTGGTGTCCCCCCCAAATTCATACGTTGAACCCTTCATCCCCCCCCACCCATGTGATGGCGTGAGGAGGTAGCACCTTCGGGGGTGATTAGGTTTGGATGAGGTCATGAGGGTCGGGCCCCTGTGGTGGGATTGGTGTTCTCGGGAACAGAGGAAGCCACGAGAGGTCTCTCATAGACGGCCGCGTGAGGTCACAGCGAGAGGGCGGCTGTTGGGAAGCCAGGAGGAGGGCTGGGCCACAGAGCCGATCTGTGCTGGCACCTTGATGGGGGACGTCCAGCCTCCGGAACCGTGAGGGACAGAGTCTCCCGCGTGAGCCACCCGGTCTGTGGGGTTCTGTCCAAGCAGGGCCAGGCGGACAGGGGCAGAAAGCCCGCTCGCCTCCCCCGCCCTGGAGAGAGACGGCGTCCCTGTTCTGTTTTGCCACAAGCATGCCCGCCCTCTGCTCGACAAGGGAGCACCGGGGCTGTTCGCGAGACGAACATCCGTGACAAGACCATTCAGACAACGGCAGCCGAGGCTTTGTAGGGTGCCGGAAGTTCAAGGGTGCCGTGGGGAGTTTCTTCTAAAACGTTCTTGCTTTGCCTTTCCGGGCTCCACAGTCTTGGGCAGCTCACACGTTCCGTCCGCCTCCAGGTCTCCTTCGGAAAGTGGGGACAGTCACGGTGCGTGATTCAAAAGGCCGTTGTAAGGACTACCAGGTTTTATTAATCCAGTGAAGACTTGGCCACTAGGTCAAGTGGAAAGGACTGGACTCTGACCCCGGTTGGCTCGGGCAGTCCCCTCGATAGCCCCGTGCGGTCGGTCAGGGGCTGCAGACAGAGCACCTACAGGTATCATCTGTGTGGTGTGCAGAGTATGGCTTAAGAAAATCAGAATTTCCACCTATTTCAAGTGTGCAGCCCAACGATATTTAAGTAAACTTACTGGGTTGGGCAACCATCACTGTGACCCAGTTTTAGAATATTTTTGTCACCCCATTTACCGTTAATCCCATTCCCACCCGTAGCCCTGGGCAACCGCTAATCTACTTTCTGTCTCTACAGATTTGCCTTTTTTTGGACATTTCACATAAATGGAATCCTACAATATGTGGTCTCTTATTAAAACAGTTCGGTGATCATTTCTTACACGTCTCTTGACACATCTAGGTATAGCCGCACGTACAGAGACAATTTTTTAAAAGATGGGATCATGTCAAAGGTTTTTTAGCCGCAGTTTTTTAACTGGCAAAGCTACACACACACACACACACACACACACACACACACACACCTGCCAGCCAGCCTTCCTCCACGATGGAGGGATCACACACGTAGCTCGAACACACAGATAAGGATCGAACACACAGAACACGTAGCATTCACACCGTTGTGTCTGCCCCCTTCTCGCGCCCTGCGATGCCTCCCGAGAGCCCCGGCTGGTGGGGGTTCGGGAACAGAGGCACCACAGGAGTCGAGGGGTCCGGTGTGCTGTGTGCTCAGCGTGTGGGTTTGCAGGCGTCAGACTGTGAGGGCGGGAGGCCGTGGGACATCCACGAGAGTCTGTGCGGGTTTCCTGGGCGGGGGAGGAAGACCCGTGTCCCGAGCGGGTCAGGGATTTGCTGTCGGGCAATAGCAGAGGAGACGGCGTGCCGTGGACAAGCCCCCCCGGCTCCCCGCACCCACGGAGTGCTTTTGCCCACATTTGTGCACACCTCCGGCATAAGGCCATGTCCTGTAGCCGAGGACAGGGCATAGGACGCTCTGCAGAGGCATCTTGCTTGCGGTCCTCGAGGTGGCGGTCTCTTAACGGCGTGGTTGAATCACACGCTGGTGTCTAGGTCCCCTTCTGGTAAGAATGACAGGTGATGACGAGGCACACGGGGGGTGGGGCTGGAGAGGGCCCGGGGCGAGGGACGCTCTGGATGGAGCGACGTCTGAAAAGGACACATCTGGGCCACTTGGCAGGGAGACGACAACTGTCAGTGCCCACTGTAACCCTGTCCCCCCACTTGCACCACGCCGTCTGCGTACCCCCTCATCCTTAGGACGAGACACCGGGGCACCCCACCCTGTGCCTCCTGAGTAACCCCCACCCCGGCCTGCTGCCTTCCTGTCCCTTCCCCGGGGGCTCCTGGGGTCACAGGTGGCGAGGCCCCGCCCACAACAGGCTGGCAATGCTGAGATTCCGGGCATCGTTAGCAAAAGTCCCTTTACTGGATTTCCAGGGCTGACCTCCAGGGCCCGGCCCGGCTGCTGGCCCTGGTGCAGAGCTAAAGGGGATGCGTGTGGGCGGCCAGCTGCCCAGCTCTCCCAGTGACGAGTGCCTGTGATGGCTCCTGTACGTGCAGGACGACCCTGCTGGGGCGGAGGCCTCGGTTTCCCGTGGTTGCTGCTCCTGGGGGCCCGAAACGTCCTCTCTCTTGCATGTGCTGTTGGTTCCACAAGCTGAGTCCATGGGGAGCTGGGCTCTTAGCAGCAGCCCGAAGTCGTTGGTCTGCGAGGCCCTGGGGTGGCGCCCCTCGCCCAGGGGAACGTGGGCAGGGTTTCCATGGGGGGAAGAGTGCTCCCCACCGTGCTCCTCGCACCCAAGGGCTGTGGGAGAAGCATCTTCAGCCCCAAGAGCCACTGGGTTCTGGGTGAAAGCAAACCAAGGACCGCAAGGAAGTTTCTGGAACGCAGGGGCCCTTGCTGCCCACGTCCCCAGTGTGGGTCAGGTGCACGCCCACTGCCCGCCTCTTCCTCCAGCTCCGGTTCTGTCCGCTGCAAAACCGCGAGACAGAGTTTTAACACACTTGTGCAGGCAGAGCGGGTGGATGGTGTGTTCATGGCAGCGTCTCCTGCATCCAGGGCAGACCCAGGGCCCCCCAGGGGACATGGGGCGACGTTCGGAGACCTTTGGGATGGTAGTGACTCAGACAGAGGGGCTACTGGAGTCTGGTGGCTGAAGTCCAAGGGTGCTGCAAAGGGTCCAGATCCCAAAGAATCATCCGGGCCCCGATGTCGATGGCCCCGGACCATCCAGGACCTTCGGGTTTTACCATCAGAATCTGGTTTTCTTCTAAGAGAAGCAGGATGCTGCAGGATACCCTGATTTGGATTTCAGAGAGATCTCTCCGGCAACGCTGGGGTCAACGCTATGATAAGTTCATTTTACAGATAAGGAGGCTGAGGCCCAGAGAGGTCAAGCGACTTGCCCAAGGCCACACAGCCAGAAGACGGCAGATCCAAGATCGCAACGCAGGTCTGCCTGATCCCCGGCCCGGCGCACACGGTCTGAGGCGTGTCTCCCAGCCAGATGTGAAGATTTGCCTCAAGCTGCACGGTAAATCAAGTAAAGTGGAATTGGCAGCTGCCCAGTTGTGCGGGTGACACGTGGCCAGCGTCTCCTGCTGGACGGCACCCATACAGGACGTTCCCAACGTCACACCGACCCGGAGCCTTCGACTGGTAGGAGCCGTGCCGTGCGCTCACTCCTACGAGGGCGTGATGGACAGAAGTAGGTGCCCGGGACTGGCCGGCGGAGGTCAGGTGGCTCCGAGCCTCCGTCTGACGCTGCAAAGAAGAGCCTGTTCTAATAAAAGACGTTTGCAAAAGATAAGGTCGTTTATTTGCGAGTTAGATTTTAGTGGAGTCCAGGGAGGCTCCGTCCGCATTTGCCTAACGAGCCACAGGGGTTTCAAAGCGCCAGGAATCCTGCAGCTGGGAGGGAGTGGCCTTTGCATGGATGAGACGTTTCTGGCCAGCTCCGTGAAGCGTGGGGGACAGAAGTCCGGGTCGGAGCCACGTGGCTGGCTTGCCTCGGGACGGTTGGGTCTGGGTACCAGCTCTCCCGTGCTGGCTTCCTCTGCCAGGTACGAAACGTCCTCTCCCTCTATGGCCTCTCTGCTGAAATCAGTCTGAAAACAGGGATTTGGTCTCAGGCAGCACTGAAGCCTGCCCAGTGGTCCATCATGACGTCATCAAGGGCGATGTGCTTGTTGAGTGACTCAGACTCTCAAATTGGCTTCGTAAGTCAGGGGAGAAACTGTCTCGTGCACGGAGGTTCGGGGGCAGATGCCGGTCTCTGCATCTCTGAGCTCTGTCTCGGCTTGTGCAGGTGTCATTCTGAGCCCCCATATGGCGGGCCCCGGAGCCCGGAGGTCCTCAGCCTCCCAGGTTCAAGTGCAGCGGAGATCAGCTGCTACCTCGGCTCGGTCAAAAATCCAGTGACTTCCTGTCACTGAGGTCGAGACCTACCCAAGCACAGGGACCGAGCGTGTGGATCAGCGAAGGCTCCCCTGAGAATATTTTTGAAACTCTTGCCGAAAATAAAACGAGTAGATGTCGGGGCAGCAAAAATAACGGACGTCCCCGGTGTGTGAGCTGGAACCTAGGTTACTCCTGTTTGCTCCCTCTTCCTCCCATGAAGCGCTGCCCTTAGAGGATTAATAATGTTGGGCAGTGTCAGCCCATGACCGTCGTGCCTTTTTAGTGGTGCCTTATCGTGTCCTCCTTGCTGGGATGCGGTGGAAAGATGCGGTGTGTGCCCATGGGTGATTCCCGGCACGGCTCTGCCCCTCGTATCCGACACCATGATTTTCGTTCACAGACAACATCACCCAAACTGAATTAAGCCGAAAAGGGAAATTGTTGGCTCCTCTATCCGAACAGGAAGAGATTCCTGGCTTCAGGAGTGGCTGGATCCAGGGGCTCAGCATTTTTATGTCTCTGTCTCTTGGCTCGGTATCCTTTGTGCCGGCTGAATGCTTGGACAAGTTGTTCTAGGTCAGGATGGCTGCAAATGGCTACAAAACTCTGTTTTCACATGTAGAATTTCAGCAGAAATGAGCAAATGCCTTTGGCCCAGCCTGAAAAGCTCCTGAGATCCCCTCTGTCTGCACCAGCTTAGCTCATGTGCTCAACCCTGCAGCCAGGAGCTGGGACCAGAAGGATGTAAGGCTCTGCTTGGATTAGGACGTGGTCACATGACCCTCCTCTTGAGGCTGGAGGCGGAGCTTCATCCAAACCTCCAGATGGACCAGCAGGAGGGGACCATCCCCTAATGAAACAGGGGCTGAGGACAAGGACAGGTGCCTAGAGAGGGTTCCCTCCCCTCCCATCCCCTTACTCCTCGCCATCCAACCTTTCCATGCCCCGGGACCGTCCTTCCATTTCTTAATTTGGCCAGGGTTAGAAAAAAGGGCCTTTCCAGCCCGGCCCAGGGGTGGTTTTGCCTCCTTAATTTTTCTTGGTGACATCAGCCAAAGCACTGACCTACCCTGACGGAGCCAGAGAACAAGAGGGGGCAGTGGAGTCTGAATTCTCTGGAATCTTCCAGCAGACCTGTGCACCGAGCTCTCCCAGGGGGACACGGCCCTGCCTTTGCCTGTGAAAGCCCCTGGATAATCGTCCAGGAAATGGACACTTGGTGTGCAGAAGGCTTAAACGAGCTGATCCCAACTCAGAAGAGGAAATGAGGACCGGATGAAAACACCTGGCAGGTGAATACAGCAGACTCGCTTGAAACTCGGACACACTGGCCTTCCAGCTTCATCTGGCCCCCGAGCTCCCAGAGGGGACACAGGTGTGGTCACGGCCACCCCTCCCCGGATTCCCCATCCATCGTGTGGCTGGATTGTTTCCATCCTGGCTGCCTGGATCCCCCCGTGATTAAACCCTCTGCTCCTCCCTCCCAGTGACAGAGGTGACAGCATGGAGTTCAGGCGACGGCTGCTGCTTCCGTCCCCGGGCAGCTCCTCCAGGCCTGGGGGCTCGAAGAGAAGCCATGTGGCCCTCCTGTCATCACAGGACTTCTCTGTGCCTCGGGTCCCGCATCCCAGGATTTTCGGGTCCCAGGTGACATCACCATCTGCCCAACCCTCCACAGATTCCCCGTTTGCTAAGAGGATAGAGACTAAATTAAACCTTCTCGGCACACACGGGTCCACACGTGTGATGGGAACTGTGTCCGAGGCAGGTGCAGTGTTTAGCTGGACCACGGCGATCTCTTCACGGTGCGTACAAATATCAGAACGTCAAGGCGTCCGTCTCAAATACCTAGGACTTTGATGCGGCCAAAATACCTCAGTAGTGTCTCAAAGAAAATCAAAGAAGGCTTCTTCCTTCAGGAAACACTATGTTAGTCCTAATGTGCCAAGGTGACAAACATTCAGCTCTGCTCTTAAAATCACACGAGTTAGGGGCGCCTGGGGGCTCAGTTGGTTAAGCCGCCGACTCTTGATTTCAGCTCAGGTCATGATCTCACAGTCCGTGGGTTCGAGCCCCGAGTCGGGCTCTGTGCTTACAGCTCAGAACCTGGATCCTGCTTCGGATTCTGTGTCTGCCTCTCTCTCTGCCCCTCCCCAATGTTCTCTCTCTCTCTCTCTCTCTCTCAAATAAACATTAAAAAAATCTAAAATCACACGAGTTATTGTGCATGAGTATGTGAGAGCGACTTCTCAAAAGACAAGGAAAGGAATCGAGTGTACTAAGTCTCCTGCCTGTGAGCGCCTAGGAACGGAGACCTCACAGAGGGGGGACCATGTCATCTCAGACCTCAGGAAGTGTCTTTATAGCCATTGTTCTTTTTAATTCAAAAGTGGAAGAGTTAAGGTAACTTTTCACCGATTACATTGGCAAAGATCATCAAAAAACAGAAAAGAGGAGCCTTTGTGGAGCCAGACAACTGCTTTCACATGCAAATCCGAGTGCTACCGGCTGTGTGACCTTGGACAAGCGGCTCAGCCTCTCTGTGCCCCAGGCTTCTCACCTGTAAGGTGGCTTGTGTGGGGACAAAAGCACATGTGATTCGGAGCAGAATCTGGCATACAGAAGGCACTTAATACGTGCTAGCTCTTCTCATCGGCCCTCTCCTCCTGGGACCTTCTTCCCCCAGGTGTCCAGGGCTTCCACCTTCCGCCAGGCAGGACTCTGTCTGAACGTCACCTCCCGAGAGGTCTTCCTGTGCGTGTTCTCCATCCTTAGCGGGTCCTTAGGTCATCATGCTCTCGGTGTGTGTCACCTGCGGTTAGTTCTTTGTTTGCTTGTTCTCATCTGTGGCCATAACGTGTGCACGAAATATAACTTCCGGAGAGGGGTCTCTTGCCTCCCTCTTCCCGTGTCCAGCACCTGCGAACGTGCCTGGAGCAGAGCAGGGGCACGGGAGGAGTGCGGGGTCCCCTTCGCTCCCTGAGCCCGAGTGCCCTGGCCAGCGTCACGGCCTGGCCCCCCGGTGTCTCTTCCCGGCCTCCCTTCCCAGCCTCCCATCCTAGCCTCCTTCCCCAACCTCCCTTCTCGGCCTCCCTTCCCAGCCCCTTCTCCTGGCTTCCCTTCCTACCCTCCCCCTCTGGCCTCCTTTCCAAGCCTCCCCTCTCTGTCTCCCTTCCCAGCTTCCTTTTCTGGCCTCCCCTCCCAACCTCCCTTCCCAATTTCCCTTCCCAGCCTCCCCTCTTGGCCTCCTTCTCCGCCTCCCCGCCCGGCCTCCCCCACCCCGGCCAGGCCTGGCCCAGCATAGCCACCTGCACGGACACAGGATTCCTGAGCCGAGACCGTGTGCTGTTTCCATGTCTTGGCAGCTCTCCGCCCTGTCGGCTGGGTGAAGTGCGGTTTATCGCTGCACGGATTTCTGCGGCCGTGGGAATCCCGTTTGGCAACCACAGCAAGGGGCAGGAAGGGGAAGGAAGGGAGGTGTGCAGGCCTCGCCTCAGCAATGCTGGCCAGTGCCAGCCTCTGCCGGTCCCCTCTCCTCGTCTTCCGGGCGGCGGGGGGGAGGGGCGACTGCGCCCCGATGCCAGATGGGCGGCAAGGTGTGTGGGAAAGCGGACACGGGGAAAGCAGAGGGGCCCTAATCCCCAAGGCTGGGTGCAGGCAGCACCTCCACTCCAGGAAGAGAGGCGCTCCATGGAGGCTTCTGGAAACCACTGCGCCCTTCCTAAACCTGGAAGCAGGGCTCCCCCAGTCTTCTCCTCACAGCCCTTCAGCAGCCTCTCGGCTGCCTGGGGATGAGACCCAAAAGGGTAAGACGGGCTGCCGGGAGTGGGGACAAGACAGGACGGAACATGGAAGTCCCCGAGAGTTCCAGGCAGGTGCAGCGGCACCCGAGCTCTCCACAGAATAACTCAGGCCGCTGTGCTGTGTAACCGATGACCCCAGCATTCACCTGTTAAAGGAGTGACCCCTATTCTCGCTCACGCGTTTACAGGTCATCTGGTGGTCTGCGGGCTCAGCTGGGCGGCCCCTCCCTGCGGCGGCGGGGGGGGGGGGCTAGCATGGGCCCCATGGGGCTCGTTCCAGATGAGGTGCACATCTGAGGTAGCAGCTACGTCTGGGGAAGCGCCTCGTGGCAAAGTGCACAAAGACTACCCGAAACACGCGGCAGCTCTAAGGCCTGGGCTGGGACCGGTCGACTGTCACTTCTGCTCACATGCTCCTGGCCAAAGCTAGTCACGTGGCCGGGCCCACCATCAGCGGGAAGGGGAATCCACGCACAGTAGGAAAGACGGAAGAATCGAGACTGAACAGCCTCATCACCACCGAGCCGGTGGGCATCGGGATTGAGAGCAGAGCTCCGGGGTCTGCCTGGCTCCCGGACTACCTGCTGTGTGATGTTGGGCGAGTTGCATCACCTCTCTGTGCCTTCCTTTCCTCACTTGCAGTATGGTTATGATTAAGAAGATAGAGTAGCTCCCTCGTGTGTTCACAGCAAGGCTTCAGTGAGATCATCCATGTGAGCCTGTACTGAGTGAGCTTAGCGTAAGAGCTTAGCATAAGCACTCAGCAAATGCTGGCCACAGAGCAAACGCTGTGACAGAGCACGCAATTACCAGTGAAAGCCCACCTCCTTGTGTGCACGTGTGTGTGCACCTGCGCGTGTGTGCACCTGTGCATGTGGCACGTGTGCATGTGTGCACCTGGGTGTGTTCCTGGGTGTGCATGCACCTATGTGTGCACCTGTGCGTGTGTGCACCTGTGCATGCACCTGTGTGTTTTCCTGTACGTGTGTGCACCTGTGTGTTCCTGTGTGTGTGCACCTGTGTGTGTTCCTGTGCATGTGTGCACCTGTGCATGTACCTGTGTGTGTTCCTGTGTGTGCATGCACCTGTGTGTGTTCCTGTGTATGTGTGCACCTGTGTGTGTGTGCACCTGGGTGTGTTCCTGTGCGTGTGTGCACCTGTGCATTTGTGCACCTGGGTGTGTTCCTGGGTGTGACTGCACCTATGTGTGCACCTGTGCATGCACCTGTGTGTTTTCCTTTACGTGCATGTACCTGTGTGTGTTGCTGTACGTGTGTGCAACTGTGTGTTCCTGTGTGTGTGTGCACCTGTGTGTTCCTGTGTGTGTGTGCACCTGTGCATGTGTGCACCTGTGCGTGTGTGCACCTGGGTGTGTTCCTGTGCGTGTGTGCACCTGTGCATGTGTGCACCTGGGTGTGTTCCTGGGTGTGACTGCACCTATGTGTGCACCTGTGCGTGTGTGCACCTGTGCATGTACCTGTGCGTGTGTGCACCTGTGTGTGTTCCTGTGTGTGTGTGCACCTGTGCGTGTACCTGTGTGTGTTCCTGTACATGCGTGTACCTGTGTGTGTTCCTGTGTATGTGTGCACCTGTGTGTGCACCTGTGTGTTCCTGTGCGTGTGTGCACCTGTGCATGTACCTGTGTGTGTTCCTGTGTGTGCATGCACCTGTGTGTGTTCCTGTGTATGTGTGCACCTGTGTGTGTGTGCACCTGGGTGTGTTCCTGTGCGTGTGTGCACCTGCACATGTGTGCACCTGGGTGTGACTGCACCTATGTGTGCACCTGTGCATGCACCTGTGTGTTTTCCTTTACGTGCATGTACCTGTGTGTGTTGCTGTACGTGTGTGCACCTGTGTGTTCCTGTGTGTGTGTGCACCTGTGTGTTCCTGTGTGTGTGTGTGCACCTGTGCATGTGTGCGCCTGTGCGTGTGTGCACCTGGGTGTGTTCCTGTGCGTGTGTGCACCTGTGCATGTGTGCACCTGGGTGTGTTCCTGGGTGTGACTGCACCTATGTGTGCACCTGTGCGTGTGTGCACCTGTGCATGTACCTGTGTGTTCCTGTGCGTGTGTGCACCTGTGTGTGTTCCTGTGTGTGTGTGCACCTGTGCGTGTACCTGTGTGTGTTCCTGTACATGCGTGTACCTGTGTGTGTTCCTGTGTATGTGTGCACCTGTGTGTGCACTTGTGCATGCACCTGTGTGTGTTCCTGTACGTGCGTGTACCTGTGTGTGTTCCTGTGCGTGCATGCACCTGTGTGCGTTCCTGTGCGTGTGTGCACCTGTGTGTGTGTGCATCTGTGTGGCACCTATGTGTGTTCCTGTGCATGCGTGCACCTGTGCATGTGTGCATGCATGTGTATGTGCACCTGCGTGTATGCCTGTGTGTGTGTGCACCTATGTGTGCACCTCTGTGTGTGTGCACCTGTGTGTGTGCCTGTGTGCAGTGGAGGGGTGGGGGGAGCTGGCAACCCTGAGTGGCCGCTGGGGTAGGGAGTGTGTGGTGAGCCCCATACCTGAGCACCAGGTACTATTTTAGGCACTAGGGATACTACCCTGAACAAAACAGTCAGAAAGCTTTGTCATCCTAGAGTTTGTGTTCTAGGGAGAGAGGACAAGTAATAACCACAATAAATAGGTAAAACATCTGGTGTAAGGGAGGGCAATAAATGATAAAAGAGAAAAATAAAGCAAGGAAGGGGCTTGGGGGAGTTGCAATCCGAAGTACAAATGTCAGAGAAACAGGGTGTGTGCGTCCGGGAAGTTTGCGTCTGAGTAAGGCAGTGCCTCTCCACTCAGCGCTGCTGACGCTTGGGGTCTGCTGATCCTTTGTTGGGGGCCATCCTGTGCAGTGCGGGATGTCGAGCAGCACCGCTGGCTTCAACCATTAGAGGCCAAGTGCACACCTTCCAGCTGGGACAAGCCCTCCCCTGGTTGTGACAACCAGAAAGATCCCCAGGGACCGTCAGATGTCCCCTGGGGGACCCGCTGGCCCCTAACTGAGAACCACTAGGTTGATGGGGTGTGGAAGGGCCAGCCGGGGCGCAGGAAACAAACGAAGATGCACGGACAATGCGTGGGACGGATGGCAGGGGTGCATCAGGGAAGGGCCTGTACCTCTCTAAGGATTTGTCCAGAGTTAAAAGGGTTCTGTGATTCACACTCAGTTGTACGCGTGAGCCCCACATGAAGACAGTAACTTCCAAGTGGAGAAGAGCTCTCTGTGTTGGAAATGCCTGCTGGTCTCTTCAGATCCCTCTAACCTCTCCTCCTGCTCCGGGAGGCCAGCCTCTGTGGGGTCTGTACCAGGCCCCCGGTTCCCCGCACACTGGGGCAGAGGGAGGCTCCAGCCGACAGGGGTGGAGCGGGGAGAGCGGTCTGTACTCTCATCCCTCTGGGCCCCTTCCAGCAAGCTTACAAGCTGACCACAGCTGCCTCGTCCACCAAGGTCCCCGCTCCCGGAGGCAGGCGCCTCTGATGGGGCAGTGCCCATGCTGTGCTCTGACTCCTGCTCCTCCCCTGGCCTTTCCGGTGGTGGCCACATGCACCAGTGTCCTGGGGCTGCCGTGGCAAATGACCACGGCTGGGGTGCCGAGAGCAATACTGTTCTCCCACAGTCCTGGAGGCCGGAAGGCTGAAAGCAGGGTGTGGGCAGGGCCCCGCTCCCTCTGAGGGGCCCGGGGGTCCGGGTCTCCCAGCTCCCGGTGGCTGTGGTCCTAGCTGCTCCTCGGCTCGTGGCCGCATCTCTCCGTGTCTCCCTGTGTCCCCACATCACCTCCGAGTGCTTGCATCCGCAGACTCCAGTCCTCCATGGCCCACGCCCCAAGCTGGTAATGACCTCATTTCAGATGACATCTGCAGAGACCCTATTTCCAAACCAGGTTCATTCTGAGGTCCCGAGTGGGCGCGGATTTTGGAGGGTGCTCCTGAACCCCCTCCATCCCTGTATCTCACCTGTTGCACCATCACCTGCTGGTCTCCTGGAGTCCAGTCTACACCTTTGTAAGGAGTCCCCTTGTCATGCTGTCCTCTGGGCTGCGTGTGGCATCCGTTCCCTGCCCGGGTTTGGACCCATCCAGCCCATGCAGGCAGGTTCACTGGGGACGGGCCAAGAGACTAAGGGCTGGGCCGCTCGTGAAGAGTATGTAGACGTGATCCCTCTCAGGCTCACTGGCCGGTGGCCTCTCAGCCCCTTCCTGTCCCTGCCCACCCGCCAGCAGGAACGGAGATGACCCAAGACCCACAGGGCACGAAGGGTGACTTCCAACGCCGCAATCTTGGGATGCCGCCCGCGAAGGCAACACAGTCAAAGCCGTCTGCCGAATCCTGCAGCCGCCGTGCTCGCAGACCCTAGCCTTCACGCCACCGCCCCACCGCGGCCAAGCCACAACCTCGGCGAGCCCCCGCTTTCTCATCTACAAAATGGGATCACGACTGCTGCCCGTAGCTCCAGAAGGGACCCACGTGAGGAAAGCACGTCGCAGATGTAAAACAAGGCATAGCTACTGCACAAGACCGTGCAGTATTTTATGTGAACACAGCAAAGTACACACGTATACTCAGGGAATGTACTCCCTTACACGTATAGGGAATGTAAATCTGATTTTTTTGTATCTGTGCTTAATTTCTGTGTCCAGCCCCCAGGCTCCTAAACGGGAAAAAAAAAAAAAAACCCACAACACTATGCCAGGAGTTTGATTTCTAAACATATTAAGTTTGAGATGCTAATTAGAGATCCAAATGGAGATGTTGAATAAGCCATTGGGTTCTTCAGGCAGGATGCTGGGAGTCGTTAGCACCTAGGTGGTTTAACTACATTATTACAGTAATGAAAGGAAGGTGTTCTAGACTGGATGTCTGGGTCCCCCCACTCCAGTTCCTAGGTTGAGACCCTAACCTGCAATGTGATGGTATGACAACGTGGGACTTTAGGGAGGGGACTGAGTCATGAGAGTGGAGCCCTCGTGGATGGAATTCGTGACCTTACACGAGAGACCCCGGAGCCCTCTCTCACCCCTTCCGCCACGTGAGCACACGGCGATGAGACAGGACCGATTCTCACCAGACACATCCTCTGGGGCTTCCAGGCTCCAGAAGTGTGAGAAGCTGTGTCTGTTCTTGACCCCCAGCCCATGGTATTCCCTTACCGCAGCCCGAATGGACCAAGACAGGAGATAGAAGATGCCGTGGAAACGGAAGAAGGCCAATCGCACTTTTGAAGGAGTGAGTCTCCATGCGTGGTCCCCAGATTTGGAACGTCAGCATCACCCAGGACCTTGATAGAGACGCAGAGGTGGGGGCCCCACCGAGATGTGAGACTCTGGGGGTGGGTCCAACAGTCTGTGTGTTGACCCATCCTCTTGACGCTCAAGTTTGAGAACCTGCTTGGCTACTTTCTCAGACAACAGTCGCGTTGGACGCCAATGTGACCAGCAGATGGCTTTACTCTCCCCGTGGAAAGTGGTCCCCAAGTGGCTCCCAACGGAAAGGTGGCGTCACCGGGAAGTTGCCAAGGCCCAAATGACAACAGAAGATGCCAACTGACCATGTGCTGCTCAACCAGACCCATGCTGGCCCCTCTGGGTGCCAAGAGCAGACATCAGTGGCCGGTTCAGTGGCCATGATGTGTTCAAACTGGATACTTTAAAGGTCAGAGGGAGCAGAGGCCAGCGGGCAGCTTTCTCAGCGGGAGGCCCATCCACCATGAAAGATGAAAAAGAGTGTCAAACGAAGCCAAGGGACTGAAAAGATTCCTTTGGGTTTTCGGTTCCTTTTTTTTTTTTTTTTTTTTTTTTTTTGGCAGCTAAGCTGGCTCATTTTGCGATATTGTGGTTCTCACTTCTAGCCACTTAGGAGATGATGAATGCATCCCGAGACTTCCCCAGACATTTATGACACCTGCAGGATTAGCAGTGACAATGGCTCTATCATGCACCGCGACTCGATACCCTTGGCGTTCCTCTTAATTATTTATATATTCTGGAGCAGCCGCGTTCCCTCCCACCAGAGCTCGGGAAGGTAATAAATGAGGAAAGTCAATGGTCTGTAAATTACAACATTGATTAAAGAAGTGATTACTGATATAACTCTTGCTTGGCTATTATGCTAATGGCTGCCCGGATCCAGGACGGTGTTTACATGCTAATGGCGAGTCTGGGACGGCAACTGAAATTGGTTTCCACCCTTAATCAGTAGGTAAACATTTTTAAACCACTCTTGACCATGAGTGAGAAGACCCATCCGTGTGTTTCCTTCCCAGCTGCTCCTGCCACTGTCCCCAGCAGATGGAGGAAACTCTCCCAGCCCAGCCCTCACCAGCTGCCCTTCCAAACAGAAGTGAGAGCTGGGGATGAAAATTGGGCCCAGGGTAGCCATCCGTAGTTCCCAGAGGCTGGGGAAAGAGGGGTGATTGTGCAAGTTCATTGCTCAGCAGCGATGTGATTTAACTGGGTCCACAGACCCGCCCCCCCCCCCCGGCCGAAGGAGACGCTGCTTTTTCTAGAGTGCACAGTCCCGACAGGAGACAGATAAGCAAATTGGCAATTACAGCTTAGTATGTTAAGTGCTATGTGAGGAGTCCATGTGTGACTTCATTAACTCTGGAATGTTATGCAAAACTGTAGGTATATGCATTTCCATGGCAAGAGTGAGCTTGACTTGTGTTCTCAAAGGAGTCAGTGACCCCAAAAAAGTTAGGAAACATTGCTTGAGACCTTTCTGGAAGCTTTCAAGTAAACTTCTTGTGTTTCCACTGCTTTTGGCTCCATTGTATCTCATTCTCCGACCACATCTCCCCTCACCCTAAGATCCTTCTTTGGTTGTCTTGAAGCAGGCATCCCCATGAAGAAAGGGTTCAGTTCATTCATCCACCCAGCTTTCCATCAACCCATCCATCTATCCATCCACCTGAATATATGTATACACACACACACACACACACACACACACACATCCATTCATCCACCCACCTATCCATCCATCCATCCATTCATAATTCATCCATCCATTCATCCACCCACCTATCCATCCATCCATCCATCCATCCATCCATAATTCATCCATCCATTCATCCACCCACCTATCCATCCACTCACCCATCCATCCATTCATACACCAACCAAATGCACATACATACATTGGTCCTTTCAGTGTCCACTCTGCCAAGTTCCTGCTTCTTGAGCATCTGGTGTGAAGAACCAAGACATCAAAGATTTAAAAAAGATGTACTTCTTTCCTTCAAGTATCTCACGGTTTGGTGGTTGATCTGGACACGTGGGGCCAGTATAAATCATATCTTATAAACTTGAATATGCAAGACAGCCATGTCATTTCTTAAAAACCCAACTTGATTTCTATTCTCAATTGTCAATTCATTAAGGCTACAGAACATAGTCCCAGACTAATTTCCCGGAGATGTGACTGTTATTGCCCAGGTCTTGGGAGAGGGGGCTTCTAGTCTTCACATGTCCTGCTTACAGTCCCTAGGGGCATCCAATGTCAGAGTTACCTAGGATACGGTCCCTCCCCTGTCCATGGCACTTCTCCAGCCCACTTCCAGGGAACACCACCGGCATCTCCCTGCTGTTTCTTCCCCGCCTCCCACCCCCGAGCGTCCATGGGGCTGTATATAGATTCATCTCCCTAAGGGTTTAGACTTTGGAACACACTGCCTTAATGCTTGCAGACTTTTATTTTATTTTCTATGTGTTTATTTTGCTTTGTGCTCTATCTTGTCTCTCTCCTGAGGCAATGATGTGGTAGGAACTGGAAAAGCAAGGGAAGGACTACATGGGGAGGGAACATACCTTGAAATGGCAATGCTGCCATTCACAGGATAAGCAATTATAATACAAATGCATAAACCATCCCAGGGGGTCGGGGAGGTGCCTGGCCAGGCCAGTAGGGAAGGAGGGGCGGGCCAAGGAAGCCCCGCATGCAAAGGCCCTGGGGTCTCGGAGACTGTTGGGGCTGTGATGGGGGGGGGGGAGTGAGTCAGGCTGGAGAGGAAGGCAGTACAAACCCTGCAGCTCTGGGGGGCTGGTTGGGGTGACATGTGGGTATGGCTCATTTTATGAGCAGACATCACCTCTGGGCCCCACTCAGAGTTCGGTCTCAACTGCGGATCTGTGCAGGTTCCAGCTCACGTGGGGGTGGTACCACCTTCCACCTCGAGCTCCTACTGTTTTCTATCCCGGGGCCTTCTCAGACGCCATGCACCTGTGTCTCAGCCTGGACGTGCAGGGCAGTTAACACACGGGCAGTGAGAGAGAGGAGCTGGGAGATAACGTTCCTGCCTCTTATCCTTCAGGTGGGCAATTTTGTAGGCTTACGTGAGGTTCCAGAGAAACTGATCCACGGCAAAAAAAAAAAAAAAAAAAGTAAAAATGCGCCTTCCTATTGACTCTTTATCTTTCTCTGTCTCCCTCACTCTGCTCGCTGGCCCCCACTGGGGGCCATCTCCCAAGTAAACCGAGTGCACTGAATCCTTGTCTCAGGCACTGCATTGGGAGGAACCTAAATTAAGCATGTATGCTGTGTGAAAAAAAAAAAATAAAAAGGACACATGGAAGAAGAGTGGTCTCCAGGGCCGGTGACTTTTCCATCCCCTTCTGTCTTCGCAGGTATCTGACGGCTGTGATTACGTCTTTGTCAACGGCAAAGAGATAAAGGGCAAGGTGGACGCGGTGGTGAACTTCACCTACCAGCACCTGAGTGCCCCCCTGCACATCACCGTGTGGGTGCCCCGACTGCCCCTGCAGATTGAGGTCTCTGACACCGAGCTGAGCCAGATTAAAGGCTGGAGGGTCCCCATTGTGGCCAGTAAGAGGTGAGCCCAGGATGCAGAGATTAACCGGAGGCGTGATAACAATGGTTTTATTTACTGACCACACCACCGACGGAGCCAGTACAGGGCCCGGCACGTGGTAGACGCCGGTAAAATGCTGTGATTACATTTTCTCCAGCCCACCCGAGGCCCAGGATAACCAGCCGGGAAGGAGGCTGGGAAGCGGCAGGATCTGTATCACCCCCAGGCCGTGTGCACTCTACACTTGGACCTCTCCCAGACCCTCCTGAAACAGGCTCCCCCAGAATGAAATGACAAAAATGATAGATCTTTCTGGCCCCTCAGCACCCTGGGGAATCTGAATTGGGGGTTATTTTCTCTAAGCGAAAGTGACTCCTTTTTCTGTGCTTTGTGAATATCCATAAGCTTGATAAGCTCTGTGTGCATCGAATTACTGCATAACATTTCATTGCATGTATATTGGACTATGGTGTTACTGTTTGCTCTTTAAAAAAAAAAAAGGCTCTTTGTTCTATGTGACTCTGGATTGTCATACGTAGGAGCTGGGGTCACCCATCCTGAATGCTCAGGGCTGTTTTCCAGAATCTTCCAGGCACCTGGTCCTCATGTTAAGGGGCAATGAGTGCTTGAGCGAACGTACACTCAGCACGAGCCCCTTGGGCCCGTAAGAGGCAACATCCCTCTCTGCAGGGAGAACTTGAAAGAATCTTCTCCAACTGCAGAGGGCGGTGGTGAATCCGGGCAATCCTTCAGACTGTTTAGTGGTCATGAGTGACCTAGAGAATGAGCGTGCCCCGTGCCCCTGGGGAAGGCAGACCTGAGCCTAGCTGCCACTTTCTAGCTCTGTGAGCTTGAGCAGGGTCCCTAACCTCCCTCCCCAGAACATAAGAATAATAACACCCGTGTTATGAGATTAAGAGTCCATACGTGTGGAGCCTAGAAGGTCACATCTCAAGAGAGTAATACAGCTCTGCCCAATAGAACCTGCTGCCGTGGCGGAATGTTCTAGAACCATGCTATCCAGTATGGCGGCCGCTAGCACATGTGGTTAGGGAGCGCTTGGTATATATAGCTAGTGTGCCTAAGAAATTTACATTTTTGATTCATCTCATTATTCATTTAAATTGAAGGGTAAGTGGGCACACATAGCTACCAGTTACTCATTTACTGGACAGCGTAGACTTCGTAAATATTAGCCCGTAAGCCGTTTGTCAATAAATGCCTTCAGGAGAGGGATGTCCGACCCTCTGTGCTGCCTGTGATGGAAACAGCACTCTCGTGGGGTCCTGAGGCCCCCGCCTGGGATGTTGTCCCATGGAGGCTGGGGCGGGCACGTGCCTGTCTGGCCTGTGCCTCCAGAGCGTCTGAATCCATTCCTGGGACCTGAGAGCTTCTCGTTCCCCCAAGGCCCACGCGGGAGAGCGAGGATGAAGACGACGAGCGGCGGGGCCGGGGCTGTGCCCTGAAGTACCAGCATGCCACGGTGCGGGTCCTCACCCAGTTCGTGGCCGAGGGCACCGGCCCATGGGGCCAGCCCAGCCACCTGCTCGGCCCCGACTGGCAGGTGGACATCACCCACCTGGTCGCGGACTTCATGAATCTGGAGGAACCTCACGTGGCCACACTGCAGGACAGCAGGGTCCTGGTCGGGCGGGAGGTCGGGATGACCACCATCCAGGTAGGAAGCCAGAGCTGGGCATTTCTGCCCTGAGCACCGTGCCGGGCTCTGGGGGAGGCTCCCAAGAAGGGTGGGTCATTGTGCCCAATTCCTGGCCCCCAGGATGGCATCCCCGGGACCCCAGAAGCTGAGCTAGGACCAGCCCGGGGGAGGGGGCCAGTCTCCTCACGAGCACAGCTGGGAAGGCGGTGGTCACAGCCCCTTAGCACCTCACATGTCCCCTCTCCCAACTGCTGTGTGCTCCGTTCCCAACACCTGCCAGCCCTCCCCGTCCTGCCCCTGTCTGCCAACCCTTCATCCCGCTGTCCACACCTGACATCTCCTACACCTCTCAGAAGCCTCCTCCCTTCCCCTGCATGCTGCTCATGCTCGTGGCCGGGGGAAGGTGCCTCCCTCCTTCCCATAAAGCATTTAGTCATTCTGCCACGGATCCATCCAGCAAACCTCTCTTCGAAGTCCTACTACCCTTTTTGTTCAAGGAAACACATACGACAGGGAGTGGTGGGCCTTTTCCCAAATCCTTCAACTTCCACCTTCCTGACTGTACTTGGGGGGGGGGGGGGGAGAGGAGACTATAATTCAGTTCCCCCACAGTTACTTCCATAGTTCATTTAGAACGTGATTCAGGTTGCACAAAGTCAACTCGTGTGCGACTCTTCCTGAGCCTCGTCAGCGGGATTGATTGCCATGCACAGTTAACCAAGTTGTGCAGGGTACAAGAGTCCCTCATCTCAATGGGAGGGGTCCTTTCCGTTTAAAAACAGAATGGATTTTAACATTTGTTGTCCTCTCCCCACAGAGCTAAAGTGTCGTGGGGAAGGGTGACTTTATCTGATTCTTGCAAAGGCCTGGCGTGGGCTGGTGCATCTCTAGGGAAGAAGGTGGGAGGCTCCTTCACCCCGTACTCTGGACCCAGGCCTGGGGCAAGAAGGAAGTGTTGCCGGGGAAGCTCCCAGCATCTGGGAATCTTCTGTCCTGTCCATCCCACAGGTATTGTCCCCGCTGTCAGACTCCATCCTGGCAGAGAAAACAGTCACCGTGTTAGATGACAAAGTGTCAGTGACGGACTTGGCCATCCAGCTGGTGGCTGGGCTGTCCGTCACCCTCCACCCCAGCACGGAGGACAGCAAGGCCATCACGGCTGTGGCCACAGCTCAGGAGCTGCTTCGGACTCCCAAGCAGGTAGGGATGGTTCTAGAAGCCGGAGTTCAAGAGGAGCAGGGCGCTTGCCGTGCCTGACTCCGCGAAAGGGGCGGGGGGAGGGAGGAACGGAGCAGAGTCTCTGAACCACAGTCCAGAATGCAGTGATGGGGAGGCTGTGAGAAGCCACAGGGCTACGTCATGCCGGTCGTGGGCTCTGTGATGAACCAGACAGGTGATGCCCAGTGCACAAGTCTGGTTCCACAGACTTGGTGGTGTACAACAAGGCCCGCTTATTAGCTCAGCTCGGTGCGTCGGGGGCCGGGGCGGGCTCAGCTGGGTTCCAGGCTCAGGGCACCACAGGCCGACAGCAGAGTGAGCCGGCGGGGCCCTTCTTGGCGTGTCCTGGGGAATAATCGGCCTCCACGCTCGTTCCTCTCTCTGCACTTCTGTGGCAGGTGTCTGTGTCTTTGGTGGCTGTTCCCCGGGGACCCCTCTCAGCTCCCTAAGGCCACCCGTGTTCCTTGTCACTTCCCACACCCCCACTGTCTTCAAAACCAGCAACATGCATGGAGTCCTTTTATGCCTTAGACCTCTAACCTCCCCTCTGCTGCCTGCTAGAGAAACCTCTCTGCTTTGAAAGGCTCATGTGTCTACACCGGGCTCAGCCAGATAATCCAGGCAGGTCTCCCTATCTCAAGGTCAGCTGCGCCACACAGCACAGCACCATCACAGGAGTGGCATCTCATTATGTTCCCGGGTTCCAAAGATCAGGGCGGGTCATTCCAGAAAGTGTGAGGCTGCTAGCTGACTTTGCCCCAGGGTGTCAGCAGGAGGGTCCTGGAATACGTTCACATCCACGTCAGGCCCCCATTGATGGCTTCTCTCCTGGGGGCGAGGTGTTCTCTACTCTCTAAGGAGCAAATTGAGGGGAGCGGAGCAAAGTGGGGAGACAAGGCAGAGAACGTGGAGCTATTTGCTGAGAATGGGTAATTAATTAGGGCATGATTGGCCTCGCAACCTTCCTGGCTTGGGGGCAGGGGCCCCGACCCCCATCCAGTGTGTCCCATCTGTCTTCATCGGCTGATGGTAATTGGAGGTCCCCGCACGGACTCCGGGGGGATTTATGGATGCAGTTCATTTGATTTGCAGACATGACTCTGGAAAGGATGGAGCTTTAAATCATTCCTGGGCCTGTGTTGTTTTAAGTCATTCAGAATTTCTCATCTTTGGGGAAATGCACTGGCCTCTCCTGGGCACGTCCTGGGGTCCAACCTCACTGGGACCAGCTAATCACCTGACTTAACCCTCAATCACACAGCAGCACCGACTCAGATGGGTTTCGGCAAGCCCGCGGGGTTCTGAAGGCTTCATCCAGACTGTCTGCCACTCAGGGGGCTGGTTTTAGGTGAAGTTCTTTCCCCGTCTAGAGTGTGTGAAGAAAAATTAGTTCAGGATGGAAAGTCAACCAAGATGAACTCACAGACCGCGTGAACAATGTGTTTATGCCAGCCCTCGGCGCGTGGAAGGCCGGCACCTTGTTCTTGATATTTCAGCCCTGAAATACAACGTGGGAAAGATTTTTACACCCGTCAATACGAGGGCAATCGTATATACTTTGCCTGTGCCTCATCTGTTCGGAGGAAAGCCAGGACAGAAGGGTGAAATGGGAAATCCCCTGGCCTTAATGCATTCGATTTACCAATTAGAAGGGGGGTCTGTCGGATTGTGGGACTTGCCATTGATGCGGACAGAGGGGACAAGGGTGGGAAGCAAAACTCCTGAGCCATATTGCCTGCCTTAGTTTCGATCCCCCAGAAGCTGAGCCTGCCATGAGGATTCGCGATCAAGTGTTTAATTTGAGTGGTGGAGGGAGCCCCAATACGGGAGTCGGGAAGGGCTACAAGGGTTAGAAGACAGCAGAACGTGCTCCCCACCCGCGGCCTCCGCCGTGGACTACTGGAGCCCGAGTCTTCTGGGGAAACCACCAGCCAGTGTTGACCAGGGGCCAGGGAGCTGGGCTGTATGTCACATCTCCTGTCAGTCATTGTTGAGGGCTGCTTTGGGGGGGTGTTAATTCCTTGGCACTTCTGGCTACAGACATGGCCACGTGGCTTCCAGAGGCCGGAGAACTCCCTCAGACAAAACAGTCTGGCAGAACTGACCACTGAGCGGGCAGATGCCGAGAGGGGGAGTGGGCAGGTGCCACCAGTGAGCGCCATGCCGTCCTGAGATTTCGGGCACTCCTCTCAAGCAGCGGGTGTCGGCCTGGGCTTCCAGTTAGTGGAGACAGAGCCCAGACCCAGGCTGGCTCCAAGCAGACATCGGTATTTATCAGTTCGTGCCTGGGGATTTGTCTTCAGGCCGAGCTAGATCCAGCTGTCCTGAATGCTAGAGAATATTCCAGCCACTCCTTCCGTGGATCCTGATGTCCCCATCTGCCTTCTCCACATTCGTTCCGTCTGGAACGTCTCACCGAAAACTGTCGGTGGCTCTCGTACTGTCCTTCCTTTCCTTCCTCTTGCCTTTTTTGGTGTGTTCCGTCTCTTTTGATCCCTGTGATTGTGTTTTGGGTAAATTCCTTGGCTCTGACGCCCTGGACACGGACTCTCTTCCCCCATACGTGTCTAATCTGCTTTGCAAACTAGCCGTTGGGTAATTTCAGCTGGAGCATTCTTTCGCGAAGTCCTCTCCACGCCTCCCTGTTTTTTGTTTTTGTTTTTTTTTTCCCCCTCAGCCTTCCTCTCAACGTGGTGTCTACTGCGTTCCTTGTCCCTTGAACCGTTTTATTTCATGGGCCATTTTGTCGTTGCTGCTGGTTTACTTTATTTCGGTTGTTCTATTATCCAAAACCCTTGCCCTGCTGATCGACCTGCGTTTTTTATGATTCCCTCTACGGTAGAGCCCTCCCTCCTCGGGACTGTAATTTTTTTTTTTTTTTTTTTTTTTTTAATCAGAAGCGCCTCAGGCTGTGGCTTCTTCCCTTCGCTCCCAACAGGAAATCCTTGCAGGCCTGCATTTGCAGGGGCCCAGCCCCAAGTGCGTCTTGCTGTCGGCGGCCGGGCATCATATAGGTCGTGCACCTTCAGACCCCATACCCAGGTGTGGGGACGCGGTGGGCTTTTGATTTCCAGGGGGCACATTTTCCAGGCAGTGCTCAGAGCACAAGCAGGCATCGTGGCTGTTTCTGGCCCGGTTGGGTAGGACTTTCTCATCGCCGCCCGCCCGGTCTCGATAGCCCTGCTTTTACGCAAGGGGTCCCATCCCCAGTGGACAGTCCCTAGGTGGGCATGAGCATCCCTGCCTCTGGCTGGCAGGCCTTCTGAGCAGCTCTGACACCCAGCCCACCTCGGTAACAGCTATCTGTATGGACCCCTCTGGTACGCGTTCCCTCTTCCTTTCTGGTGCCTGGGAATTTTCATGCTGTTTTGTATATTCCCACCCGGCTTTTAAGTGGTTGATCCTCAGCCAGTCTACTTTGTGGTTGGAACACGCTCTTCAGAGAGTCTCTCTCTCCATTTCTTAACTCTTCTTCCCCCTGCGTGGGCCTCCTGTTCCAGCGGAGCCCCCCTAAGCGGCTACAAGACCGCCACTATTGCCGCAGACTTGCCCCCCAACTCAGCAGTCCCGGGGGCTGCAAGCTTCCCATCTCTGGTTCCCGCCGAAGCCCAGGGATCCCCTCCTATTGGCTGCTTTCCATCCTGAGCCCCTTCCTGAGCCAATCCCTGTGAACGGGGTGGTGGGATGCTCCGATTGGCCAGAGCTGGGTCACATGCCTAGCGGGGGCGGGGCCAGCCCCACCCCCATCCCGCCCCTGCCCCGCGTGCCCCGCGTGTGCTCGCGCCCTGAGTGGGGAGGACTCGGTTCTCCAAAGGGAAGCTGGTGTTCCAGTCCCAGGTGGAAAAGAGGGCTAGAAAGTATCCAGGCCAAGCAGACTTCCATCTCAGACCCTGGGGTGGAGGGGTTCACACTCTCAGCTGGGGAAAGCGGATTGTTTGGGAAAAAAAGGGGGGGGGGCAGGACAAATAGCGCATCCACGTGTTTAACTCACAACTCATGTCAAATTCTCGGCCCTCGGTTGTCATGCCCAGAAGCCAGGACCAGAGAGCACACAGGATCCTGTACCTGTAACAGACCCCTGGGGTGGCGTTAACTCTTCCCTCCCCGACTCTGCTCCTTGATTCTCCTCCAGCACTTGCAGCAGACTGTCCCAGGAAGGTCAGCCCCGCCTCCGTGGTGGCCGGGGCCTGCCCCTCTCCTCCTGGCCTCCCCGCCCCACCCGCAGCTCCCCTACACAGGCAAGCACACTGCCACCTGTGCACACGACCTGTCCCCGCGCGCCACCGCTCACAGCCCCGTGTGTTTTTCTCCCTCCGGCTCTGGGCGCCCTCTCCGAGGCTCCGCCGTGTCTGGCATGGGCTTCTAACCCATGTCCCTAAATGCCTGGTCTTAGAAAACACGGAAGAATTCCAGACACATCAAAATTATCGTGGTGAGTGGCCGTGGTGGTGGGACTCCGGACGGACCTCCGGGCTCAAACCCCCCATTTTGCCACTTCCCTGAGCCCGCCATGCTGTCCATGATCCCGCCTCCTCACCTGCAGCAGGAGAAGAGGTGACAGTAAGAGTAATAGAGTGATAGTAAGAGTGAAACCTCGGGTATCACTGTGCGGGGAAAGTGAGTCCGTCCTCGGAGGACACAACAGTGGCGGGTTCCCAGGATGCACAGCCGCCACTCCCATTTTGGTGGCTGGAACATCGGTGTGCCAAGGACGGCCCCCCGGCCCAGCTCCCAGCTCCTGGGAACGCGTCACCTTGTGCGGCCAGACAGACTTTGCAGGTGTGAGCAGGGATCCCGAGGTGGGGAGATTACCACGGGCCAGCCAGACATCTCAAGGCTGGACCCTCCTCAGAGGAGGTGGGAGCATCAGAGCGAGCTGTAGGGAACCTGCAGACTCCACGTGGAGTCTGCGAGTAAAGCCGTGGTGCCATCTCCGCGAGGCTTCCTGGTGGCCCTCCCCAGCAAGGGTTAGGCTGGAGCTGTCCCTGCATCTGTGTCCTTATTTAACTTACAGCGATTTTCTGATCCTGATGTAAAACCTGAATGTTTTCTCCCCAGATTCATCGGCCACCGGGTCTGGATTTGAGTCCAGCTCCTGATTCCTTCGGGTTCTGTTCTAGGCCGGCGGGCAGGTTCCTAAGAGGAGAAGCATCCGCAGGCCTCACGCTGCGGCCTCCTAACAGCCTCTCTCCTTGCAGGAAGCCGTGGTCAGCACGTGGCTTCAGCTCAGCGACGGCTCGGTGACGCCCCTCGACATCTACGACACCAGGGACTTCAGCCTGACCGCCACCTCCCTGGACGAGGCCGTCGTGTCCGTCCCCCAGGCCCGCTCTCCCAGGTGGCCGGTTGTGATGGCCGAGGGGGAAGGCCAGGGGCCGCTGGTCCGAGTGGACATGACCATCGCAGAGGCCTGCCAGAAGTCCAAGCGCAAGAGCGTCCTGGCCGTGGGCGTGGGCAGCGTCAGGGTCAAGTTTGGCCAGAACGACGCCGACTCCGGTCCCGGCGGGGGCGGCGACGAGGGCGAGATCAAGAACCACGCCAGTGACCGCCGGCAGAAGGTTCAGGAGCCCGAGGGGCCCCCGCCTGGCGGCTCCTCCGTGGAGCGCGAGGAAGGCGCCCCCCGCAGAGGCGGCACGACGGCCCGGCCGCTGCCGGACAACAGGGTGGTGAAGAGCAGCCGGCCGGACGCGGGCAGGCCGTCCGGAGAGGGCCAGCTGCAGAACATCCCCCTGGACTTCACCAACTTCCCGGCCCGGGTGGACCTGCCCCGCGCGGGGGGCGGGCTGGGGGCCAGCGACCTGCTGCAGACCGCGAGGGGCCTGAGCGACCTGGAGATCGGCATGTATGCCCTGCTGGGCGTCTTCTGCCTGGCCATCCTCGTCTTCCTCATCAACTGCGCCACATTCGCCCTCAAGTACCGGCACAAGGAGGTGCCCCCGGAAGGCCAGGCCTCCGTCACCCACTCGCACGACTGGGTGTGGCTGGGCAACGAGGCCGAGCTCCTGGAGCACGCGGGCGAGGGGTCCCCGCCGCAGGACGAGCACACGACCGTCCTGGACCGCGGGCCGGGCGGCAGCGAGGAGAGCAGCTGTCTGTTGCTCAACGGCGGAGCCCGGCAGCACATGCAGGGCCGGGGGCACGGGCCGGACTCGGGGGGCGGGCAGGCCAGGGACCCGAAGCCCGAGCCCCTGCACTCGCCCACCTCCAAGAGGAAGAAGGTGAAGTTCACTACCTTCACCACCATCCCGCCAGACAACGGCTGCCCCGGCGTGAACTCCATCCTCGGTGGCGGGGGCGAGGACATCAAGTGGGTATGCCAGGACGTGGCCGCGGGCGCCCCCGAGGAGCTCAGAAACTACCTGGAGAAGTTCAAGGAACAGGCGTAGGCCCCTCCGGCCGGCGGCTCTGCACCCCGCCCCTCGCGGGGCTCGGAGTGGGTCTGGCTCCGGCGTCGGGTGGGATCCGGGAGGGCCCGGCGTGGAGCGGGGGACGCACCCCCGCCGTCAGGCTGTGCGAGTCCCGGAGCCTCCGCGAGGGGCCGCGTGTCTTTTGTAGCAAGGATTCTGTAGCAGTCGATGATGGCGGAGTTTCAAGAGTCAGCGGAGCCAGCTCTGGGTGGGTTGCTGACCGAGACCCTGAACCGCACAAGGGCCACGTTAGGAAGGTGATGTTACGAGTTGAAACATAACCCAGACAAGCTACCAAAAATTATTTGTTAAAAAAAATGCAAAAAGACAAATAAAAAGACAGAAGGAATCATCTCTTTATTTATATTTTTAATAAAGTAGCAAAATCTACAACGAGGTCCTGCTAAGGCCCCATTTCTGTTTTAGTTCAGTGTCCCCCCCCTTTCGAGGACGGCCGTCTCTGGGAAGAGACCATCCCAGCCCTGGGTGCCCTGGGATGATGAATCTGAGGGTTTTCGATCTTTCCTGGATAATCTTCTCTTCTCCCACATTTCCTTCCCTCCTTCCAACAAGTTTTCTGTGTCCTATGCTGCCATTTGATTTGTATTTAATGTTTATTTCCAAGGACCAAATGGTATATTTTTCCTGATTTAAACATACGTTGTATTCGTATACATGAGGTGAAATCTTAGAAATAGTCTCCATTTATCCATCCTTTAAGTAGTAAGTCTGATGCTCTTCTGTACTCCTCCAGTCTTGTTGATATTTGCTGGGGTTTAAAAATCAAAGGGTTGGGGAGGCGTCCCCTGGATCTTGACCTTGCCCTCCACCACACCCACCCCCCAGGCCACAGCCTGTGGGCAGAACGCTGCCCGAGGCCGTTCCAAGGGGACCCAGCCAGCCACGCGGAGCTCACAGAGCCCAGCACCCAGCGGCTCCCCACTCAGGGGAGGTCTGGTCAGATCCACGAGGGAGAGATCGCACCCAAGAGAAGTCTGTGCCTCCTCGTGCGGGACATCTGTCACGAGACCCGCGGACGCTGAGAAACGAGCAGGATAAAAACTCTGGGAGGGTTTTTGAGTCGTCCCTCTGACTCTGTTGGGCGGAACATGCCAGCGTGGACCGAGACGATAAAAATCTGTGTTAGATGGTCAGCCAACTGTGGTTTTTAACAGCCTGATTGTGTAAGCAGCACGTTTGCAAAGACGCATTGATCCAAAGTCAGCTGTGTGTGGCCGAGAGAGCACCGTGTCCTGAATGAGCCCCTCGGTGACTGCCAGGCCCTGGGGCCTGCTCTGGGCAGGCACCGCTCACCCGTGAGGCTCGTTGTTTTTATTTTTTTAATTACTAGAATCAGTAGCTAAGAAAGGGTCCTTGGAGCCTCGTGACCTTTTCAAAAGGCTATTTCTAGCACATATTACAGACGGAAGGGAGATATTTATTTATACCTGTGATGCCAGTTGTCATTAAAATGCTTTCCGTGCCTGGACAAGTCAGTACCTTGTGGGGTGTTTCTTTTTTCAGTTAACTCCTAGTTCCTCTCCCGCCGAATGTACAACTTGCTGAAGAAACCACCTGTCTGCTGGGCTCGAGGGAAGACAGCACATACGTGGGTCCCGTGACTGCTGCAGAGGGCTTCCCAGGACCCCCTCGTCTGCCGTCACCCCCACCGGCGGCTCTCATGCTGCGCGTGCCCACAACCGCCAGGAGGGCTCATAAACTACAGGCTGCTCAGGAGGCTCCAGAAACACGCATTCCTGACAAGTTCCAGGGCAACGCGGATGGGGCAGGTCTGAGATCCACACCAGGTAGAGGAACACCTTGACACTGGGTGGAAAGGGTGGGAGCCCCATCCGGTGGGAAAGGGGTTTCTTTTATCGGGACTGTTTTTGTGTGTGGTGTTTGAGGTCTCAGTGGGACTGTGGTCGCCATTGGTTAGCTGGGGGTAGAGAATGTTTTGGTAGAAGATAAAGTGGCGGGATTTTTTTTTTTTTTTTTTTTTTAGTAACAGCTTCATTAAGACACAATTCACGTGCCATAGACTTAACCCATTTACGGCGTACGATACAGTGGGGGTTTTTTTGTTGTTTATCCAGAGAGTTGTGCATCCATTGCCACCCTGACTGTCGAAAATTTCCATCATCCTGAAAAGAAACTCCACACCTGTTCCAATCACTTCCCATTCCTTGAAAACCCCCGGCTTCCAGGAAACCACCGGACTTGCCCAGAGGTGCTGGTGTCTCTCTCCTTGTGGGAGAATTCTGACCATTCCCTGAGCAGGATCCTCCTTCTTGTGGGGAGCCGATGGGGTTAATGCGACGGTGAGGTTTCCTAATCAAGGCACCAGGAGATCTCGGTGCCCCTGCAGCACCTCTGGACAGTGCAGTGGGAAAGCACAGACTTCAAGATCTTTGGTGTCCGCTCCTAAATCCAGCTACCTCCCTGGCTAGCGCATACATTTCTTTAGAAGGTGAAGGCTCCAGATAAGGGGAAGGAGGGCTGTGGTTGGTTCTACAATGCTGGGTGCTTCGTCTCCGCCCCGCGCTTGGAAAGCGATCAGACCCAGCCACGCCCCACCCGTGAGCTCCCGCAACAAGCCAAGGGCGCTGGCCCTGGGCACATAACTCACGCGGTCCACTCCGGTGAGCTGAGCTGCGCCAGTTCTGAGCCCGTGAAACAGGGAGGGCCGCTGAGGTCTTCCTCCCCGGGCAGGAGGCTCAGGGAACACCCCCGCTGTCGTTGGTGGACAGCCAAGAGGCCAGGTCGGGGTGACCGCCTGGTCCCGTTTCCCCTGGGACCGACCTGTGTTTTAAAATGGGGAGACCCTTTTTATTTTCCAAATTAACACAGTGTGCATCTGAAGCTCACACCATGTTGAATGTCAAGTATATTGCAATTAAGGGATAAATTAGGAAAGCAAACCTGAAGACCCGTGTCCCATGCAGCGTCTCTGGGGAGGCTGGGATTGGTCGGCCGCCCTGGGCTATGGAAGCGATACCAACTCCCATTAAAAGCTGGTGCTGTCCGCAGACAACACGTCAGTCCCGCCCTCCCCTGACTGGGGTTTGTGACACGGGAGCGCACGTCCCAACCTCCAACTTGGGGCTGGAGCCCCTCCCTTCCGCGTGTGTCCTGGGTGGGATCAGAGGGCGAGGTCTCCCTCGTGTGTACGTACACTGAATAAACGGTACATGAACAAACTGTGAGACCCTAAAACACATCGGATCGGGCATCAGGATCCCCTATTCTCTTTTATTCTGAGCACCGATGCCGCACCCACCCTCCAAGCCCGCCCGCCTGCCTCCCTCTTGACATGTGAGCCCGTGAAGGCCCTGAACGAGTCTGCAGACCCACAACCTCTGATTTATTCCCGAGGGTGCGTGCCAGCTCCTTCTGCAAAGAAGGCCCCAGGTGAGCTGTGCAGGGACCTTCTCCTAGAAGGCACCATCTTCTTTACAATGACGTGCGTCTGAGTCTGGGGAGGGGGTCACCACAGCACTGGGACTGTTCAGAGAGACCAGCTGTAACTCCTCCTGTTACAACGATCCAGTAGAACGAGAGTGGCCTGTCTCCTGGTTGCTGGTCTCGTTATTCACTTAGCAGGCACCGACCGAACGCCCGCTGTGTGCCTGGCCCTGGGCAGCACGCAGAAGGTGGAATAAAGGAGACGCTTGCAGCCAGGGCAGGGAGGAGGCAGGGAAAGGGGCAGCTAGAGCCCAGAGCAGTGGGTGCAACAGCGGGCTTGGTGCGCGATGGGCAGCGTGCACCCCACTGCTCTGTTCGCGGCTGTGTGCCCCAGCCGGACCCGCACGGCCTCTCCAAACACGAATCTGCTCTTTCTCGTGTGAAATAGATACCGAATATTTGCAGGCATTAGCATGAATCTTTATTAATATTAGCAATAATGCATCGACACTATTAACATTAATGCTTTTTAACATTAGCCATAAGTACGATAATAGAGAAGAGCCACTCCATTGAACAAGTGTCAGCCAGGCCTAGGGTTGAACTTCCCTTACTCACTCCCTGGCCACCCTCCGAGGCAGGTGCGTTGGCTCCGTGTCACAGACGAGGAAGCAGGCTCTGAGCATCCTGCCCAAGGTCACGCCCAGGACATAGCCAGACCGGGCCTCAAGCCCATGCCTGTATCCCAAAGATTGTGGTCCTAATTACTACACTAAGGCAAGCTTTGCATAAAGTTTCTAGCATTAAAAATGGAGTAAAACTGGGGCGCCTGGGTGGCTCGGTCGGTTAAGCATCCGACTTCGGCTCAGGTCATGATCTCACAGTTGGTGGGTTCGAGCCCCGGGTCGGGCTCTGGGCTGACAGCTCGGAGCCTGGAGCCTGCTTCACATTCTGCGTCTCCCTCTCTCTCTGCCCCTTCCCCTGCTCGAGCTCTGTCTCTCTCTATCTCTCAAAAATAAATAAGCATCTAACAAAATTTTTAATGTTTTTTCTAAAAGAAAATGTACCATTACAGATGTGACTTAAATTAATTTTTTTTTTTTTTCATTTTAAACGTAGCACATGAGCAAAGTGTTTGTGAAAACAACAATTTGCCTGTGCTGGTGCTTCGGCAGTGACCTTCCAGGTTTTTGCTCTCAGATTTCTTCTTTCCTCCAGAGTTGAGGTCAAAGTGCAAACACTGATTTTAAGCATCATGAACAGGGACGGTTCTGTGGCCCTCGACGGAAGACATATGGTCACGAAAGTCACGTGTGGAGGCACAGGCTGTGAGGTGCAGGTGGGGCCCCGCCAGGGGGACGGGGAGCCCCGAGACTGAAATCAAGCCCATCTTTGCTGGCCGAGAAACTTCCGCCTGGAGGAGAGGCCGAGCCCACTCGCTTGAGCCAGAGTGCCCCCTGCTTGCCAGGCGAGACATTCGGACTGCACCTTCCGGGAGGAGGCCACGGGCCACGCTCTGCACCCAGAGGCACAAGGGGCGCTGTGGGAAGACGCGAAAGCAGTCGCGGCGAGAGCCAGCCTCGCCTTGCATGGCCCGGGGCCAGTGGGCTCCATCAGACTGCCTGTCCCGTACAGAATAATAGCACAACCGGTGTCAAGTCCAAAAAGCAGCCGTTTCGAGGCTCCAGAGAGCCTCCCGAGCGTGGGCGTCAGAGGGCAAAGACCCCAGGGAGGTGGGGAGGCTACGGAGTGAGCCCCCACCTGCCACCACGCTTCCTCTTGGGGGCTTAGCTCAGAGCCTGAACAAAATGGCACAGCCAGAGCTCAGAGCAGGCTCACTGGGCTGGACAGACAAAAATTACATCCAGGACTACGGAGGCAGCGCGGAGCTGTGGGCCCGGAGGCCTGAGAAAAGGGCTTGCAGGGAAGGGAGCCCGGTAAGAAGGGCACAATTTCCCCATGAGGCACTTGCCAGTCCCTGAACTGCACGTGAATGGGGCAGTGACGAAGAATCTAATGACACCAATGATGCGGAGGGTTAAAGGCTAAGCTGACAGTCCTCTCCCAACGGGGTTTCTGGTTAAGAGCTGCCCTGGGAAGATAGACACCCCCAGGCACGCTCACCTCCAGGCAGGTAGGCATCAGGGAGTCCCCTCACAGCCAAGGGCGCTGGATGCTGGAAGGGAAGGTGTGCAGAGGGGGGCGGACGGGATGCACCCGGGGGGTGTCTTCACAGACCACTGTGACTGGTTCACCGGAACAGGTGCACAGAGGTGGACCCCAGGAAAGCCTCTGATGGGGGCACCGTGGTGGCCACGAAGCTCAGGGAAGCCATCTGCGGACACGCGGCTTGGCCCAATGCATGGGGCGCATTCCAGGTGCTAGCTGACCTCCCCGGCCCCACGCAGGCAGGGAGAGCTGGGCCCGGCCCCGCGCTGGAGCCCGGCTCACATCTGTGGGAGTCACTTTGCCCCCTCTCGGCGCTGCTGGGGACACAGGCCAAGTGCACAGGACACAGGGCAGCTGTCCAAATGGGCATTCAGGCCGAGTTCTTCTTCACTGAGGCCCAGGACAGTCAAACCTTCGACCAGATGCCGAGGTTTTCGCATCTTGAAACGTCCAGCTGAGAAACGGCTGTGTTGGGTGGGTTTCTAAGTGTTTGGACAGGAGGCTCGCTGACTCCTACAAGCAAACCAATAAACAAAAGGAAAACCCAAGGGCTCTGACTTAGCACTTCTTTGAGATGCAGGTGCTCATCAGAAAACTCGGAGGGAGCCAGGTTTATGAAATAGAGCAGAGGAGTAAGAGGAAAGCCAGATCACCCTGTTCGGTTTCTCTTTCAAGGAGAACATTAGATAATGTTTCACAGAATGAAGCAAATTGGGACATTTTTTTCCAATTTATATTCTACTGCCCAAAAATGTCCGAAAGCCTTTTTTTTTTTTTTCCTGTCAAAAAGGGCATTTGGGTGGAAAGAAATTACCAGACTGTGAAATTTCATTGATCTTAAAAACGTGGGTTAAGTTCGGGGTCAAGATTTACATTTTCTCTGATTTTCTCTGTCCTCTGAGTGAGGGCACGGTCGGAAGGCTGGGGCCGTTTCATCTGTGAGGACTGAGTGCGTCGTGCCTTCGGAGCACGGTGTCAGCCACGGAAAGAGAGAGCCGTCACGCTACATGTGACGGGACGGGGTTAGACGGCACAGGACGGAGACCGGGGCCCCGACAGAGGATGAAGTACATTCACCGTCCCGTCAGCTAATACGTGCAGAGACTGGCCGTGGCTGAGTCTCAAAGGCTCCGTACTGGGAATATGACCACAGACAGGAGCACCGGGGTCCCTATCCACATGGAACCCGTCTTCTCACGAGGGCGGGGTGGCGGGGACGGGGGGGAGGCAGATAACACAAACATGAACAAAATCAACGAGATGATATCAGATTGCAAATAAATGGCAACACAAAGGACATAAGCCGATGTGGCGAAGAATAATCAGGTGCCGTTCGTGGAACGGGACTGTTTGGCAGGTCACGACACAAGGTTATGTCTGGGTACTAGTTTGCAGTTCAACGAGGGTAGGTGCAAAGGCCCTGCAGCCAGAGCCGGCCGATGTTGCCTGGAGAACCAGACATCACCAGGGTGGCTGGAAGGCGGTGAGGGCCACGGAGACGGCAGGGGGGAAGGCGGGAAGTGCAGTGAGCAGGGCGAGGGGGAGGCCACTGCAGGCTGCAAGCCTCAGATTCCCCGAATCTGAGGCCTGGGCCTTGCCCCCGTGAGAAGAGAGCTGTGGGAAGGGCGCTGGATCACGAGGCATTTTGTGACCGTCCTGGTGAAAGATTGCGGGCCTTCGCCGGAGGCGGTGGCCGGGGAGATAGAAGGAGGCGGGCATGCGTTCTGCAGAGTGGACGCAGCAGACCTTGTCAGTGCCTGCCCGCACTCCCCGACCCTCATGTTCCCAGCCCTCCTGGTGCGGCGCGACCGACCCAGACCGCAGGATTCGGAACAGCCAGGGAGCTGCCGTCCTGGTAAGCAGCCCCCCGCCAGGGCCCATCGGGACCCGGAGGGAGGGGGTCCAAGGCGCCTTGGAGCTCACGTCCGGCGTGGCCCCCACCCGCACTGCAGACGGCTGGTGTGGTTGAGGAGCGGCGCACACAAGAGGCGATCGTGTTCTCAAAAGCACTGCGGTTTCCCCTCTTGGGTCGCTCATCCTGCGGGACGGCAGCGGCCTCGTGGTACGAATGCTCCGGCAACTCCCCTGCTCTCAGGGACCCTGCCCCAGTCAAGCCTTCGGATGCCAGAGGCCTGGCGGAAGCTCCACAGCATCAGGAGACCCCCAGCCAGAGCCGCCGGCTCTCCTGTTCACAGAGCCTTCGCCCACAGGCGCCGCGAGGCCATAAACGTCTGCGTTGCAAGCCGCCGAGTGCCGGGGTGCTCGTCATGCGGGACGTGTGCCCGGCGGGGCGGGGGGTGACTTGGAGGTGTGTTGAGCCCCACCCGGGGATGCCCCGCAGCCAGTTCACCCTGGCTCACAAAATCTGATCGTGGGACGCTCTTCCCAAATCCTCACTCAGGGATATCTCACTGGTACCTGGAAACCAGGCAAGGCAGGAACATTTTAGGTCACGAAGCGTGGCAAGTACTGTGCGTGTCAGTGTCCTGGGGCTGTTGTAACAGCCTGGGTGACTTAAGACAGCAGAAATTTATCCTGTCATAAAGACAACTTACGGACTGGGAGAAGGTGTTTGCAAACGACATACCCGTTAAGGATTAGTACCTAAAATATATAAAGAGCTGATACAACTCAACATACAAAAAACCCACAAATAATCCGTTTCAAAAACCGGGCAGAAGACATGAACAGACACTTCTCCAAAGAAGACATCCAGATGGCCAACAGACATGTGAAAAGATGTTCAGCGTCACTCATCATCAGGGAAACGCAAAACAAAACCACATTGAGAGGCCAACTCACGCTGGTTAGAAAGGCTGAAATCAACAACTCAGGAAACAACAGATGCTGGCGAGGATGTGGAGAAAGGGGAGCCCTCGTGCCCTGCTGATGGGAATGCAAACCGGTGCAGCCGCTCTGGAAAACAATACAGAGGGCTCTCAAAGAGTGAAAAATAGAACTACCCTACAATTCAGCAATTGCCCGAAGAATTTATTGTATTTACCCAAAGAATACAAAAACACGAATCCAGAGGGATACATGCACCCATGTTTATAGTCACGTTATCTACAAGAGCCACATTATGGGAGCAGCCCAAGCGTCCATCAGTAGACGAATGGGTAAAGAAGGGGTGTGTGTGTGTGTGTGTGTGTGTGCGCGCACAATGGAATATTACTCAGCCATCAAAAGAATGAAATCTTGCCATTTGCAACGACATGGATGGAGCTCGAGAGTATAATGCTAAGTGAAACAAGTCAGAGAAAGACAAATACCATAGGATTTCCCTCATACGTGGGATTTAGGCAGCACAACAATCCAGGGAAGGAAAAGAGACCGAAAGCAGACTCTTCACTACAGAGAGCACACTGATGGTTACCGGAGGGGAGGTGGGTGGGGGTTGGCGAAATAGGGGAGGGACATTAAGGAGGCACTTGCCACGAGCACTGCAGACAATTTCTGAATCGCTATATTGTCACCTGGAACTAATGCAGCACCGTATGTTAACGATGCTGGCGTGGGGGAGGGGGACAGAAATTGATTCACCGTTCAGAGAGCCAGACGTGTCAGGTGGACCACACTCACTCTGGAGGCTCCGGGGAAAGTCTCTCTTTGCCCCTTCCAGCTTCCGGCAGCTCTGGGCTTTCCCTGACTTGTGGCTGCCTCATCCCAATTCATCCCAATCTCTGTCTCAGTCTTCACATTGTCTGGTCTCTGTGTGTCCCTGTGCCTCTGCCCTAATACAGGACCCCAGTCATTGGATTCGGGGCTCACCCTAATCCACCATTACAGTAATCACATCTGCAAAGACCCACTTTCCAAATAAAGGTCACAATGTGGGGTTCTGGGAGGACACGAACTTCGGAGGAACGTTACTCAAGCCGGAACATGCAACTTTAGTCCCCTGCGCCCAGATCTTTGTCCTACGTTCTGCTCCTGCAGGAGCCCCCCCCCACCGAGACAGACGTCCGTGGGGACTTGCTAAGGTCGCACGTGGGGTTAAGAGGAAGGCTAGGGCTTCTGGCAGATGGTTCCTCTACTAGCTAAGGTCATGATCGAATGGTGGAAGCAAATAAAACTCCAACAAATGACGTGGGTAGAAACGCCTGTGTGGAGCGCTGTGGCCCAGGAGGCCGGTTCCGCGTGAAGCAGGGTGAACGGCCACCGGCCCACAGTGCACTGGTGTGTGCAAATCAGTAGGAAGTAGTCTCTCTCCCCATGTTCCCTTTGGTCTCATTGCCTGGTGTAAAGGAAGTCCTCGTTCCAGGGCAGCCCGGCATGGTTTCCCAGCCAAGAAGAGAGATGCAAAGTGCAGCAGACCCCACAATTTATAAAGATCTGGCGACTGAGATGACCCCAGTGCGCAGCCGTGTTCAAACCAGTATCGGGCGCCTTCCGATAAAGGCAATCAATTCCACGAAGGGGAACAATTGGTATCACCCAGAGTCACAGTTCACAAGTCGCGAGTAAGAGGATGTTTCTCATTTCTACTCTAAATGACTAGTCTTGCTGTTTATAGCGAGGACGCTCATGGCCTCAGGCAGACACGGAAGGTTCCAGAACCTTTTGTGCCTTCACAAATGACCTAAACAATAAATAAATGACTTAATATAGTAAAAGTAAACGGGCTTCCAATCTAAACAACCTCAAGATAAGAAAACTTATTTCCAGTGGAATGTCTTTTAGGCCAGAAAGCTCAGGTCTGTAAAAAAATATATATATCACTTTTTGCCATGACTGAAATAAATTGTTCTTATGAAGTCTTTTACCTTTAGGAATGAGAATTTAATTTCAAGCAATTCATATCCCTCCCCCCTTGCTCCCTAGGGATACACCTAAGCTCCAAAAGGCTGAACTTGTGCCAGGAAATTATAGGAAGGGGTGAGGGGAGGACCCCATCTGGGTGAGCCGTCCATCCACACAGGCAGCTGCTGGGCCCCTCCAGGACTTGGTCCCAGCCGGGCTGCTCTAGAATCCACGGGATCATTCTAGGGTTCCCACCCCTCGTGGGGCCTGGAGGAGACCTCGTAAGCCTGTCCCAAACCACCCCACACCTGTGCTCCTTCTGTGTGCATGAAACCCACGGTGATCAAACCACTTTGAGTGTAAGGGAGCTCTTTGATGTAGGTTTTTAGGGCTATCTGCCCTAACAGAAATAAAATTTATTGAATAAAAACCAAGATACGTGTCTCACAGACTTCCAGTTTGAGTATTAAAATTTGTATTTGCTACAGGTAATTTTTTAACATGACATGGACTGGTCACCATCCCCAAAGCTTTGCCTTCTTGCAAAAGGACCCATCAGAGGAGTCTTTAAGAAGTAAGTGCCCACGCTGTGCGTTAAATGTGATTTACTCTGAGCACAACATGCAGGCACGCATCGGTTTACCGAGCAAAGTACACAGGGGGAGGGGACACATAGAAGGACGGGACAGATTCTGGCCTGTGGATGCACAGGTGCTTTTATGCTCTCAGCACGATGCCCAGAAACCTCTGCTGTATGAACAAGCAAAAGGCAAAGTGAGAACTAGTCCAGCTGAGCTGTTGGCCCTGTTAATTTTTTCTGTTCAACATTTACATGACCTTAAGAATCCCTTCCTTGCGGGGCGCCTGGGTGGCTCAGTCGGTTGAGTGTCCAACTTCGGCTCAGGTCATGATCTCACGGTTCATGTATTCTGTGCTGACAGCTCAGAGCCTGGATCCTGCTTCGGATTCTGTGTCTCCCGCTCTCTCTCTGCCCCTGTCCCGCTCATGCTCTGTCTCCCTGTGTCTCTCTCTCTCAAAAATAAATAAACATTAAAAAAAATTTTTTTTAAGTCCCTTCTCCCACACAGTGGTTAGGACAAGGATTCAAGAATCAAACAGATCTGGTAAAAACCCTGATTGGGTCAGAATGGGTTAGAATTGGGGGCGGGGGCAGCGCACCTGGGTGGCTCAGTTGGTTAAGCGTCTGCCTCTTGGTTTCAGCTCAGGTCATGATCTCATGGTGTGTGGGTTCGAGCCTCGCATCAGGTTCTGAGCTGACAGCATAGAGCCTGCTTGGGATTCTCTGTCTCCCTCGCTCTGTCCTTCCCCTGCTTGTGCTCTCTCTCCCCAAATAAATAAATGAACTTAAAAAAAAAAAAAAAGAATGGGTTAGAATGCACACATCAACCCCGAAAGAAAGGACCATTCTGTACTGGCTCTGAAACCCCACCATTATGTTTGACTGTGAGTAGCAACCTCCGTCAGGACACGGCCCAAATGAACCTTCCCTGTTAAGTTTAAGGGAGACATAACAACGGCACAGGTGTAATCCTCATAGTTCTGTCTACCTCTGACGGTCTGCAGAATAACCCCCAGAGGTGTCTACATCGTAGTTCCCAGAGGCTGTGAATGTGCCTCCTTGCACGGCGTTACGAGGACCCGCCTAGGGGACGAGGGACACAGGACGTCAGAGGCAGAGAAGACGGTACAGACAGGACACGGATCGTCCCCTAAAGTCCCCAGAAGGGACGCGGTCCTGCCCACGCCCTGCCGTCAGGACTCCAGGTCTGGAAAAGGGTAGGCGTGGGTTGTTCGCAGCCACAGGGCGCTCAGACGCTGACCAGAGAGAGGACACAGCTCTAACGACGCACTGTGTCTGGGCTCAACACGAGCTCATCTGCTCCCCGCAACCAAGCTGTGTAAGCACGCGTGTTATTACAGCCACTGCTTTGCAAGTGAGAAAAGGGAGTCAGCAGGAGGCCACCGCGGTCAGTGACGGCCACACGCCGTTCGGCCCTGGGACGCACACGGGGTGGCCTGGGGCTGGTGTCCACCCCCAGCCCCTCACGTAAAGCACGCTCAGTGTGGGGTGCCCGGAGGACGCTCCGTAAGCCCGGGCTCGTCGTGGGTTTCCTCTGCTCTCCTGAATCGGGCAGAGAGGGGCAGACAGCCGGGCGCGGATGTTTCTGCCACGTCGAGCACAGAGGCAGCAAAGTGGGTGGTGTCCACACCTGCAGGCCGTGCCTTCGTGCCCCCTGGAGGCCCACCAGGTCCTCGGGCCGGCCCTCTGCGGGGCCCTCTGTGCTGAGAAATCCTCAGAACCGAGGAGCCGGCCAGACAGGGGGCTGAACCCGCGACGGCGCCCATCTCCGCTGCCGGCCTCCCTCCCGTGGCCCTTCCCACTGTATGTGGACACACAGCACTGTGGCCTGGCTCGGTTTTCTCTGTTGGGTTAAAGACAGACTTTCGGGAGGGCTCCCCTACTTCTGGAGTGACTGATGAGCGGGGCCCCTCGCGGCTCTGGACGGTGGCGAGAGGGGGTCGGGGAGGCTGATGGCTCTGTGTTCTAGAACATTCCCCCCACAGGCTCTGGGATGTAGTTCTGTGTGTCCAGGGGTTGGAACGAACACGCGTGTGCCCACTGCCGCTGACGCCCGTGCTGCCACGCACGTGCCACGGACCCGCCCAGACGGGGCGCCAGGGGAAACCCCACAACGCACACACCGACCCTCCCCTGCCGTTGCTTTCTGCCATGTATTTTCGGCCCAGCACGTGCCCCTGGAAGCACACGGCCCCGCCCTGCATCTTGTCACTTCTACACAAGGTTACTGTCCTTTGGTTAAGATGCCTTACAGCGCGTTCTACCCACCCCTTTGAGCGGCTCATCACTGAGTTCTCCAGAGTGTATTTGCGACGCACGCGTTAATAAACTTCTGCTGGTTTTTCCCTCGTCCATCTGCCTTCCCTCGGGGGAGTCTGCAGGGCCCCGGGCGTCTGCAGTCACGTCGCATTTGCTGGGACCGCAGTCCGTGCACCCGGGTCTGAATGCTCTAAGCACGCCCGAATAACGAGGGCTTTCTGTCTGATTCAACCCGCGCCTGCACGTCTGCAGAGCTCGCTTTATAACGTCCAGAAAGGTGCCTCTGTGGCTTGGCAGATTCTCTTCATTTGGGGCAATTTAGTGGAAAGGTAGAAATTCCTAATGCGATGGCAAGAATAGACCAGAGGAGAGAAATGCGAGCAGCTGTCAAAAGGTCTCTTTTCTCGGTAGCCACGCACCTTCTACTGCTCCGTGGAAGTCCTTGTGGGGCCTGACGACTGCGTCTCCCTTCCCGGGCGAACAGAGCAACTCCTCCCCTGGGTTGTTCCTTATCACTGAGGGGAAGGAAAACGGGGACCGCAGACAATTCAGACTTGGGGAGGCAGAGAAGGGATGGGATTTAATGAGGGCTCAGAGATGCCCGAGAGGAGAATTTCTCCTTCCCTTGGCTTCTCAACTCCCTCTTCCCTACTTTGATGCCTTCTTCATGTACTGACCAGGTACTAACTGGCGGAAGAAGAAATATAAAGAATCAATAAGCATCTACAAAATGGCCAGATGACCGCGAATGGAAACAGTCTATCATCTGTGATAGGCTCCAAAGCGGCCACAGCTGCGATTGTTTTACTGATCCAAGTTGGGGCAGGGGGTGGGGCAGAAGCAACGTAACCATGCAGGCTGGCGGGGGTTTAAATGTTAGAAACCATCTGCAGGGCAACTAGGAAATTCTGCAAATGCGGATGGCCTGCCTCAAAATAGGAATGGATCGCCAGAGAGAAACAAACAGTAAAGGAAGAAGATCTACAGGAAACAGAAGTATTTCAGAGACGGAAGGTCCCTCATTAAGGACCCCTGCATCAAGGATGCCTCGTCATCGTTGTCAGAGTGGCCATGCCCAGAACACAAGAGTATGGTGAAGGGGCGCCTGGGTGGCTCAGTTGGTTAGGTGTCTGACTTCGGCTCAGGTCACGATCTCATGGTTCGTGGGTTCAAGCCCCGTGTTGGGCTCTATGCTGACAGCTCAGAGCCTGGAGCCTGCTTCCCATTCTGTGTCTCCCTCTCTCTCTCTCTGCCTCTCCCCTGCTCACGCTCTGTCTCTCTCTGTCTCAAAAGTAAATAAAAACATTTTTAAACAATCTAGGGTCTATTCACTGAGTATCTATGACATGCAAAGTGTTAACCATCTCCTCTGTGCAGGACAAATGGACAGTCCTAGGAGACAGACAGACAGAACAGTGAAGCCACCACGGACTTGGAAGCTACATTTTTGTCTGGCTTAAAATCCAAACTCCAGCTGCGTGACCCTGGAAAGTCACTTAGCTCCTCTGTGCCTCCGTTTTCTCATCTGTAAAATGGGACTATTAATGACAGTACCCATCTCACAGCAGAGCCTGCACATAAGAAGGACAATGCAGCATTCGTTATGTTGCTGGTGGTGACAAGAGGGGCACCAGCCTGCCCCCAAATGCTGACATTCCAAAGAATCATCCCTTAGTGCTAAAATGTTTCAGGGACAGATGAAAAAGTGCAGAAAAGTGGGGCGCCTGGCTGGTTCTGGCGGTTAAGCCTCCGACTTCAGCTCAGGTCAAGATCTCACCGTTCATGAGTTCGAGCCCCGCGTCGGGCTCCGTGCTGACAGCTCAGAGCCTGGAGCCTGCTTTGGATTCTGTGTCTCCCTCTCTCTCTGCCCCTCCCTGCTCACGCTCTGTCTCTGTCTGTCTCTCTCTCAAAAATAAACATTTAAAAAACCCAAGAATATGGTGAAGAAGCCATCAGAAAACAATAATGACCCCCCCAAAAAAAGTGCTCTTGGAAATTTAAAAATAGCATTTCTGGAGCTACAGGTGAAGAATGACTAGAAGAATTTTTATAGGATACCGAGGGAGTCAGCAACCAGGAAGATCTTGCTCAAGAGACACTCCAAACAACAGAGGGAAGAAAAATATCAGAGAAATAATAAAAGAAAAGTTTCCAGCATAATAGAGAGATATGAATCCTTAGAATAAGAGAGTTCACCTCATGTAGACACAGCACATTTTTAAAACACCCACATCTAAGACATGCTTGGAGATTTAAGAGCTTCATAGATAAAAAAGAAAAGCCCAGAAGCTCCAAGAGAGAAAAAATATCTGTAAATGAATTAAGAACCAGGCTTGCAGCAAACGTTTCAGCAGCAATGCTCAAAGCCACAAAAATGTAGGATGATTACTTGGAAAGTCTACGTGGAAATTACTTTGGATGTCGACATTTGAGCCTATGCACGGATGAGTGAGGCCACTGGCACATATGCAAAGCCCCAAGCCCTGCCCGTGTCTGCAGAAGCGACCTGTGGGGGACAATGATGGTAACCCAATAGAGGGTGGGGACCCAAGAAGCCGCAGAAGTGACGCGGGCATCCCCCGACAAGAAAACAGTAGTATCTGCAGCTGGCATAGGAGGGCATCAACTCAAATGAAGCCCGAAGTCAATGTCTCACTGGAGACATTGTCCTCTTTCTTCAGGAAGAAAAATGGAGGCCTGCATTTCAGGAGATGGAATGAGGGGAAAACTGGAAGATCTTAGCAACATTAGGAAGACGTGTATTTCTTCTCTTTGAGAAAGCGGGAAGCTGGTTAGAGAAATCTGGAAAACAATAAATCGTACAAGAAAAACACGGCTCTGGGTTGAGCAAAAAGGATTTCCTGGTTCCTGGTGGAAGATACATGGAGAGAACCTGTTTTTTGGGGCTGAGACTAAGCGCCTGTCATTTGGCTGAGGGCATAGGAGCCATTTTATTGAAGATGAAGGATGGAAAATTATATTCTAGGAGTCTCTCTGATGGTGAAATGAAAATCTCAATTTGCACAATTGTGTACTCATTTCGTGTTCATTTTCAACTTTTAAAATCAACTTACAGTCAAAGGAGCTATTATTTAATTAGGGTTGCCAAAGAGTAAATGTTTCTGAACCCTGTGTCATGAAACAAAGGTTTAGCTAACAGAAGGAGGCCAAAAGACATGGGAAACAAATTGCCATCTGGTCATGGCGACGCGACAATGGAAAATTCCATGTGGTTGTATCAGGACGTGGAGATTGCCGTATGTTATTTAAAACTACAAATATAACCAATTGAAGAATTAAAAATAGTTGCGTGGCCATCAACAACTTAAGGAAGAAGGTGGGAAGGGTGCCACAGTACTAGGCAAAGTGGCATCTCAAATAGCCGGGAGCTTCCAGAGAACGTCTGATGTTGGTAAAACACGAAATTGTGGGGATACAAATGAGGATTGTGGAGATAGTCACCGATGGCTCGCATGAGAAATGGTTAACAATCATCACCTCAGGGAGGAAGACGAGAAGATGGTTGGGGTGGGTGCAAAGGAACAAGGCTTCTGGCTAATTGCTCTTCTGCATGTTTTAATCCCCGGATCATATATTAGTTTCCAGTTGGTGCTGTGTCAGCAAGGTTGTTGGCTATAAACACAGACTCAGAAGCCAGCCAGACCTGGGTCAGGCCCCAGCTCAGATTCCACTCCTGGGCATACGCTCAAAAGAACTGAAAACAGGTGTTCTCAACTCACACGTATTTATTTAGTCAACTACTCTCTGACAAGAGCGTTAAGACAAAATAATGGGGAAAGGACGGTCTTGGGATAAACGACATTGGGATATCCACATACTGACCTGCAGAAGACCTGAATAGACCTTTCTCCAAAGAAGACAAAGAAATGGCCACCAGGTGCATGCAAAGGTGTTCGACGTCACTAAGCGTCAAGGAAAGGCATGTTTCTTTTAAAAAATGAGCTATCGCCTCACACCTGTTAGGAGGACTATCATCAAAAAAGACCATCGGTAACAAATGTTGATGAGGATGTGGAGAAACGGGAACCCTCGCGCACTGTTTGTGGGAATGCAAATTGGTGCAGCCGCTCTGGAAAACAGTGTGGAACTTCCTCAAAAAATTAAAAAGAGAATTTCCCTACGACCCAGCAATTGCACTTCTGGATATTCAAAGAAAATGAAATCACCATGTGAAGAGACGTCTGCACCCCCAAGTTCACTGCAGCCTTACAATGGGCAAGACGTTTAAATAATCACAACGTCCATGGATGGATAAATGAACTTTAAAAATGTGGTATGTGCATATCCTAGATTATGATTTAGCTTTTAAAAAGGAGGAAATCTGGGGCGCCTGGGTGGCGCAGTCGGTTAAGCGTCCGACTTCAGCCAGGTCACGATCTCGCGGTCCGTGAGTTCGAGCCCCGCGTCAGGCTCTGGGCTGATGGCTCAGAGCCTGGAGCCTGTTTCCGATTCTGTGTCTCCCTCTCTCTCTGCCCCTCCCCCGTTCATGCTCTGTCTCTCTCTGTCCCAAAAATAAATAAATGTTGAAAAAATAAAAATAAAATAAATAAATAAAAAGGAGGAAATCTGATCATTTACAACAACATGCATGGAACCGGATGGCATTCTATGAAGTGAAATAAGCCAGACGCAAAAAGACAAATCCTGTAATGATCCCACTTACATGTATAATCTAAAGTAATCAAACTTATGGAAGCAGAGTAGAAAGGTGATTTTCAGGGGCTAGGCAGGGGAACTGGGGATCATGGTCAAGGGGTACAAAGCGTCAGTGATACAGGATAAGATCTGGAGATCTATTCGGCATCATGCCTGTAGCGAACAATATTGAAAATAAGTTTTTCTTTTTCTTTTAAATTTATTTATTTTGAGAGAGAGAGAGAGAGAGAGAGAGAGAGAGAGGAAGGGGCAGAGATAGAAGGAGAGAGAGAATCCCAAGCAGGCTCCACGCTGTCAGCACAGAGCCCGACTCGGGGGCTTGATCTCACAATCTGTGAGATCATGACCTGAGCTGAAATCCAGTTGGACACTTAACTGACTCAGCCACCCAGGTGCCTGAAAATAAAATTTTCTAAGAGAGGACATCTGGTGTTAAGTGTTTTTGCCACAAGAAGTAATACCAGTAGCAATGGGGGTGGGAGGAAACTTTGGGAGGTGATGGATGTGTCCAGGACCTCGATGGTGATGCTGATTTCACAGGTGTATCCTTACCTCCAAACTCATCAACTTGTGTGTGTGTGTGTGTGTGTGTGTGTGTGTGTATTTTAATATAATTTATTGCCAAGTTAGCTAACATACAGTGTGCACAACGTGCTCTTGATTTTGGGAGTAGATTCCCGTGGGTCATCGCTTACATACAACACCCAGTGCTCATCCCCACAAGTGCCCTCCTCAATGCCCATCACCCATTTTCCCCACACCCCTTACCCCACTATCAACCCTCAGTTTGTTCTCTGTATTTAAGAGTCTCTTATGGTTTGCCCCCCTCCCTCTCTTTTTGTAACTATTTTTCCCCTTCCCCTTCCCCTCCCCCATGGTCTTCTGTTAAGTTTCTCAAGCTCCACATGTAAGTGAAACTTGTATATGTTAATTATTTACAGCTTTTTACATGTTAATCATGTCTCAATAAAGTGAGTTTTAAAAAAGGGGGGGGGGTGCCTGGATGGCTCATTCGATTGAGCATCCAACTTCGGCTCAGGTCATGATCTCACAGTTCGGTGGGTTTGAGCCCCGTGTCGGGCTCTGTGCTGACGGCTCAGAGCCTGGAGCCTGTTTCACATTCTGTGTCTCCCTCTCTCTCTGCCCCTCCCTTGCTTGTGTGCTCTCACTCTCAAAAAAAAATAATAATTAAAAAAATAATAAAGGAGGGAATGAAAACAGGCATCACACAGAAACTCGCACATGAATATCAGTGCCACTCACAACAGCCAAAAGGTGGAAACAACCCGAATGTGCATCTGTGGGTGCATAGATGAACAAAACGCAGTATAACCACACGGCGGGTTATTACTCGGCCATAAAAAGGAACCCGATTCTGAAAATTCCTACAAATATGTGCGTGAGCCTTGAAAACGTGCTAACTGAAAGACGCCAGACGCTAAGGGACCCACCCCGTGCAAGTCCATCGATGTGAAATTTCCACAAGAGGTAAAAACCACCGAGACAGAAAGTGAGTCGTTAGTGCTTGAGGCTGAGGAGACTAGGAAAGAGAGGACTAAAGAACGTGGGGTGTCCTCTGGGGGACGACGAGCATGGTTCAAAATTGACGGCATTTTGCTGGCACATCTCTGGGGCTACGCCGAAAGCCGCTGAAGGGTCCACTTGAAAAGCCAGACCAGCTGGACCTGCTCGGCTTTTCCTAGCTGGGTGGCCATCTGCAAAGTGACTTTTGTCCTCAGTTTGCTCAGCTGCAAAATGGGAGCGAAGCCCACCTCCCGCATCCCTGGGGAGACTTTCTCACTTAACACAGGCGAGGGAGCCCAGTGCTTGCTCTTTGGAAGTGCCCCACAGAGAGCGATATCACAGGCAGGTGTCCTGATGAACTCGTGTGTTCTTTTTTACTGTGCTGAGCTGCATTGGCAGCCTCCAGCGGAGGCCTGTACGTGCCTTTGAGGATCTGAGTTCAACAGTTTCTGTCCTTTTGACTGTGTTCTTGGGAGGAAAGACTGGGGGAGACAATGAGGAGGGATCTGTTAGACAAGGGTGCCTGGCTGGCAGGACTGACCTGTCAAGCATGTGTCTGCGGTCCTCGCTTTGCCGGGAGGCTACGAAAGGAAATTTGGCTCTTTGCTAATGTTCCCATTTTAGCAAACGATCAAACTCGGCAGTCCCCCGAGAGGAGGAAAATCCACCTCGGTTCAGCACGCCCTCGGCCCAAACTGTATATTCTGAATCGTGTGATCAGTCAAGAGAAGCTTCTCCATCAGAATGAAGAAACCACACTCTTTTGGAAACGGCTGAAAATCTGCTTTTCCCATCAATATCACCGCTGATATTATTTTTCCTTTCTGGGGTTCTGAAAACAGTTAATCTGACAATAGACTCGGTGAATTTTCTATGAGCTGACTGCGTTCAAATGGACGGACGGCCCATTACTATTGGCAAAATGCCATCGTGCTCTGGCCATGGTCCCACCTGGGGACCTAGGAAGAAAGCTTTGTGGTTTATACAGAGCAAAGCTCGTCGCTGAACTGGTGTGATGGGCAGAGGTTGTCATGTTCCGTGGGAAATAGGGATCGAAGAATGCCATCTAAGTGATCCATCTGTGAAGAGTGGTCCCCAAGAGCAGGGAGCCCAGACCAGTAGCTTTAGTGGTGGGCAAATGACAGTGTTAGGAAGTCCTTACATCTGGGCACGGCCGGTGGTCTCACTTCAGAAGGCCCTGCTCTGCACGCTGTTACAGACTCACATCCCTCCTGGGGAAAGGGGCTGTTAGGGGCTGACCTGTGTCCCCCAAAACTCACGCTGATGTTCTCACTCCGTGACTGTATTTGAACATAAGGGCTTTACAAAGGTGACTAAGTTAAAATGAGGCTCTTGGAGGGGGGCCCTAATCCTACCTGACTGGTGGCCTCATGAGGAGAGGAAATGTGGACACACGGGGACACCAGGGGTGGGCACGTACAAAGAGGTGGCCCCCCGAGAAGGAGGCCATCTGAAGCCAAGGAGAGGGGCCTCAGAAGAAACACCCACCAGCCCCCTGACCTTGGACTTCCAGCCCCAGAACTCTGAGAAAATGAATTTCTTTGATTGGATCTGCCCAGCTGGGGGACTTTGTTACAGCAGCCTAGGAAATCAATACAGAGGCCGATGGGATGTGCCCACCAGGAGTTCTGGGCCTCCTTTCTGACCGTACTCCAGGTATCTGGACCCCATAATGTCCCACACAACGGCCCCAGGCCCACCTCTAGGCCAGCAAGAGCCCCTACCGTGAGGCTAACCTTCTAAGGGGGGACCATGAGGCCTGTGTGCCCAGCCCTGGCCCAGAGAGGTGCCGGGGGCAGCTGGTGTCGGGGATCTGAGCAAGGCCTGCTTCTGTAGGACAGGTGTCCCCGTGTCTGCAAGTGTGGGAGAAAGACGTGGGGAGGTAGGACCTGGGGCCAGGCATCAGAAGCTGCTTTCCCTGTCCTGGGGAAACTCCAGAACTCTATGCACCTCCAAGGGGTCAACGGGTTTTCAAGTCAAGCCCAGCCGTCTGGGCTGATGTGGAGGCACAGAGCCAAAGCCAAGGGGTAGAAGGCATTTTGTTGCAGAGGCAGCCCGATTGGTAGCTTTTATGCATTTGCACACGGCACGTGGGCCTCCATTCATGCTCTTAGTTTGGGGTGTCACGAATGCTGGGGATGAGGCCAATTAGCATCCAGCCAATACGGGCCTTCGGACAGCCACGTTCCATCTCTCGGATCCTGACGGGGAGCAGGGACGAAAGACGGTCCGCGGACCCTGTCAAGCTGCCTTTTCCAGCCTCTTTGATAGAAACGTCGGCCGATCGTACGCCGTTCTGAGGGGCTACGAATGGCACTTGTTGAAGGCACGTTTGAAAACACATGAACTGCAGATGACTGAGTCTGGAGCACAGCACAGAAGCAGGGTTTCGGTCCGGGTGGTGGGTCTAATTCTAAAGAGTGAGCCTCCAGTCTGTGGTGTCGGCGGTTAGCTCTGGCAAAGTGGGGTTACCATGGAAACCCCTTTCAGGCTCTGTGGCCCAGACTCCGGGTTCTTGTCATCCGCGACGTCCACGTTTTTATTTTGTAAAAAATTTTAATGTGTGCTAATTATTCTGAAGCTGCTCCTTCCGTAACCAAAGCTCCAACCCCCCCCCCCCGGCCCCACCTGAAATGTCAAGTTCAATGTGAGATTGGGGCTTTTCTTTGGAGCAATTTCATGGCCGTGTTCATAGACGCGTCCCCCTCCCCCAACGGAGGGTGGACACTCTCCTTCTTCTTCTTCCTCCTCTGGGAAAGAGAAAATGAGCTGCGTGTCGTCCAGCAGGCGCCCGGAGGAAGGCCGCCACGTCTGTGGGCTTCATCAGGGGTTTTCTTCTGTGAAAGGCGGAAGAGATTACAAGCAGAGTCTTTGTTTCAGCGGGACGTGAATTGCACAGAAGCCCGGAAAAACGATCGAATCTGTTTGCTCAGAAGTGCAGGCTTCGGGACCATATACTGATAATTCCGTTTTGCAAGAATGCTGGAACAGAAAGACTGGAAACTATGATATTTTTCCCCCCTTAGAAGCACAAACTCGAAGGCAAATATTAAACCTTGGGGAATTTGCAATGTTAAACATTCCCAAGCCTTGCAGAGCCCCTCAGTCCATACCCCCACGTGTGGAAAACCAGCTTTTGAAAGAGAGGAGTCTGGGCTTGAAAAATGAAGCCTAATTTGGCTCTGAAGTAGCCTTGGACCTGGAACAGCAACGCCCAGGCTCAGCTCCAGGTATCTCTGCACGTCGATGCTCTTATGCAGCGGCGGTACCTGATTCGTTCATTGTGGCCCCGAAGGGAGCACTGTGCTGGCCCCAGCAGAGAGCTGGAAAGCCAGCTGGAAGGGGAAACAGGTAAAAACAACAGAATCTGAAAACGTGAGAGGAAAACAGGACAGGGTACCCGGTGGCTCAGTAGTTAAGCATCCGACTTGGGCTCAGGTCATGATTTCACGGTTCGTGAGCTCGAGCCCCGCTTCAGCTAAAACGTGAGCCCCACTTCAGGTGATCCTCACTCCTCCCTCTCTCTCTCCCTCTCTCTCTCTCTCCCTCCCCCTCTCTCTACCCTTCCTGGGATTCTCTCTCTGCCCCTCACTCATTTGCACACACACTCTCTCTCTCTCAACAACAACAACAAAAAGCCATTTGCAATGATGTGGATGGACCTAGAATATGTTATGCTAAGCGCAGTAAGTCAGTCCGAGAAAGACAACTACCATATGACTTCACTCATATGTGGGGTTTAAGAAACAAAACAGATGTATGCAGGGGAGGGGAAGGTAAGAGAAGAGAGGGAAAGAAACTACAAGAGACTCTTAACTATAGAGAACAACTGGGGAGGGTTGATAGATGGAGGTGGATGGGGGATGGGCATTAAGGAGGACACTTGTGATGAGCACTGGGTGTCGTATGTAAGTGATGAGTCACTGAATTCTACTTTTGAAACCCATATTTCACTGTATGATAACTAACTAAAATTTAAAGAGAAAAAGAATGTTGGGGAATACAGAGTAAAAAAAAAAGACAGAAAGGAAGAGAAGGGAGGGGAAAGAGAGAATGAGAACTCGTACATGATTTCTGTAGGAGGCACACTCCTCTGGTTCCAAGCAGTAAGAAATCTAACTCAAAACTGTGTAAGGAAAAAAGGGACGGGTGTGGAGGGCTGACATTAAAAGTCCAGGAGGCTTTCAGGCAAAGCTGGATCCAGGTGCTCCTGTGAGGTCCTCGGGGATTGTCACTTTTGTGCTCTCAGTTCTGCCTTTCTCTGAGTTAACTGCATGCCCAGGCAGCCAGGAAGATGGCCATCAGGAGCATCAGTCTTGCTTGGTGACTTCTCGGTGTCTCTAGTGAAAAGAACCATTCTTTTCGCTAACCGTTGACACAAAATACTCATAATTGGATCTCTTTAGACCATTGCATTACATGGCTCTTTATCAAGCCACCATTGTGTCTACAGGCATTAGGTGCTCTGGTTGCCTGGGTCCAATGCCTACCTCCAGAGTCAAGGAAAACTCAAGAGACTGAAAGCAGTCTCACTGC